>NC_083319.1:21193575-21497670 GCF_963455315.2 Globicephala melas
CACCACAGACCCTGTATCCAGCTGTGTCAGAAACCAGTGTCCCTCCCCCACCAGTAATCTGACACCAGCTCTGAGACCCCTGGACCCTACAACCAGACTCCAGGGTATGGCTCTGTCCACCAGTAGGCTGGTGCTAACCTCAAGACCTGGTTTCACCTACCAGTGGGCAGGCAACAGCTCTGGAGTCTTCTGGACCCTGGCTCTGCCCTCCAGTAAGCCAGCACTAGCCCTGGGGCCCCCCTGGGATTCCATAGTCAGCCACCTTGTGACCTGGTCCTGCCAACCAGTGGCCAGCAGCCTCTGTGCAAGGCAGGGCCTGGCAACCGATCAGACTGGGGGCCAACCAGGAATGCCCATATAGCCCACCACAACAGGAGGATCCACACAGCCCTCATAGGGGGAACTCCTAATGCATATAGCTTGGATGATGAGAGGTGAGTGCACTGCTGGGACGCCTGGGACGTTTCCTACAAAAGGCCACTTCTCCAAGGTTGGGAAACATAACCAACCTACCAGATACATAAAAATACAAACAGCAACTTAGACAAAGTGAGGCAACAGAGGAACATAGTACAGACAAAGGAGCCAGATAAAACCCCAGAAGAACAGCTAAGTGGAGATAGGCAACCCACCTGAGAAAGAGTTCAGGGTGGTGATTGTAAAGATGATCAAAGTATTCAGAAAAATGGATACACGAGAGAGACGTTAGATTTTTAACAAAGAGTTAGAAAATATAAAGAACAACCAAACATATGAAGAATCCAATAACTGAAGTAAAAAATACATTAGAAGGCATCAACAGTAGACTAAATGATAGAGGAATGGAACAGCAAGCTGGAAGACAGAGTAGTGGAAATCATTGCCGCTGAATAGAAAAAAATAAAAGAAATGAAGACAGTTTGAGAGAACTCTGGGACAACATCAAGTGCAGTAATACTCGCATTATAGGGGTTCCAAGGAGGACAAGAGACAGAAAGGAGGCGAGAACATATTTGAAGACATAGTAGCTGAAAACTTCCCTAACCTGGAAAAGGAGGACAGACATCCAAGTCCAGGAAGTGCAGAGTCCCATACAGGATTAACTCCAAGAGGAAACACACCAAGACACGTTGCAACTAAAATTGCAGAAAATTAAAGAGAATATTAAAAGCAGCAGGGAAAACCAACAAATAACATACAAGGGAACTCCCATAAGGCTATCAGCTGACTTTCCAGCAGAAACTCTGCAGGCCAGAGGGGAGTGGCCTGATATATTCAAAGTGATGAAAGGAAAAAACCTACAACCAAGAATACTCTACGAAGTAAGGCTCTCATTCAGATTTGATGGAGAGATCAAAAGCTTTACAGACAAGCAAAAGCTAAAAGAGTTTGGCACCACCAAACCAGCTTTACAACAACGTTAAAGGAACTTCTCTAAGCAAAAAAGAAAAGGCCACAACTAGAAACGAGAAAATTATGAAATAGCTTACCAGTAAAGGCAAACATACAGTAAAGGGAGAAAATCATCCACACACAAAGCTAGCAGGGGGGTTAAAAGATGAAAGTACTAAGATCGTCTATATCCACGATAAGCAGTTAAGGGATACACAAAACAATTAGATGTACAACGATATCAGAAATAGTAATCATAAGGGGAGGAGAGTACAAATGCAGGGTTTTAAAAATGTATTTAAAATTAAGAGATCAGCAACTACCCACCTCCTAGAGAAATGGAAATAAAAACAAAAGTAAACAAATGGGATCTAAGGAAACTGAAAAGCTTCTGCACAGCAAAGGAAACCATAAACAAGACAGAAATTTCTCCAGAGAAGATATACAGATTGCCAACAAATACATGAAAGAATGTTCAACATCACTAATCATTAGAGAAATGCAAATCAAAACTACAATGAGGTATCACCTCACACCAATCAGAATGGCCATCATCAAAAAAATCTACAAAAAATAAATGTTGGAGAGGTTGTGGAGAAAAGGGAATCCTCTTGCACTGCTGGTGGGAATGTAAATTGATACAGCCACTATGGAGAACAGTATGGAGGTTCCTTAAAAAACTAAAAACAGAACTACCATACGACCCAGAAATCCCACTACTGGGCATATACCCTGAGAAAACCATAATTCAAAAAGAGTCATGGGGCTTCCCTGGTGGCGCAGTGGTTGGGGGTCCGCCTGCCGATGTGGGGGACACAGGTTTGTGCCCCGGTCTGGGAGGATCTCACATGCCGCGGAGCGGCTGGGCCCGTGGGCCATGGCCGCTGAGCCTGCGTGTCCGGAGCCTGTGCTCCACAGCGGGAGAGGCCACGGCAGTGAGAGGCCTGTGTACCGCAAAAAAAAAAAACAAAAAAAAAACTTATGTACCACAATGTTCATTGCAGCTCTACTTACAATAGCCAGGTCATGGAAGCAACCTACATGTCCATCAACAGATGAATGGATAAAGAAGATGTGGCATATATATTTAATGGAATATTACTCAGCCATAAAAAGAAACAAAATTGAGTTATTTGTAGTGAGGTGGATGGACCTAGAGTCTGTCATACAGAGTGAAGTAGGTCAGAAAGAGAAAAACAAATACCGTATGCTAACACATATATATGGAATCAAAAAAAAAAAGGTTCTGAACTTAGGAGCAGGACAGGAATAAAGATGCAGACATAGAGAATGGACTTGAGGACACGGAGTGGGGGAAGGGTAAGCTGGGATGAAGTGAGAGAGTGGCATGGACTTATATACACTACCAAGTATAAAATAGATAGCTAGTGGGAAGCAGCTGCATCACACAGGGAGATTAGCTCAGTGCTTTGTGACCACCTAGAGGGGTGGGATAGGGAGGGTGGGAGAGAGACACAAGAGGGAGGGGATATGGGGATATATGTATACATGTAGCTGATTCACTTTGTTATATAGCAGAAACTAACACACCATTGTCAAGCAATTATACTCCAATAAAGATGTTAAAAAAATAAAAGGAAGTAATCAGGCAAAAAATAAAGAGATCAGCAACTTAAAACAATCATATATAATAATATAGAGTGCTATATTAAAAGCTCATGGTAACCTCAAACCAAAAATCTATAGTAGATACACACAAAAAAGAGAAAGGAATCCAAATATAGCACTAAAGATAATCATCAGGGGGCTTCCCTGGTGGTGCAGTGGTTAAGAATCCACCTGCCAATGCAGGGGACGCTGGTTCAATCCCTGGTCCAGGAACATCCCACATGCCACGGAGCAACTAAGCCTGTGAGCCGTAACTACTGAGCCTGTACACTACAACTACCGAAGCCTGTGTGCCCTAGAGCCTGTGTGCTGCAACTACTGAGCCCACGAGCTGCAACTACTGAAGCCTATGCACCTGGAGCCCGTGTTCCACAACGAAAGAAGCTACTGCAATGAGAAGCCTGCACACCTCAACGAAGAGTGGCCCCTGCTCGCCGCAACTAAAGAAAGTCTGCATGCAGCAGCAAAGACCCAACACAGCCTAAAAATAAAAATAAAAAATTAAAAGATAATCTCAAGTCACAGGAGAAAAGAAAGGAACAAAAAAACCTGCAAAAACAAACCCCAAACAATTAACAAAATGGCAATAAGAACATACATATCAATAATTACTCTAAATGTAAATGAACTAAATGCTTCAATCAAAACACATTTTTTATACTTTTATCTCACCATCTAACAAATTTTATAAAAAATCATGACAAGAATTTTTACCATAATCAACACAATATATTTTGTATAATATTTTAAGTGACTAGCCAAAAGGACACAATTTTACATGCACTAAGTATCACTGCAATAGATCTCACTAATCCTATATTCATTTAATTTCTGGATTCAGGAGTTAGGTCTTATAATCACAAATATGAGTTTATATCAAAGAAGCCACAAGCTATCTCTTATACAAGAGCCTTGACACTTGAAGATAGTCTATGGCTTTTATCTCAAGATGGGGGGTGGATATATGCATTACCTCTCCTTCCTCTCAGAATATTATTGAATGCAGAGGGAATATAAGTGTAACTCCACTGAGTCAAAGGCAATCAGAGTAGGTGCCATGAGTGAACCAGAATCATCAAGGAACTTTTGGAAAATGTTGAGCAGGTAGTCAGATTGAAGGTGAAATCCATGAACAGAGAAGTCCCAAAACATAAGCTGGTCGAAAAAGGAGATGGCACTGTTATTAAAGGGTAGTGATGTGGAATAAACTCTAACCCAGATCTATGATGACACAACCTAAATCTTCAAAACGTTAACTCGATTTTTTTTTTTATAAAGAGAAAGGTGAATATATGATCCAATTTTTAAAAAAATATTTATTTATTTATTTATGGCTGTGTAGGGTCTTTGTTTCTGTGCATGGGCTTTCTCTAGTTGCGACGAGTGGGGGCCACTCTTCATCGCGGTGTGTGGGCCTCTCACTGTCGCGGCCTCTCGTTGCGGAGCACAAGCTCCAGATGCACAGGCTCAGTAGTTGTGGCTCATGGGCCTAGTTGCTCCGCGGCATATGGGATCTTCCCAGACCAGGGTTTGAACCTGTGTCCCCTGCATTGGCAGGCGGATTCTTAACCACTGGGCCACCAGGGAAGCCCTAACTTGATTTCTGAAAGGGGATGCAGATGGGTTTTATTTTCTCCTCAGCCCTACTGTGATTCTAAAAGTTTGGCAATATCTACATGTGGGAAATGCCCTTGATTGTTTCTTTTCTTCCTCTGGACTAGTTTCAGCCTTTTTCATAGGGTTTGTGTTTCTCTGACACTTTCACTCTCTGAAATCAGAAAGTGATCATGTCCTAACTTGATTTAACTCATTACAGAGGTGTTTCCAGGCCTGTGCCAACCATGTCTCTCCAAGATCTGCTTTTTCTGGTTCACAAAGAAAAATCTGACTCCTAAAAATGATAGTGCAGACAAGAAAATAGTGAGTCAGGGTGACTCATTATATTTCAGTTTTAAAACAGGAAAACTGCCTCCTTTTTTCCCCCCTTGTCTCCTCTCCTTCCTGAATTATGCAGGATGGTATTTTGAGACAAATCTTCTTTAATCAGGAATAGGAACTTTATTTTAATTTCTTAATTTTTTTGGTAACATTGTGGAGATTTTTCACTTTGAGGTGGTTGAGCATGTGTTGGGTAAGGACCGTAGCTTAGAACTCCACTCCCTAAATTAGGGAACTTCAAGTCTCTGTCAGCTCCTGAAAGATAGGGATCTTTCCCCCTAGAGAATCCCTATGGTGAAGCACCTGAGTGGAGGGAATGGTGACATTAACTTTTGACTGAGACAGAGAAGCACAGGTGTGTGTGTGTGTGTGTGTGTGTGTTTTAAGGGTTGCTATATCCTGACCAAGGAGAACCAACAAGGTTCTTAGCTGAGATTAATATGATCCCAAAGGTCCTTTTGCCAAAAAAGTTTCTTGGTATGTTAGGGGCTGCCAGAAGGTGATGAGACTGGAAATATGGGCTGTAGCTTCTGCCTCTACATCCAGCTCCACTGACTGCAAACTTTAAGTAAAGCAGGGCTTGCAGGAATAGCAGGATTCTGAGTTCACCTTTGTCACCACTAAATAAAATCTACAGCCTGTCCAAAGTATAGTGCTGATGAGGCTAAGAGTCTCATCCCAAAGGTACCAGTGACTCAAACTTAGCCTCGTGGCCACATGCTACTCTGCTACAAATACATGCTAAGATGTCAGAGGGTTTGGTTTAGTGTAACCCATCACTACTGCTGGATGGGAGGGAGAGTGACACAATGGAAGGTGTGAGTCACAGAATTAGAAGACTAGGACTTACTAACTGTGGGTTTGGGGCCTCAAGTTCTTTATAAGACTGGTTTAAACAGTGACTAATATTTAAATTCTCTGTATCTCAAATCTAAACCCATGGGTTTCCCAAACAGTGGGAATGTAATATCTTTATTCACTTACTTAACAAATACCGATTGCACGCCTGCTAGGTGCCAGACAATGTAGCAGGCTCTGGGGCTTTGGCAATGAAAATATGGTCTCGGCCCTCATTGATTTTTACAGTCCCATGGCACCAAGAGACATGAAACAAATTTATCACCAAAACAAATGTGAAAATTGCAACTGTGACAAGAAGAGGAGTTACATGGTGCTGAGGGACCCTTTAATGGGGGTGGGGTGGAATGACAGCCAGGAAAGTCAGGGAATACTTTCCTGAGGAAATGGCACTTGAGCTGAGACCCAAAGAATAATTCAATGTTAACTGGGCAAAAATAGGATTTTAACAGGTTCTAGAGAGAAGGAATAGTATGTGCAAAGGCCTGTTGTAGGAAGAGCGCAAAGAACATTTGAGAAATAGAAAGCCACTATGGCTGGAGTAGAGACAACGAGGAGCATGGTACGAGATGAAGGTGTAAAGGAAGGTACTCACCAGACTATGCAAGGCTGGCGGACCATGGTAAGAGGATTTGGCTTTAGAATAGAATGTGTATCTTGAAGAGAGAAATCTGATTTCATTCCTGGAGAAGAATGAAAATAGATAAAGATGAACCAATCAGTAGCTGATGGTGTAGGTCAAGCAAGAGATAATGATACTTTGAACTAGGGTGCTAAGATGAAAATGGAAAAAACTAGATGGATTCCAGAGATATTTAAGAGGTTAAGTAAAGATGATTTGGTAAAGAATTGTATAAATAAGGCAAGAGAGAAAGATATCAAGGATACCTTTCTAGTTTATACATCTGGATGGATGGGTGGTAGGGAACACTATAATGGGGGTGGGGAAAGGAGACTATGAGTATGGACTTGCACACATTGGAAAGATATCAAGTAGGTAGTTGATATGTGGGTCTGGAGCTCAAAAGGGTCTGGATTGGAGACATAACAATGAGTCATCTATACATACATGGTACTTAAAGCTATATGTGTAGGTGAGATTGTTTAGAGAAGAGACTGAGAAGAAAGCCTATGACTGAGCCAACAAGGAATTTTAATGTTACGTTCTTACATTCTTTTCCATTATGGTTTATCATAGGATATTGAATATAGTTCTCTGTGCTACACAGTAGGATCTTGTTGTTTATCCATTCTATATGTAATAGTTTACATTTGCTAATCCCAAACTCCCAGTTCTTCCCTCTCCCACCTCCCTCCCCCTTGGCAACCACCAGTCTGTTCTCTATGCCTGTGATTCTGTTTCTGTTTCATAGATAGGTTCATTTGTGTTATATTTTAGATTCCACATATAAGTGATATCATATGGTATTTTTCTTTCTCTTTCTGACTTACTTCACTTAGTATGATAATCTCTAGGTGCATCCATGTTGCTGCAAATGGCATTATTTCATTCTTTTTTATGGCTGGGTAGTACTCCATTGTATATATGTCTTCTTTATCCATTCATCTGTCGATGGACATTTAGGTTGTTTTCGTGTCTTGGGTATTGTGAATAGTGCTGCTATGAACATAGGGGTGCATGTATCTTTTTGAATTATAGTTTTGCCTGGATATATGCCCAGGAGTGGGATTGCTGGGTCATATGGTAATTCTATTTTTGGCTTTCTGAGGAACCTCCATACTGTTTTCCACACTGGCTGCACCAATTTACAAGGAATTTTAACTTTAAAGACTGGTTAGGGCTTCCCTGGTGGTGCAGTGGTTAAGAATCCACCTGCCAATGCAGGGGACACGGGTTTGAGCCCTGGTCTTGGAAGATCCCACATGCTGTGGAGCAACTAAGCCTGTGTGCCACAACTACTGAGCCCGCATGCCACAACTACTGAAGCCTGTGCACCTAGAGCCCATGCTCTGTAACAAGTCACTGAAGTGAGAGGCCCATGCACTGCAATGAGAGGCCCATGCACTGCAACGAACAGTAGTCCCTGCTCGCCGCAACTAGAGAAAGCCCGTGTGCAGCAACAAAGACCCAACACAGCCAAAAATAAATAAATTTATTAAAAAAAAAAAAAAGACTGGTTAGAGTTTGAGTCTCCAAAGGTGAAAGGGAAGAGTGGTCAAAGAGAAAGGAGATACACCAGGAAGGTGTGGTATTACTGAAGCAAGAGAATAAACTCTCAAAGATTTAAGAAAGAGGCTAAAACTCTCAAAGGTTGCTCAGAGTCAAGTAGGATAAGGACTGAAAATGTCCATTAGATTTAATGACATGGAATCACTGACCTCAGAAAATCCATTTTAGTGACACGATAGAGCTGAAAATAAAATAGAAAATAGTAGAGTTTGAAGGGACTGGCTGGAAGTAAAATAGAAAATAGTAGAGGAGTCTGAAAGGTTGAAAGGAATGCAAAGTTCTGAACTTGTAATTTTGGAGCATGAAAGAGTGAGACTTGACTGGAGAAACAGCATAGGACTGCTGGGTAGTTTAGAGGGCTCATTGGAGATTGGAGTCTGTAAATTTATAGTTAAAATCTGACTGTGAGACTTCCCCCCAACTAGTCCTCAGCTACTTGAATGCCAGCAGATAACTGGGTTTATCCAAGGTTGGCATGCAAAGATAAAAGAACCAGAGAGTTTGATCTATTGAAAAGGGTGTTACCAAAATGATGTACCTCTGCTACCTAAGTTAGATAGATAGAGGTAGATAGCAGAGGAAGAGAAGAAAGGAAAAATCATACATCGATTTGGAATGATTTGGAAAAATCATACATTAGTGTAGGGGTGTGTGCATCCTGATAAGATCAAAGAAATGTTGAAGTAGAAGTAGCTGAACAAGCAACACAGGAGAGGAGGCTGTAGTCAGAGTGGGGTATTTGAATTAGTGATTCTGGAGGTGGCACAGCTACGGTTGATGATCAGATCCAGGATCCAAGGGAGTTTGTGGCTGAAGAAGGGTGGAGGTCACTAGAGATTAGAGGCCTTGGGTTTGACTCCATCAAATCTCTTTCACTTGCAATTGATGGAAAACCTAAATCAAACTGGGATTGGGAAAGGGGAATACAGAAGTTTTTGTTAAGAAGCAACATTGTAAAAATGACTATACTACCCAAAGAAATCTACAGATTCAATGCAATCCCTATCAAACTACCAATGGCATTTTTGGTAGTTTGAACTACTACAGAACTAGAACAAAAATTTCACAATTTGTATGGAAACACAAAAGACCCCGAATAGCAAAGCAATCTTGAGAAGGAAAAACAGAGCAGAGGAATCAGGCTCCCTGACTTCAGACTATACTACAGAGCTACAGTAATCAAGACAGTATGGTACTGACACAAAAACAGAAATATAGATCAATGGAACAGAATAGAAAGCCCAGAGATAAACCCACACACATATGGTCACCTTATTTTTGATAAAGGAGGCAAGAATATACAATGGAGAAAAGACTGCCTCTTCAGTAAGTGGTGCTGGGAAAACTGGACAGCTACAAGTAAAAGAATGAAATTAGAACACTTCCTAACACTGTACACAAAAATAGACTCAAAACGGATTAAAGACCTAAATGTAAGGCCAGACACTATAAAACTCTTAGAGGAAAACATAGGCAGAAAACATAGGCAGAACACTCTATGACATAAATCACAGCAAGATCCTTTTTGACCCACCTCCTAGAGAAATGGAAATAAAAACAAAAATAAACAAATGGAACCTAATGAAACTTAGAAGCTTTTGCACAGCAAAGGAAACCATAAATAAGACAAAAAGCCCTCAGAATGGGAGAAAATATTTGCAAATGAAGCAACTGACAAAGGATTAATCTCCAACATACACAAGCAGCTCATGCAGCTCAATATGAAAAAGACAAACAACCCAATCCAAAAATGGGCAGAAGACCTAAATAGACATTTCTCCAAAGAAGATATACAGATTGCCAACAAACACATGAAAGGATGCTCAACATCACTAATCATTAGAGAAATGCAAATCAAAACTACAGTGAGGTATCGCCTCACACTAGTCAGAATGGCCATCATCAAAAATCTACAAACAATAAATGCTGGAGAGGGTGTGGAGAAAAGGGAGCCCTCTTGCACTGTTGGTGGGAATGTAAATTGATACAGCCACTATGGAGAACAGTATGGAAGTTCCTTAAAAAACTAAACACAGGGCTTCCCTGGTGGCGCAGTGGTTGAGAGTCCACCTGCCGGTGCAGGGGACACGGGTTCGTGCCCCGGTCTGGGAGGATCCCACATGCCATGGAGCGGCTGGGCCCGTGGGCCATGGCCGCTGAGCCTGCGCGTCCCGAGCCTGTGCTCCACAATAGGAGAGGCCACAACAGTGAGAGGCCTGCGTATCGCAAAAAAAATAAAAAAACTAAAAACAGAACTGCCATACGACCCAGCAATCCCACTACTGGGCATATACCCTGAGAAAACCATAATTCAAAAAGAGTCATGTACCACAATATTTGCAGCACTGTCTACAATAGCCAGGACATGGAAGCAACCTAAGTGTCCATCGACAGATGAATGGATAAAGAAGATGTGACACATACATTAATGGAATATTACTCAGCCATAAAAAGGAAACGAAATTGAGTTATTTGTAGTGGGGTGGATGGACCTAGATTCTGTCGTACAGAGTGAAGTAAGTCAGAAAGAAAAAAACTAATACCGTATGCTAACACATATATATGGAATCCAAAAAAAAAAAAGGTTCTGAAGAACCTAGGGGCAGGACAGGAATAAAGATGCAGACCTAGAGAATGAACTTGAGGACACGGGGAGGGAAAGGGTAAGCTGGGACGAAGTGAGAGAATAGCATTGATCTATATACACTACCAAATGTAAACTAGATAGCTAGTGGGAAGCAGCTGCATCTCACAGGGAGATCAGCTTGGTGCTTTGTGACCACCTAGAGGGGTGGGATAGGGAGGGTGGGAAGGAGATGCAAGAGGGAGGGGATATGGGGATATATGTATATGTATAGCTGACTCACTTTGTTATACAGCTGAAACTAAGACACCATTGTAAAGCAATTATACTCCAATAAGGATGTTAAAAAAGAAGAAAAAAAAGGTGAAGAGGTAGTTTAGCTTCAGGCAGAGCTCGTAGGATGTGATCAGGATCTGACTCTCCATCTTTCAGCTCTGCTGTCCTCTATAGGGAGATCTCAGGCAAGCTCTGCTCTAGGGGGAGCAAAACGGCTGCCAGTAACTCCAGGCTTTCATCCTCAGCAGTCTAAGGTGAGCAGAGAAGAATAAGTGTCTCCTCCCTAACTATTTAAGTCAGAGTCCTGGGCCTCATTCTTACTGGTTCAAATTTGGGTCACATTTCCATCTCCAAACCAAACACTGTCATCACAGGCACTCCGTGCTGTGATTGGCCAAACCTGAGTCTCATTTCCACTTGGAAGATGGTTCATCAGAGGAAAAATGGGGTGTTCTTACCAGAAGAAGAATCAATGTATCCTGGCCAGTAAAAACAGATGTCTTACTTCTTCTACAGTGTTGAGCAGGTTGTTCATGAGGTCATTCATGTTGGGAGCAGAGCTTGGGGTAGACGGGAATCCCATTAAGCCAGAATCTTTGAAAGAGGAGGCATGGCCTGGCGTCAGTGACTACAGGTGTAAAACAGAACTCGGAGTGTTTGTACAGTGCCTCTTGAGAACTCTTCAGACTTGAAAGATCCTTGAGGGCAAAGGATTTTGTATCCCTGGTACCAAGTAGTGAGCCTGATACTCAAAAAATGCTTGTAAATGATGGCTGGATGGTAGATGAATGGATGATGAATGAACAAATGAATCACTGAGTTTGAAAATACCTTAGGAATAGGCTTACAGTATTCGACAAAGTTTTGAACACAAAAATGCATTTTGAAAATGTCTCTCTTCAATTATGTCAGAAACGGAGCATTGTGAAAATAGCATGGACTCTCAAGTCACACAAACCAAGATTTGAATTCTGGCTCTGGGTGACCTCGTGCAAATGATTTAGCCACCCTAAGTCTGTTTCCTCATCTATAAAATTGGGCAATGTTAGGGTGCCACCCTGAGGGGGAGTAGCCAATGAAACAATTTCCCAAGAAGATCCGTGGGTGGCATTCATTATTTTGAGAGCTTATTATAAATGAGGCATAGCTCTCAGCCTGACAGAATAAAAAACGTCAGCAGCACTCGGAGAGGGAAGTCATTTCCCAGACAGAGGCCTACGTTAACCAAATTAGAAAGGCAGAGAAATCAGAATGCCAATGTATTAACTTACCATGAGAAATTATTTGGAGCATTCGCGTAACTAGCACATTTTCTTCCTGCGCTCAGCTCTATTGGGAGGTGAAATCACAACTAGAAGATTGCCTGTGCTCAGGCAAGGGAACTTGGGGTGGCCCCTGCATGTAGCGATGGGCCAGCCATTGGGAAACCCTAGAAAGAAAGTTCTTGGATGGTCACTGACAAGGTTTATCTCTGTCTCCTAGGATGAGTTTGTATATCTTTGCTTTGTTCATTATATATTTATGTCTTGGAGGGCATCTTCTTTCCTTCACTTGTAATGTCTTGGGAAAAGGCTAACCTCAGCCCCTAAAATACCAACAATAGAGAAGAACACTTTTCCCAGCAGTGCAGCCTGCGTCAGCAGCGAGGGTCTCCCTGGCCCTCAGGATCTGGGTCAGATGGCTTAACCACCCAAGTCCACAGCCTGGGACATTCCCAAGCCCGTCCCAGATTTCAGCAAGTCCCTGGGAGACTGGTGTTCTTGTGGTCTCCTCTCCTTCTGCTTGCTCACGATCTCTGCCCAGAGTTACATTAATCCAGACATGAATCACAGATTATTCACCAGCTTCCACCAAATTAAAAAAATAAAAAATCCCACTTACACAAAACATTCATGAGTAGACTTTTCTAAAGAACCAAGGACGTAGGGTGAGGTCTCAGGAAGGATTCATATACACACGTGAGACAGCAAGCTGTTTAGAGCCCTATTGGACCTTCCTATTCTTCTAAAGTTCCTCTGACCACACTGACACGGGGGTTCCTGTTCTCTCCAGCAGACCCGAGTCTCACTTCCCCATGCCTCTTTTCTGCCTCCCTCGCTCCCCACCCCAATGGAAAGTCAAAACAAACGCTCCACCTCTCTCCCTGTCTGCTCGACTCCGACACAGGCACAGCAGCCCTGGCGAGCAGGAACCTAAAGTCATACAAGGGAGACTCAAGTCAGAAGGTCCTCTCTGCAGGAGTGTGTACTTAGAGGAAGCAAGCCAGCCAGGGAAACCGGTCTCCACCTAGTCCAAGGCAGTGAGCCCGTGAGACAGAAGAAGAACAACTGCAGAGAAATAGAAAGGGTCCTGGGGACTTCATTCAGCAGCAAATGATCCTGGCTGTTCTTGGGGGATCTACCCCCTGCAAGAGTCCAATTTTAGCATCTGCAGGGACACACAGGGCTGGCAGGACCTCCCCCTCTCTCCCTTGGCGCTGGGGTTTAAGGACAAAGCCTCCAGGCTGGGACCCACGCTGGCTTGGGTCCTGTGCTGGCTCCTGGCCCTTTAATTCAGGTGCTCAAAGAAGGACTCTTCTCCAAGAGGCCTCTGTCTTGCAGGAAGGGCTTAGCCTAGCTGCTCCTGAGGGTCTCGTTTGGGGTTTTTGTTTGTTTTTTGTTGCTGTTGTTGTTTAATTGTGGTAAGAACACTTAACATGAGAGCTTCCCTCTTAACAAATTTTTAAGTGTATATAGTGTTACTGTCTGTAAATACAGTGTTGTACGGCATATCTCTGGAGCTTCTTCATTTAGCTTGGCTGAAACTTTATGCTACTTGACTAGTAATTCCCCATTTCTCCCTCCCTCCGCCCCCAATCCCTGGCAACCACCGTTCCACTCTATGAATCTGACAATTTTAGATACCTCATATGGGAAATCATGTAGCATTTGTCTTTCTACAACAGGTTTATTTCACTTAGCATAGTGTCCTCAAGGTTGATCCATGCTGACACGAATCTCAGGATTTCCTTCTCTTTAAAGGCTGAATAACATTCATTTGTATTTATATACCACATGTTTTTTTCCGTTCATCCATCAGTGGACATTTAGGTTGCTTCCACATCTTGGCTACTGTGAATAGTGCTGCAACGAACACAGGAGTACTAATCTCTCTTCAAGAACCTAAAAATAGGACTTCCCTGGTGGTGCAGTGGTTAAGAATCCACCTGCCAATGCAGGGGACATGGGTTCGAGCCCTGGTCCGGGAAGATCCCACATGCCGTGGAGCAACTAAGCCCGTGCACCACAACTACTGAGCCTGCGCTCTAGAGCCCGTGAGCCACAACTACTGAGCCCACAAGCCACAACTACTGAGCCTGCGTGCCACAACTACTGAAGCCTACGCACCTAGAGCCCATGCTCTGCAACAAGGGAAGCCACCTCAATGACAAGCCCGTGCACCGCAACGAAGAGTAGCCCCCACTCGCCACAACTAGAGAAAGCCCGTGCGCAGCAACAAAGACCCAATGCAGCCAAAAATTTATATATTTTAAGAAAAAACCTAAAAATAAACAAGTGGGACTACATCAAACTAAAAAGCTTCTGCACTGCAAAATAAAAAAAATCAACAGAGTGAAAAGGCAACCTACAGAATGGGAGAAAATATGACACATCATATCTCTGAAAGGGAGTTAATCTCCAACATATATAAGAATTCCTACAATTCAGTTGTAAAACAAACATGGGCTAAGGACTTGGATAGACATTTCTCCAAAGAAGATATACAAATGGCCAAGAAGCGTATGAAAAGATAAGCTAATCATCAGGGAAATGCAAATCAAAACCACACTGAGGTATCACCCCACACCTGTCAAGATGGCTATTTATCAGAATAGGTAAGTGTTGGTGAGGATGTGAGACATTGGAACCCTTGTGCACTGGTGCTGTGAAAGGAAAATGGGCAGCTTCTATGGAAAACAACGAAGTTTCCTCAAAAAAATAAAAGCAGCACTATGATCTAGCAATCCCACTGCGGGGTCTGTATCCAAAATAATTGAAATCAGCACCTCAAAGAGATACTAGGACTCCTGAGTTTTTCAAATTTCTCTCAAAGTCTCTGCTACCCAGCTCCCCACAGCACATAGGTCCCTGTCACTTTTAAACCCCAAAATAAAACCTCATCGCCGCCCCCCCCCCCCCCACCGCCGCCAACACGCTGATCCCAGGCACCTCACGGCTTGCCCCAAACTGCCTTCCAGGTACAGAATTTTGCCCCTTGCCTTGAGGGGGCCAAGTCCCAGGGGAAGGTGCCCAGCGACCTGCGGGAGGTCCAGGCACGCCCGGCCGTGCGGAAATCGGCCCTTCAAGCGGCCGCGCTGCCCGGAGCAGCGTGACGCGGGGGCACAGCCGGACTCCAGACTCACCACGCGCTCCCCCGCGCCTCGCTTCCCTGGGCCGCCTCCAGTCCGGCTCCGCCGCCGGGGGCGGAGCATGGCCCTTTTTGGTCCGGGTAGGCGTGGCCGTGGTCCCAGAGGCCCTGGGCCGCCCCGCTGGCTGCTGTCACTTGCGCCCTGCGCCTGGCTCAGCTCGGCTCGCAGGTTTCCCCGCGTGCACCCTGGCTGCGCGCCCGCCCTCCCTCCCGGGAGCAGCTGCGGCAGCAGCAGCGGGCAAGCCCCTCCCTCCATCCCCCATCGGAGAGACGACATGGGCCCGGGGACCACCTGCCCGTGCAGGGGCCCCCTGTCTCGCCCCCAGGTGTCGACCTGGATCGAGCCCGTGGTGGCCTCCACCCAGATGGCCGCCTCCCTCTACGACGCGGGGCTGCTGCTCGTGGTGAAGGCGTCCTTCGGAGTCGAGGCCTTGTCCAACCACAGCGCTAGCCCGGCGCCCCCGGGGGCTCTAGAGAACCAACAGCAGAGAGCCATCTCCAACTTCTACATCATCTACAACCTTGTGATAGGCCTGACACCCCTGCTGTCGGCCTATGGGCTGGGCTGGCTCAGCGACCGCTACCACCCCAAGATCTCCATCTGCATGTCTCTGCTGGGCTTCATGCTCGCCCGCCTCGCGCTGCTGCTCAAGGTGCTGCTGGACTGGCCCGTGGAGATGCTCTACGGGGCGGCAGCGCTGAACGGGCTGTGCGGTGGCTTCTCGGCGTTCTGGTCGGGGGTCATGGCCCTGGGATCCCTCGGCTCCTCGGAGGGCCGCCGCTCCCTGCGCCTCATCGTGATCGACTTGATCCTGGGCTTGGCGGGATTCTGCGGGAGCATGATCTCTGGGCACCTCTTCAAGCAGATAGTCGGGCACTCCAGCCAGGGCCTGGTGCTGACCGCCTTCAGCGTGAGCTGTGCCACCTGTGCCCTTTTCTACAGCCTCTTGGTGCTGAAGGTCCCTGAGTCCACGGCCAAGCCCAGCAAGGCTGTGGATACGGTGTCTGGCACAGTCTGCACGGATAACACCCTGGATCCTGATCCGACAGACAAGCAGTGTGTGATAAGGCACCCTTCGTCTCCTGCAAAAGCGAAGCCCAAGAAAACCATTATTGCTCTGCTCTTTGTGGGTGCTATCACATATGACCTGGCAGTGGTGGGCACAGTGGACATGATGCCCCTTTTTCTGCTGCGGGAGCCTCTGAGTTGGAACCAAGTGCAGCTGGGCTATGGTATGGCTTCAGGGTACACCATCTTCATCACCAGCTTCCTGGGCGTCCTGGTCTTCTCCCGCTACTTCCAGGACACCACCATGATCATGATTGGAATGGTCTCCTTTGCGTCTGGAGCCCTCCTCTTGGCTTTTGTGAAAGAGACATACATGTTCTACATTGGTGAGTCTGGCATTCTCGGGGAGGCAGGACAAGGACACTGCGCATCCCCCGAGTCACGGGGCTGACCCCAGGGATGCTGTGGTCTAGGTGTCCCAGCTCAGCACCGGAGATTATACCTGCTGTCTGGGAGACACAAGGGAGACAGGATTATGTGCACTTGAGCTTGTCGGTATTGTTACCGACAATGTGTGGCCCCTGAAATGTTACCAGAGTGGTGCCCAAAGCTCTAGGAAGTCAAGGGAGGGCTGGTCAGTGGTGCCTGGAGTCAGCAGAGAGCCTTCAGGATGCCCTCGAGTGGAGGAGATGGGGTTGAGTTTCTTCTCCCCAGTTTAAGAGGGATAAAACATTACGTAATCCAGCTGAAAAAGTCCTTTAATTAAAATCATTTCAATCCTTTTGGGTCAAGCACAAGCTTTTTAAGAAGAGAGAAAAATTCTCCATAAATGCCTTCCACAACCAATGTAATACATTCATTCCCTCAAGGAAGCAGAATGAAGTTCCTATCTGAGGACGAAGACAGCCCACAAGCAGAGAGCTCTGGCCCGTGCTCCAACAGACCTTTCTACAGTGATAGAAATGTTCTGTATCTTTCTGCCTAATACACTAGCTATTAGCCACGTATGGCTAGGAAGCCCTTGAAATGTGGCCAGTGCAACTTAACAGAATTTTTCGTACTATTTCATTTAAATTAATAGTCACGTGGCTGGCTAGTGGCTAACATATTCGAACAACTCAAGATGGTTCCCAGAGACCGTCCTTTGGCAGAGGTCACACAACTCAGAAAAACCCCTCACAACATGGCAAGATTACCTTTCGCCAGCTCCCAGTTCAACAGGCCGTGTGCAAGAGCCAGAGTCCCCCCTCCCCTTCCTTCCCTACCCCCCCCCCACACACACACCCGCCAAGGGATAATGAACAGGGCTTGAGGGAAGGAGGGGTGTGTGGCAGGTGAGTTAGTGGCACACATTTCTAGATGCAGTCTGCCAAAGCTCCTGGGACCATCTCCCAGAGGTGACGATGAACGGCAAGCGCAGACACCTCTCTCCCAGGAGGCAAGGAGTTCTGAGTGACATCAGCTCCACTTCCCTAGAAACAACTCTACCAATAAAGACACCCTTCACCCTCTGTCACCACTGTGCTTGGCACCTTGCAGACGGGTCTGCAGCAATGTGCTGGGAGAATCAGCCTGCCCGGGGCAGGGGGAGGAGGTGGGGGGGGGTCCTAGTCTGCCAGGAGAGAAACCATTTCTTCAAGGCCACATAGGATTGTGGGAGAGGGGGTAGGGGAGGCCTTTGCTCTATTCTAATTTACTCTTTGGCCAAGGCTGGGCTACAGTGAGGAGTGTTCTCCCGTGATTCCTTTCCAGCTCGGGCCGTCATGCTGTTCGCTCTCATCCCCATCACAACCATCCGATCGGCAATGTCCAAGCTCATCAAGGGCTCCTCTTATGGTGAGTGAAAGGAATTTCTCGGAGGTTCTCTCTGTGTGGACGGTTTCAGAGCCAGTCGGCTTGAGGCACAGGGTTTGGACTGGCAGAAGGCACAGGAGAGAGTTCCAGAAGCAGCCTTGAAGACACTAGAAACACACTGGTGTCCAACCAGAGTGGAGCGAGTGAGAGCAGGAGGGTGGGAAAGACTCGGAAAGTCAGCCGCTGAAAAGCCACGGTCAAAGGGAGATACTACCGTCCAGGGGCCACGGGAAGAGTCAGCTGGGTGGAGGCAAGGATCCTGCAAAATGAGCCAGGGAGACAGAGGGAGTCTGGGGAGGGGGAGGGGTCTCCTGAGAACCCCCCGGAGACTCAGCTCTCAGGGAACATGGAGGGACAGCTTAGTAACCTTGGTAACCTCGGTCCCTTCCACAGGAAAGGTGTTTGTCATCCTGCAGCTGTCCCTGGCTCTGACCGGGGTGGTGACATCCACCATGTACAACAAGATCTACCAGCTCACCATGGAGAAGTTCGTGGGCACCTGCTTTGCCCTCTCCTCCTTTCTCTCCTTCCTGGCCATCATCCCGATTGGGTAAGACAGAACCAGCGTCTGCTCTTTGGGCTGGGGCCTGGGGCTTAGGTCAAGGACTGCTGGAGCATTTCCAGCCCATTATAAAGTATTGTTTATTTTCGACAATTACACAATGGGTTCTGAGTAGGCTCTCTCACAGAGAAAAAGTTCTCCTGTTTCCCCAAACTAATAATTGGAGATTTGGAAATTCCCTCAAGTTATAAGTAGTAAACAGAGGGCCCTAACAAGCTAGCTCACTTCCTGGCGGTTTTGTAATACAACTTATTTATAGGCAACTCATATACTTCCTTGTAATCAGGGGCTGGGATTAGAAACCTTCTTGTACCACTCAGACCTCTTTTGTTTAGTCTCCTTTAGGTGAGAGTCAGCCGGCCTCACTTCCAGGTACTCTTTCTTGTCTGTACCTTCCAAGGGCTTGGCAACTTCTGTGCTCAGTGCCCTTTAAATCTCATGGCCACTGGACTGTGTGAGCTTCCCTGTAGGACGTGGGCGATTCCTTTGATCTCTCTGGGGGAATTTTCTTGTTTGCAAAACAAGAGCGCTGAAGTCTGGAAGATAACAGGCAGGAGGAAGGATAGAGAAGCAAAGGAGGGGTACTCCAGGCCCATGGGGAGAGTGCCAGCCTAGATCGTCACCAAAATGGACCACATCGAACAGTCTAGTCTTCGACCAGCCCCATCCAAGGGAAATACGGTACGAGCCACAAGTACAAGCCATATTATGTGATTTAAAATTTTCTAGTAGCCACGTTTAAAAACAATAAAATAACAGGTGAAATGATTTTAATAACATTTGATTTGGCCCAATAGATCCAAAATATCTTTGTAATCAATTTACGAAATCAATGAGTCTTTTAAAGTAAATCTTCAAAATCTGGTATTTTATACTGACAGCACACCTCAATTTGGACTCCATTTGAACACCTTTCAAGTGTTCAGTAGCCGATGTTAACTAGTGGCTACATATTAGCTCAGTTTCGGTCTGTTTAGGCCCCCTAAGGTGTGGTTATCTCACACTTGTATCAGTCCCACCAGAGGATTATTGATATCCGCAGTAAGATACAAGGGACTTGACATAGATTTGCATTTTAAAGGGACCAGTAGTAGCACACCAGAGCCCTACATATCAGTAACGGTGGTGTTATAGGCAGCAGAGTAGACCAGAATTGAAGGCAGGTTGGAAGTGGGAAGTGGATGGTGGAATTCTCACCATCGTCTTTGAATTCTCACATTGCATTGCATAGGTCCCTGCCTGCACAGAAGGCTGAGCCTCCTGAGACAGGAGCCATCAATCATGAAGGCTCTTTGCTTTATTTCATAGTTGAGAAAATAATAAGATGAGGATCAAACAGCTGAGAGAATTTGTACAAAACAGCAGACTTGATTACTAGTGCCTTCTTGGGCCAGTTCTCATTTTCTCAAGGTGTGGGACTGAGCCAGACCTGTCCTCAAGCTGCCCGGCCCTTAGGCCTTTTCCTGTGCCACTGTTTTCATTAGAGTCTCAGCTGAATAGGTTGCGTTTAGCTAGAGCTGACCCACAATGCAAACTTCTCAGGAGTCCCAGCTCTCTGTCCATGTGAGTAATGGGTTAGTAGCCGTGCCGCTTGGAAGTTATCCAGTCCTGTTTGATTGGCAGTTGGTTGAAATATAGTCTCTTTGACCTAAACAAATCAACAAAAAACAACAAAAGAAAACAAGTCTGACTAGTTAATGTGTGTCATAGCTAGAGATACAAACAGATGAAAGCACTGAGAATATGCAATAATTGGTTCTTTTCTGCAGTTTCATTGCTTCATATGTGTGCTAAGGAGATGCTTTCCCTTTCTTAAGAGACTTTGGGGTGCATGAAACAGGTGTGCTGCCCTTGACACCTACCCCCCAATGTACTATGTAACATGCACCTGGACCCAGCCCTACACTGTGTGCATGGAATCTTGATTAAGATATGCACGATCTTCATGATCTTATATCACAGAAGCAGGGACAGGATCTTGAACCAGTCTTAAGTAACTGAATGCTTATGTGAATTGAGGCACTTAAGTAGTTGCTAATTGTTTCCCTCTGCTGTAGACATTTAGCTGTAGCGGGACCCATGTGCAACCGAAGCCTCCTTTGCTTGCTGTACATTGGAATCACCTGGAGAGATTTAAAAACTACTGATGTCTGGCTCCTACCCGCAGAGATTTTGACTCAGTTGATCTGGGATGCAGCCTGGGCATGGGAATGTTTTAAAGCTCTCCAGTTTATTCAGATATACAGCCAAGGTTGAGAACCTCTGGTATAAAGGGAGTTTTTCTATTACCTTTCCCTTCCACGAAGTGGCAAGTAAATAAGATCCTGAAAAATTATTACAAGAGGCCAAGGCTGCACCATCAATCATTAAGCGCTATTAGCAGGAAAGACCAGAACTCTCTAACCACAGAAAGAAAAGCTACATTCCAATGACATAAAAGCCCAGGAAGACGTGTCACAGCAGGGAGTGGAGGAGGCCATGGAGGGCAGAAGGCGGGGAGGAGAGGTTCCTGGGCTGAGCTGCCAACAGCCCATCTGCAGGAAGGGTGTGCGGCCCCAGCCCTTCCTGGTACCAAAGTGAGTCAATTTCATGTCACCGTGAGAACCTGGCCTCTCCTGCTTGTTGTTCTTTACATGCGACAGGGAGATGCTGAGGGAATAACTGTCTGGCTCTGCCCATCCGCAACCCACTGGCCACCCAAACCTCGTGCTTCATAGAGAAAACAGATGCCATCAGAGGAGAGTAGGCTCATTTTCTCCAAAGTAGATCTACAAGCCTACGTTCTTTTGCATCCATCCTGTTCTTCTCCTCCCCACAACCTCTCTGAAAGATAATAATAGCAAACACTTAAACAGCCCTTATTATGTGTGGGGCACTACTTTAAATGTTTCATATATTTTAACCTTCTCAAACAATCCTCTGAGACAATTACTATTTTATCCCCATTTTGCAGATGAAGAAACAGACTCTAAGATGTCATGTAACTTGCCTAAGATTACAGAGCTAATAAGTGGCAGAGACAGGATTTGAACCCAGGCAGTTGGTTCTCAGCCACTCCTTGACTTGCTTCTTAGAAGAGTCCCTGGGTACCTGGGTGCCACCTCTCCCCTTCTCCTTAGAGAGCTTACTTGCACTACTTAGCTGCTCCCTCTCCTGAATTCTTCCTATCAGAAGTGACACGTGATCTACCACCCTCTCTCCTCCTTTGCTACAGCCATGTTCTCCAGTTCTGGTCTACACCTGGTCTACATTGATTCTACCTCCAACACATGCCTCCAATTCACCCTTTTCTCTTTATGCCTACTGCTGCCACCCAAGCACTTGGGGGACCAAATTCGCCTCTGAGCCGTTCTCCCCACATCCACACGTGTTCCCCTCTCATCCTCTCTCCACCAGGTGGCCAGAGCAATTTCCTTCGAGTGTACATCAGTTCACATCATCTCCTGCCCAAAGCTCTGCGCTCGGCTTTCACTGCTCTTAAGACCCCAATTTCTTACCGTGGACAACAGGTCCTTCATGATGCAGCCTCCCACTCCTGCCACTAACCACCCTCCCCATTCTATGCTTCAGCCCCAGGAGCCTACCCTCGTGCTCTTTCCCCTTCCTTACCCACACATCCTTCTTAACACAACTTAGCTGTGGTCTTAAGTTGAACACCATTTTCTCAAAGAGCATTTGAGAAAAATCCCCTTCTCAATCTAACTTCGATCCTTCTAGTATATGCTCCCCAAGCTTCCTATACTCTTCCTTCATAGCGTGATAGTTGATGATTATTTAGTGATTATCATGTTTTACAACCTTGCTCACTAACTAGACCGTAGGCTCCCTGAGGGCAGGAACCACACCTGTTTGGCTCACCTCATAGCCTGTGTCCAGCAGAGAGCTTAGTGTGTACTCGAAGTATTTAATGAATGAAAAATCCGTCAGAAGGGTGTGACACCTACTAGCCAGCACTGCCGACCGTCCATATCCCAGAGCTGCCTGTTGACTGGCCATGAAGTCAGGGGTTGGCCATCACCGTATCAACGAAAATTGATCAACAGTCAATCTAAGAAAGAAATAGCAAATTTTAGTCATGCTATCCCAAGGATTATAACCCGGGAGACAGTATTTCAGAAAACTCTGAGGACTGTTCCACCTGTTAGAGGTCAAGGCACAGTTACATAAGCTGTTTTTTGAGTTTTTTAAAAATTAATTTATTTTTGGCTGCGCTGGGTCTTCGTTGCTGCGCGTGGGCTTTCTCTAATTGTGGCGAGTGGAGACTACACGGGCTTGCGGTGCACAGGCTTCTCATTGCAGTGGCTTTTGTTGGGGTGCACGGGCTTCAGTAGTTGTGGCACACAGTCTCAGCAGTTGTGGCTCACGGCCTTAGTTGCTCCGCGGCTTGTGGGATCTTCCCGGACCAGGGCTTGAACCCGTGTCCCCTGCATTGGCAGGTGGATTCTTAACCACTGCGCCACCAGGGAAGCCCTACATAAGTTTTTCAGACAATGGGTTATACATCAAAGTAACATTGCCGGGCGGGGTGGGGGGGGCGAGGGATAAATTAAGAGTTTGGGATTAACATGTACACACTACCATATATAAAGTAAGTAAACAAGGACGTACTTTATAGCACAGGGAACTACACTGAGTATCTTGTAATAAACTATAATGGAAAAGAATATATACATGAATCACTCTGCTGTGATCACACTCGAAACTAACAGGACATTGTAAATTAACTATACTCCAATTTTAAAAAATTTCCCAATATGGACCAGAAAACAAAACCAAAGTAACATATTGACAGTTTACATAGTCCAACAAGGTGAGCAGTGGGTTATTGTGAGCCCTTACAGGATTGAGACAGGAATGTGAACTCCTAGGGCGTCACCTTGCTGGCATCAGGAGGAAATTGCTTCTTTTTTTTTGGTGAGTAGGAATTCCTGTGTCTTCTAAGGGGATCTAGTTAGCGTATAATGCAGGCACACAGTGCACACTAAAGGGGAGGAGGTAGTTGCTCAAATGGGCAGAGAATCTTAGGTTTACAAGTTTTCTTGTCCCGCCTTTTTAATTTATCAACCACGTGGCTGTGCTGTCATGGTCCACAGTAGGGAGGGGTGAGCTGTGGAGTCAGACCTACAACCGGAGTTCATGTGGTCCTGGGCTAGCAGCCTCTAAGTCTTGGCTTCCCTCTTACCAGCTCTGTCATACCATGAGCTCTAAGTACAGTAAGTGCTCCCCCCGTGGAGAGCCCTGGGGCTCATGGAAGGTGGGGAATCAGTGTTTGGAAGTTTCCACAAAGCTTTTCCTTAGAAGGGTTTGGATTTTTGTTCACACCCCATCCAGCAGCTCCAGATGTGGTCCATCCATCAGGAGGAACTGTGTGCCAGCTTAGAACCTGAGGTTCCTAGAGCTCAAAACAGTTGAGAAAACAGAGGACACCAGAGGTCGAAGGACATGCCAAAGGTCACAAAGACTTCTAAGATTTCAACTAGAGCTCCTCATTCCTATGCATTCACTTATCTCCAAATATTTCTAAACAATGTAATGATTTATGGAAGAGAGAAAAGGGCTATGGAAAGGCAAAAGAGGATGCAGCTAATTCTGCTTGGGATGAGCAAAACTTGATCTTGAGGTCCACGTGGGAGTTCATCATCGGGCAGAAGTGAGATGGAAAGAGACTCCAAGAAAAGGAAAATGTAGATGCAAAGGGCTCTTGATGTTATGGGACAGGAAGAAGGCTGGAGTGAGAGAAGTTCCCTCGGGCCCTCTCCCTTCATGCAGTACAGCATTCTGCTGCCATAACCGATAGAACCCCCTAGTCTACCAGTGATAAAGAGGTGGCCAGAGACCTCCCCGCCCCGTTCCAGCTGTTCTCTCATAATTCTCTATTGTAAATTCTTACAGCATCGTGGCCTATATGCAAGCCTCGTGGTTGCAGCATGGAGACATCACAGAGAAAGGAAGGTGCTGAACTGCGGGAGCCGGAAACACCAGCAATGGCCGGGGCCCCCAAAGTCTACCCATTGCTCAAGAAACCCGAGTTCCAGCCAGAGTCAGCTTCAGAGCGACTTGCTCTGGCTCAAGGGTCCTAGTGGGTAGGGAAAAGCATTTTCCTGGTGATGGAGAAAGTTTCTCAGCTTTCAGATATCACTATCAGTCAGAGGTTAGGTTCTGCAGACAGAGTGTGAACTTTCATATGAAGGCCGCACACACAGCCATACCAGACACTGAAGCCCCTTTTCTTCCAGGAATGGAAGGGGCTTCTGTCTGGTATGAGGGCTCCAACATAGGGTAACTAGTCACACCCAGGAGTCCTGTGTGAGAACTCAAAGGCACACATTTTCAAGAGCCCGAGGGGGACAGGGAAGGGATGTTTTGTAAGAACTGCCAACAGTGAACGTCAGTCAATATTTTTTAAATTAAAATAGAAACTTGAAAAAAAGGTAGCTTTCTTCCCGAAGGCCTTGTTATCTGTGAACAACTAACTCCAGAGACATCTGGAGCTCAGGCATTTGACTTCAGGGTAGTTTTGCTGTTACTGTTGTTTTTAAGAAGCAAATATCAAAAGGCTTTCTTCAAAGGAATATAATTGGATACTTTCAGTCAACTGATCCCGAAAGTCACCATATTTCCCAAAGTGGGAGATGTAAACGGAGAGGGGTGATATACTAAGAGCCATTTTATTTTGAGGTACTTATTTTTACAGCCTATTTTAATTATGTGTATAAAAGACTCACCTCCTAATAAAATCAACATTCACAGCATGCGTGTGTGAATCATTCTTTCTTTGGTCAGGTTCCCACCAGAACTCAGACATAGCATTCTCAGACTAGGGTTAAACTTAAAGCTTGCAAATGCTTAAAAGCTAGCATTTAAATCTCAGAGCATTTGGGCTCAGAGTTGTATCGCTGATCCCTTCTTTATGCCACATCTACTAAGGTCCCGGCACCGCGCTAGGTGCTGAGATGCAGCAAGAGCACGACAGCTCCTGCCCTCCCAGTGTGCTATCGAATGGGTGGAGCAGGCAGAACAGGCGGCAACAACGATGTATCCTATAGTAAACGCTAACATAAGGGAGCATATAATGCAGATACAAGAGCGCAGGGAGGGCTTCTCAGAAGAAGTGGCGTAAGACTGGAAAGATAAGGCGTTATCAAGGTGGGACGCTGAGGGACGTTCCTGGCAGAAAGAACACGCTGGAAGGCCTGAAGGTGAAAATATCCCCAAATATACGAAAGCAACGTGAGGGGAGAAAAGAGGGACGGAGGGAGAGGTATCCAGGGCAATGGAATCAAGAGGTGAGATTGGAACAGTGAGGAGGAACAACATCAAGACAGAGCCTTTAAAAAGTCTCTTTATACCTAGAATAGTCAAATTCATAGAGTCAGAAAGTACAGTGGTATGCCAGCAGGTGGTGGGGTGGGGAGGCGGAATGGGGAGTCAGTGTTTAAAGGGGACAGAATTTCAGTTTAGGAAGGTGAAAAATTTGGGAGATGATGATGGTGAGAGCTGCACGACAATGTGAATGTACTTAGTGCCACTGAATGGTACAGTTAAATATGGGTAAAATAGTATGTTTTATATTATGTGACTTTTACCACAATAAAAAAATTTTTTTTTAAGTTTCTCTTTAGAAGTGCACATCAAAACTACAATGAGGTACCACCTCATGCCAGTCAGAATGGCCATCATTTAAAAGTCTACAAATAACACATGCTGGAGAGGGTGGGGAAACCCTCTTACACTGTTGGTGGGAATGTAAATTGGTGCAGCCATGGAAAACAGTATGGAGGTTCCTCAAAAGCTAAAAATAGAGTCACCATATGATCCTGCCATCCCACTCCTGGGCATGCATCTGGAGAAAACCGTAATTCGAAAAGATATATGCACCCTAATGTTCACTGCAGCACCACCTACAATAGCCATACATGGAAACAACCTAAATGTCCATTGACAGATGAATGGATAAAGAAGATGTGATACATACATACAATGGACTACGACTCAGCCATTGAAAAGCATGAAATAATGCCATTTGCAGCAACATGGATGGCCCTAGACATTATCATACTAAGCGAAGTAAGTCAGACAGAGAAAGACAAATACCACATGGTATCACTTATATGTGGAATCTAAAATGCAATACAAATCAACATCTCTATGAAACAAAAACAGGCTCACGGATATAGAGAACAGACTTGAGGTTGCCAAGGGAAAGGCGGGGGAGGGAAGGAATGGTAGTTTGGGATTAGCAGAGGCAAACTATTATATAGGATGGATAAACAACAAGGTCCTACGGCACAGTACAGCGAACTATATTCAACAGCCTGTGACAAACCATAATGGAAAAGAATATGAAAAAGAATATATATAACAGAAGAAATTAACAACACGGTAAATCAACTCCACTTCAATAAACAGTTTTTTTAAAAGGAAAAAATAGTTTCTCTTTAGAGTAATGGCATAGGTGTTGAAAGGTTTTAAGCAGGAACATGGAATGCTTACCTCTGTCTTAGAAAGAGGACTCCCGCAGCACTGAGAATGAATTGGCGGAGGAAGGAGTGGGCAAGACTTGCAGAAGGAAGACGAGCAGAGAGACCTCTGCATGAATCCAGGTGAAGGATGTTGGTGGACCGACACTGGGTAAGAAGCTATGAGGATGGAGAAAGGTTAGATGGACTTGGAGAAATATTTGCAAGCTAGAGGTCAACAGAAGTTGGTGTGGATAAACTGCAAAGGGTGAGGTAGAGGGAGGCAAGAATGACTCAGGTCTGGGGTTCAGGCAACCCCGAATCTCCTTCCTGAGGAGGCAGAGATCCTCGCTGAGACAGGCAACAGCGGCAGAGAAGGTGGGACGGGGAAGATGAGTTCAAGGCCATGCTCTACCTCGCTAAACAAACTCTCACCAATATGCTCATTCCTCTGGACCACCTAGCCTCCCCAACCCTAATAGCCCCTGAACCGGTCCCCCAACCTAAATGAATCTGATCATTGGCTTCTCCATTCCTGTCCTAAAAAACCTGCTCTTAACATCTAGAATAATTTCCTTGTTTGTCCACATTGACCCTGCCATAAACGTGTGGGTTTTCACCTAAGCTGGGCTCTCAACACCCTAGTATTGACTCTTTTTCAACCCCACCTGTCACCAGGGTAGTAGTGTCAAACCTTTTCAGCTTTCTCCAGGTCTTCTAGCAGACATTCTAACCATTGGTTCTCAAAGTGTGGTTCCTGGGTCAGCATCATCAGCGTCCCATGGGAACCTATTAGCAATGCAAATTCTCAGGCCCTACCCAAATCAAACTCTGGGGGTGGGGCCCCAAAATTGGTGTTTTCACAAGCTCTCAGGCTTAGGAACCACTGTTCTAAGCTATGGGCCTTTTTCTCCTTACGAACTTTTGCTGAGTCCCCCTCCTCCTCTCCCTGCATCCTTAATTCTTGAGGCCCCCAAAGCCCTGCCCTTGGTTCCCTTCCCAGGTAATCTCGTCTACCAGAACTCTCTTTCCAACAATCTAGTCAACACCTCCCCCTGGGTTTCCTCAAACGTAAGTCCAAACCAAATTCTTCTCCTACCCCACCATCTAAGCCTATCCTTCACCTTCTGTTTTCCTCTTGATTGATTTCATATTTCAGTAAATGGCATCACCTCCCAGCTCCCAGGCTGGAAATCTCCAAGTAATCTCTGACCCCTTCCCCTCACCACAGAAATCCATCCCCCTTTCTATCACTTCTTTTTTATGATCTAGTCCCATCTATTCCCCAGACCTTCAGTCTGACTACAGTCCTCCAGCATACTATTTTCATAATCTTCTTTAAAGGAAAACAGTTTAAAAAATGATATATCTCCCGTTTAAATTTTCAACTGGCAAAGCACACAGGAAGGACTGTTATGGGAACATCCTTGATGTTTAAGTTGGCCATATTTGAACAATAGGACAAGTCTTTCCTTAAGTGTTATCACATAATGTGGGCCCAGCAGACCCTTAGGTGCAGACCATTATTGCTAGTCCTATCGGCAACCTTCCAGGAAAGGCATGTCTTCATTTCAAAGATCATAATACTGAATTTCAGAGAGATGTGACTTGCCCAAAGCCACATACCTAGAAAGTAGAAAAGCTGACATTTGATCCCAAATCTCTTATCCCACACCTTGCTGCCTCATTCTGTATAACTGAAGCCTTATATTAATGGTGTCTACTATCCGTAAGCCAAGTTTAGCACCAGTTTAAGTCCATTTCCAGTGCATTGCCACCATTAGGTAAGCTTAACTGAGCATTCTGGTCTCTAATTTACAACACACTTGCACGCTCTAATGAGCTACAGACATTTCTTCTTTCTTTACAGATTTTTTTAAAACGTAGGAATCAAAAAAAAAAAAATCAGGAAATGACTGGCTCTCAGAATATGACATTGTGCTTTGCTACGGGACAGAATAGGAAGAAATCCTTTATGTAATTACCTGCGCTGGCTGCCAGCCTTCCTGCCAGTCACGGTTACAGATGGACATTGGGTGGTTTCTTCATGTCCTCAGATTGGTGTCACCTTGTAAGATGTAGGAGAGGGCAAACTGAGGACAAGTCCAAAAAGAAATGAAGACTAAAAACAGTTAAATTATAGGGTTTTTTCCTGTCGCTATGCATATCCTGATTCTTGCAGGCAAATGGATACCTCTTCAGAGAAAATAACAAAAGGCACGCATGTTTCCCTATCCTATAAAGCCGTACAAACGGAACGTGACTCAAGGTAAAGAAAGCGTCTTTTATAGGTTTATTGGTCCATTACTTTAAGTTAATTGAGGTAAAGAAACCTGTTTTAAATTTACAAGCTAACAGTTTATCAAGCAATACAAATTCTTTTGTTTACCTTGAAATGTAATACTAATCCCATAGTACACAATGGACAGAATTTTTTATACGCAGATATATGAAAAAAACGTGGACAAAAACCTCATGCCAGCATCAAAAATGCAACAAGAACTTTTTTCTCTTTATAATCTCTGGGTTCCATAACAAAAGAAAAAAAAAGGTGACATTCTTTTTAAAGTTTGGTAGCTTCATGAAACAAAGACTTTGATCTGGAAATAAGTTGCCTTCGCATCTAGGACACACATTCTCAAGCACATTTATTTATTTTTTTCCCACAGCTTTTGATGTGGCTGAACGGCAGCATGGAGACAAGAGCACACATTTACACGGAGGACTTGATCGATACCTCAGGGTTTTTCTTGTAAAATTTTAAATGTAAAGAATGATTTCTAAAATAATAAACAGTCCATAATTTGGACATGACCTAAGCAAAAGGTTTTTTTTTTTGCTTGTTTGTTTGTTTTTCCAACAGTTAAAATACAAGTTAGAAAGTTTGCTGGCAGCTTATTTCACGGGAATATATCAGATGTACATCATGTCTGAACGCATTCCCGACACACAGACATCAAGGGAACAGGTACAAGAGTACAACGGACCAAAACCTCAGGGGTGCCCAGGAGAACGGTGCTGACTGCTAAGAACTGCTGGTTTGTTATTCGACGGGGGCCCAGCTGACACGGGCCTTGTTTTATCTCACTGAGTCACATTTTTGCTTGCAATGTACTTTCCCCTCCCCACTTCCCCACTGGGGAAAAAGCAATCCCCCTTCCCTCCTTCCAGTATCATTTGTGACTGGAGGGATGGTCTGAGACTGTGAGCCAGCCTGTCACACAGGGGAGCTGGCAGGTGTCACCTGCTCACACCTGGCCTACCGGCCACCCAGAATCACCCGGTGAGAGGGCAGCGCCGCCCAGAGAGGCGCACGTGCTGTCCCCAATCACTGGTTTTAATAGTAAAAGCTCTCTGACAAAGGACTAAATTACGCGTGTCAACAGCACGTTTCGCGTTTTTGGCATTTCAACCTGCCTGGAGAATTTCTATGTAAAATATGCTGCTCTGAGGCCCCCACGGTATCTTTTAAGAAGCTGTTCTACAGAATCAGGGTAAACATTTAATATTGTCATAATCTATAGAGTTCTCTGTATCTAAGTGATTTGTCGGTGCTGATACCGTAATATCAAAAATGTGCCAAAAGGCACTAAATTAATCTTTCACACTTTAAAACAACAACGACAACAACAACAAAAAGGTTTTGTGGTCCCTGTGTTTCCTTACATTATCAAAAATATCATTTGGCAATAGCAATACTTAGCTTTCTCCTCCCAAAAGGCAGCCCTAATTATGAACCTCACTTTCTTGCTTGTTTCTTTAAGAGGAACAAAGACTGGCTATGTTAGGCCTCAAGTATTTAAACTGAACAACTGATTACATCTCTAAAAACTCTTTCTATCCAGAATCTAAAAAACAGTAGTTGAAGAATAAGGCATATTAGCAGGTGTTGACAACTTCTCAAAAAGTAGAGTTAGGCTTTTAACAGTCTGTGGCATTTCTAAAAGTCTGGATTTGTTGACTTTCAAGTGCTAAATACACAAAATGTTTATGAATCAGACAAATATCTTACTGGTTTGTTAACGTTATTTTTTCAAAGCACTTATTTACAGACTATCTACAGTAGTAAAAACTACCTCGATAACATATTTCTTCTGCCACACGGAAGGGGTCAGACAGTCACACCCGGAGAGCATTTCAAAGACATCTGATTAAGAAAAAACAGTCACACTCCCTGTAACTGCCCCCCACCCCAAACCTTTTCTAACGTAGACAGCCCTGCGCATGCTCTGATCTGTGCAACTATGGAGAGACCAGACATCCTTAATACAGAAAGCAAAACCACCTATTGGGTGGGTTGATGAAAAATCAGGTTCCTGGTTTATTCACTGAATTAACAAACCGCAAAGAGGCGAACAACTCCCAACACACCCAGCTCAATCTGTAGGTCTGGCCCGGGGGATGGCAGGTAAATTTGAGGGAAATGTCATCTGAATAGAGAAAACACAGTAAGTGAGAGGGCGTGTTCAATCTGGTGGCACATGGAGGATTTTTGAAAGGGAGAAGGTACACCCAAATTCCCAAAACAATTTTGCAGACAGGGATGGCCAAAGCAGTGTTACCCCAGCCTCAGGATGAGATGACCCAGTTTCCACAGACCTTGAAAGTAGGTGTCTGGGAAGGTGGGGGCCAGGACTGGTGTGCCGTACCCTGACAACAGGCAGACCTGTGTTGGGTCTTGGGATGGGTTAAAACTGGGCTCTACTCTGGCTGCTCTAAAGGGCCGTTTCTGCTCAGAAGACAGGCTGCTCTGGCCCTGGCTCTCCCACCACTCTCACCAGCTCAGGACACAGGGCAGAGGATGACTCTTGTGTGGCCCAACGAATGGCATCAAAACAGAGCCAGGTGCCCGTGATTTCAATGCTATCAACAGCAGGGCCAAGTCACACAACCTCTGGGTGCCTCTTGGGCTGATACCGTCCCAAGGGAAAGTCCATGTGCACACTGCCACACGGCATCGTGCCCTTCTCTAAACAGAACAGCCCATCGTCCCAACACAAATGGCAGCCTCACAGGAAACGAGCAGCAGGTGTGCATTTAATTCCCTTGTGTGGACAGCCACTGAGAAAACACATTCAAGTCAGTAACATGAAGGACACACTCTGGGTGTGGCTGAAATTTGGCATGAAGACAAACTTAGGTTACATCCACCACCATCCCCAGAGTCGTGCTGGTATTTCTTATTTCAGCTATAGAAAGGTGTGTGGTGGGTTCAATGAGCAGCACGGTGAAATAAGAGCCCGTCACGTCCATAATCACACTTTTCTGAGGTCACCCAGGAATCATCGTTAAGTCTTAAAAAATGATAAAATCGAACCCCAAACCTGGCTCGAGCAGGGGCAGTGGTTCCTTGCTTTGAGCAGAGCAGCCTAGAGTCTTCTTGGAGATCCAGCATGTGGTAAGGACGAGCAGTGTCCATATCGGCTGCAAATCGCAACTGCTCTCTTCAACCTCACCTGCATCTTTAAGATCTGCTCAGTTTCTAGGAATTCTCTCTTCTGCCCTAGCCTGGATCTCTCACCCAGGTGAACTGAACCTTTCACTTCCCCGGCCCGGGGACAGCTGACAGGGATGACTTTCCACTCCACTGCCACGTGCTCAAGTCTCAACCTGTCCACGTGTGTCTGCCTGAGGTAAGACACATCCTCAAGCAAAAACCTCTTGGAAAATAAATACAAGAGAGGAGTCAGTGATCTCAGCACCCCGACTTTTGTGGAGCCAAGAAGGATGGGGTGATGAAGCCTCTACGGGGCAGTCTTTGGCACATAAGTCTCTGGGTTACACTTCTCACGGGGAATCACCTTCATGCTGATGGAGGTGGAGAGGTGAAGGCTTGGGGCTGCTGACCCTCGGGGGCCCGAGGGAGCCGCGGGGGTGGGAAGGGCTGGAGGGCCTCCTCCGCTGCCTACTGTCCCTGGCATTCTGCGCCAGCCTCCTCACCTCATCAGATGCCAGCCAGAAGTAAGGGACAAAGGTCCCTTTTCTGGAAAGACCATTTCTCCAAGGAAGGCTGCAAGATACCCTGGTCCTCCAAGCTCTGCTATCAATGGCACGCTGGAGGTCGGTTTGCCTTTTCCAGCTCTCTCTGGAGCCTTAAAGCACAGGCACATCACAGGGAGACCAAACAAACAGAGAAAGATAAAAGCCCAAGATGCCTGCATCCCTTCAGAACCAGTCTTCTGCCTCCAATAATGTAAGGGGATGACTGTGTACCCCAACCCCTTCCCCTTCCCCATATATCCTAGCAAGGAACCTGATGGTTTTTTCTTTTTTCTTTTTTTTTGGTAGGGCTGCCTTCTTGCCCATCTAACCCTTCCACAGGAATGTGCCTGGGCTTCGGCAACTAGCAGCAGACTAGAGTCTAGTCTTCCTGGAACTCCTTCCACAGTTCTTTCCAAGCTTGCATCACACTGGACAACATTTTTAAAGCATACGTTCCACCAGGCAAGACTTCACATGTTCCCAAAGATAAGCATTCGCCTCTGGGTCAGTCTAGAGTTTTCTGCCAAATAGCCATAGGAGGCCATCAACCCACTATCACATGCATGCCCCGATTCCACCAGCAAGCTTTCAGGCTGGACCTGGACGTCGACACCCACACCAACAGGATGGTTTAGAGGTAGAAGGAAACACTGACTCACCACTCGGCGTCTATGGACTGTTCTCACCCTTCTGCTTCAATGAATCATCTCTAATTGTACCAAACAGAAAATTCACATCAAAGGATTTCAGAATGGCACAAATGGGGTCTAACAGCGTGCACAAGTACCAACTGATATACAAATTATCACTTAAACCGCCACTTTTTCAAACACGGTGAAGCAGAACCAAACTGTCCTGGGCTGTCCAACGGCTGCCCCACCAGCATCACAGCCGTGGCTGCCCCAAGATCTGCAGCTAGAAGCGGAATGCAGTGACCTCAGCAGTCTGCACGTTGACCAGTATTTGCAGGTTCACTTGCAAACGCAGCAGTGTCTCAGCACAGCTGTTTTATTAAAAAAAAATAATCCTACCGCTTATTTGAGGCTCAGATTTGTGATTTTATAGAGATGAGCCACAGACGAGAGAACACAAACATGACACAGGTAGTTTTAACTTCATGAGGGGAAAAAAACAAGCTGGAAGAGAGATCCTCTTTGTCTGTCTGTTTTGTGTTGACACACTTGAAAAGGAAACCTGCTAATAGTTTGAAATGAAGACTTTAGATGCAGCCGTCCCCAGGAACGTGGCTGCAAACTGAGGAGGTTTCCGCTTAACCAGTAGCGAAGAGTTCGCTGTCACACTTGGCATCTTCGAGGCCCACCTGGATACAGACTCTTCTTCCTGACTAGGAAAGAGTAAGGTTAAAGCACTTCACGTAGAGCATTCAGACTGAGTTTACACATCTTGACTGTATCATAAGAATATGCCAGCCTCTCCCAAAAAGGATGCCCAAACATTCAGCCGACACAGCAGGAGACATTAAACTAGGAGTTTTTGGTGAGGTAAAGGCAAATTGCACAAAGCAGACATGGGAGGTGGCGCTTGGTATATGCCCGCTGACCTCAACACCTCGGAGCTACTCTGACTTCAAGACAACAGATGACCCCTAACAGGCCTAACTCTCTACCCTGATGACATTTAACAAGCAGAAGAACATCGAAGAACGTCACAGAGAAAAATGCACCTTTTTTTCATTTTACACAAAACGGTTTCCAATCTACTACATTTTAGTGTCAGAAACAAGTTCGGGGTGCACTGCCCCCTCAGCTTCCCAAGGCATCGCATAAAGGACAAGGATGCTAGCTTGCTTGCTCTAGCATGGACGCACCTAGACACTGATTAAACGGTCCTATGCGAACCGGAAACCATAACACAGGTGTCACTCATGACAGGCAGGCAGCAGGCCACACTCAGAGCTACACTGTACATTAAGGGCTTTCCACAGAGGCGCCGACACCTCCTTCTAGGCCAAGGCGAGTCGAGGCCCGTGGAGGTCGATTCCAGAGCCACTGTGCATCCACGGAAGGCAGGAGCTGCCTTCTGTCCATGCCTTCCTCACGGCCTTGCAAGGCAGGACCCGGGTTCTCTTCCACGGCAGGCAACTCTGCCGTCCCCAAAGAGGGGACTGTAACGAGATGTCAGAATGTCAGCTGAGGGCTGTCTTGTCCCTCAGTTTCAAATCCTCGTAGTGTCCCAGCGAACAGGTTCCTTCACACCACGGAGGTATGCTTCTTCTGCTGAGAGATGATGACAGCCTTACAGACGCCACCAAGGAATAAATACTCACTGAAAACAACTGTCGGACAAAGGTGGGGGGGAAGGGAAAGAAATACACAAACGCGAGATGTTTCTGTGTTGTTTTCTTGGTGCTACCTCTCTAGCACTGCAGGGACATTCCGGTGTGGGCGCCATGCCCGGCATAGGTAGGAGAGTCTCTGTCCCAAGAAGGAGCTTACTTGGCCTCTTGCTTCTCCTGCAGTAGTGGGATAATCGACTCCCAAGCCATGAGGCACTGGAACGACAACACACACACACACAGAGCATCAGCGTGGAGTTTCAGATTTCAGGGTCAGCGTCTTCATTCTGCTTTGATCTATACCCTCACACTGTCAACCCTGCTGGGTCACCTTGGTCTAACGACACCTACATGTATTACGCAGAGCTAGCAGCAAGAAGGGAGGCAGCAGGTATTTGACTACATCTCCCCCTGCCCCCATCTCTAAGAAAGACTGCAGCGTCTCTATGAGGCCCAAATGCACTGTCCGTAAAGTTCCTATCAGTGAGTGGAAATGTATTCACTGAAAGAAATTCCTTCCATTCCAAAAGCAGGAGAGAGGGCAGGCTGCAAACCCTAGGCCCTAGGTTCTCAGCCAGGATGAAGACACTGCTCCAGGTGTGGGTGGCGCCTGCAGGAGTATGTAAATTGTCTTGGAACGGGCCAGCCACCTGACCCAGAGGGGGCGGAAAACCCGCTCTTCTTCAGCCACCTCAGATCTCCTTGTATGGGCCACTCCCGGATCTCCCATAAAGGAAAATGGGGAGAGGGAACTCTACTTGTTGAGTTTTATCATGTCCAGACACTGTTATGTATTTTACATTCATTGTCACTAGTCCTCGGAACAACTCTAGCAAGTAGAATTATTATTTATTACACAAACACACATTTCACAGGTGGGGAAAATGAGACCCAGAGAGGTTAAAAAAAAACTTTCCCAAGACACACAGCTCATGAGCGGCAGAGCTCGTGATTCCAAAGTGGGCGTTCTTTCCACTACACACGTGCCTTTCATTCCAGACCCTTCAGAAGAGCCAAGAACCTGGAAGATGCTGGCCCTCTCCTCTGAGAGCACGCTGCTCGGCAGAAATGACCTGCCCTTCGAGCAGTCTCTTGCATAAAGAGGAGAGAAGAACCACATAAGGCCTTTCTTAGGAGCAGCCCAAGGGTGAAGCAAGGCTTTGTGTTAAGTCATCTGGGGAGGAGACCTGAGGATGGGGGAGGAGAGACGCATCCCTAGATCAAGCCGGATGAAGGGAGTGGTGCAATAGCTCCTTGCTTCCTTCCTTGGTGACTCTGAGGTTGGAGAAGCAGCTGGACTCAGACCCTGCCCTACAGAAGGCAGCCCAGGAAAAAAAAAAAAAAAAAAAAAAAGAAGGAAGCCCAGGGAGCCTCAAGGAGCTTGCTGTCAGCAAGAGACCCAGTGTGGGGTCCGTGGCATCCTGGGTCCTGTTCTCTCCCTCGGCCATCATCTCTGATCTGGAAGGTTCTTCTATGTCAATGATGGGAACCAAGGCCACACCAGCTTGCTTTTTCTTTCTTTTCTTTTTAGCATTTTTAAAACGTATTTTATTATACAACTATTACATGGAAACATTTTCATTGTAAAAAACTTCAAAAACTACAAAGGAAGCAAAAGGTCCCCTTGACCAGAGACCCAACTAAATACCAGCTTTCTTCACAAAGTTAACCACTGGACAAACACTCAAGCTTTTTCCCACCCCAGGACCCTTAAATATGTTGCTCCCTTTGCCTGGAATACTTGTTGTCTCCGAGACTCAGGTTAAATGTTACTTCCTCAGATTGGCCTTTCCTGCCCACTCTACCTGCCCCCTTCCATCCTGATCTGAATGATGCCCCCTAGTCTTTCCTCCCAGTTTCCTGTTCTTTTCTTGTAGGGCACGTATTTCTCTGAAAAGGTGGGATTCTTGGATTAACATCTATCCTCCACTAGACAGACGGCTCCTTAATGGCAGGAGTCCTGCCACTTTGTTTACCGATGTGTACCTGGTCCCTTGTACACAGACAGTACACAAAAAGCATCTGTGAAATATAAGTAGGAGCCAAGACGAGGCCCCAAGACAGTGGCCCTGTTTGCAGTATAGCGGCAAGATGTGGATAAAGGCCCTGGGTTTGAGTCCTGGGACGCGGGCCTTGGGAACACTGGAATTAATCACCAAGAGGAGGAATGAACATCCAACTGAGTCAGCACTGGTGCAGTGGGAAGCGGGGCTAGAGTGAGCGCACGAGGGAAGGAAGCACCATTCACTGAGTATCCACCATCTGCCAGGCACATTAGAGGTTCTCGGGTATCATTTCATTATTTCTTCACCATCATTCAATGCATAAGGATCACTCCCATCTTGCAGATGAAGAAACAAAGGCGCAGAGAGGCACCCTGTCTAAGAGCACAGTCAATAGAGGAATGAGGCCTTGGCTGCACACGGAATGATGTTTCCACCTTTGGGCAGTCAGGACTGTCCCCAAAGATCCGTGGTCTCTGTCCCCCTCACTGACCGTGTGTGGTTGATTCTCAGACCTGTGGACCCGGAGAGCCAAGTCCGATCCTAGTTCAGTCATTCACAAGGTGAGTGACCTTGGGCAGAGTTTTAAAACCTTGCTGAGCTTCCATTTCTTCAGCTTTCAATTGAAAGCCCCTAAAACTCACTTCACAGTGTCATGATGGGGGTTAAATTTAAATTTAATGAGATCACATATGCAAAGCATTCGGCCCAGTGCCAATGCAGACACACGGTGGGGGTCCCATGAGAAAGGTACTGAGGAGAGGCGTACGCCACCTTCCCCCTTCCCTGTGAAACAGCCCTTACTAAGACCTGGCAAGTAAGGGCCATTCCATGACTTTCTTCCTTAACCCTCCTCCCGATCAAGATGCAGACACACTGCCTCTGCACAGCAGCCAGAACCAGCAAAGCTTTTGAAAAAGACGGATTCTTCCAGCTTGAGATGACGACGTGTTTCTAGAATTGTGATGGGAGTAGCTGAGTTAATGCTTGTTCAGCTTGATTTTAAGTCTACAGGTTACTCGTTGAATTACCACTGGGCCATTCTTCGTCGATAACTTTAAGCTTTAAGGAATATGGGAATTCGTCAGCAGCAATGACCTAGGGTTGGACACGCTAGGAGCAAACGTTGAGGATACTCCGCTGCAGCCTGATGACAGCTGCGTGTGTGTGAGGGTGGCGGGCAGGACGCCTACCTTGAAGTCCACAGCTTAAGGGGACTCAGCAAAAAAACTGTTTTTAAAAGTTTTCTTTTGTAATCCTACATCCCTTTGTTTTAGGTACTTAAAAACAGTACTTCAAAGTCTATTTTTAAAAAACAAACAGTATTTTGATAAGGGGTCTCTAGGCTTCACCAGATGACCAAAGGGACCCACAGCACAATGAAGGGAAGAACCCCTGTGTGAAGAACCACAGAACAGCTTAAAGGAACCCCGAAGCCTCTATCAACTGGGGACATCCCTGCGCTGTAGGCCTGACTGACTGGGAAGCAGCCGCTGGAAGGGCTAAAGGGCTTGGAGGATAAAACTGCTGCTTCCATCAGCAGGGTGTGCAAGTAAAACTCCTGTGGGCACCCAGGCCCCCCCCCCCCCGCCCCACCCCCCGGCTTCCAAACCCAGCACCACATCTAGCACAGCAGGGTGAGGACACACAGGGGTTGCTAAGACTAAACACATAAATTAAGGGAAGGAGATGGGCCCGGCAGGACCCTTCTGGACTTCTGGCAGGCCCCGACCAGAGGCTCTGGCCATTAGAAACGCTTCCTCAAGGAGAAGACTGTCATCCTGTCAGCCTGCTCATTACCTTCTCATAATACTGGATGTTCTTGTCGGCCATTCCCATGAGCAGCTGCCGGAAGTCCTGCCTCTTGCTGTTCTGCCACCTCTCCATGTCGGCTTTCAGATCAGCATTGAAACACTCCATCCGATCCTGACATTTCTCCACATTTGCTGGTACCTGGAAGGGGGATGCATACACAGGTGCTCTGTATGTGTAACGGGTACCTCATGCCGCTATGCTCACACATTTGTGAGAGGCCAGATTACTGCCTTAAAATGCCACGGCTCTTTCTCGACTCCATCTTCGCGGTAGCGGCAGCGGTATCTGCGGTTCAGTCGCCAACATGCAGCTCTTTGTCCGTGCCCAGGAGCTACACACTCTCGAGGTGACCGGCCAGGAGACGGTCGCCCAGATCAAGGCTCATGTAGCCTCATTGGAGGGCATCGCTCCAGAAGATCAAGTGCTGCTCGTGGCAGGCACGCCCCTAGAGGATGAGGCTACCCTGGGCCAGTGTGCGGTGGAGGCTCTGAGCACTCCGGAAGTAGCCGGCTGCGTGCTTGGAGGTAAAGTCCATGGTTCCCTGGCCCGAGCTGGGAAAGTAAGAGGTCAGGCACCAAAGGTGGGCAAACAAGAGAAAAGAAGACGAAGACGGACCGGGCCAAGAGGCGTATGCAGTACAACCGGCGCTTTGTCAATGTTGTGCCTACCTCTGGCAAGAAGAAGGGCCCCAATGCCAACTCTTAAGTCCGTTGTCATCTTGGCTTTCTCTAATAAAGTCACTTAGCCCGATAAAAAAAAAAAAAAAAGAAAGAAAATGCCATGAACACACTCCCTCCTCTGGAGGCATTTATTTGTAGGCACAGCCTTGGGTTTCCAGATGTTAGAAAGAATTCTGAAAAGTGCTATCCTGACCCAAATTTTTAAACCCATCCAAGCCAAACAGTGACTTGTGGGGGAAACACCTGCCTGTTTACAAACAGGAAGAAGAAACGCTGTGATTCAGAGTCATATGTCTTTGGCCCCTTTTAGGACTCACCCGTCCAAAAATGAAAGTGTGTGCAGATTTTGCAAGTGTACAGCAGTAGCTGGTATTGCGCTGCTATTCTCCTAGGCCCCATATTGAAACTAGAAAAGAGGGTTTTCCATATAACATGAACTGTTCCATTAACCGTGACGTTTTGGTGATGCCTCTCTCCATTAACCAGAGAATGCACTGCAATAAGACTACTGGCCCACTTTATAAATCAACTGGAGACTTGTCCACGCAATCCCCAGACAGCAGATAACCAAAAATAAAGAACTAAAATTGGGTAAGTCTGGGGAAATGGAAAGAAAGGTGTTTATGCATGTCAAAACCCGTGAAATACAAAGAAGAAATATACAGCAGGCTATTCCTAGTATTTCTTAAGGAAGTTTAGAAGGCTTTCTCAAAATGGAACTAAGTCCCCTGAATTTCACAACTTTCACTTTGCTTTGGTGAGTTTCATCCATCCTACACAGCTAGAAAGAAAATACCCAATATTATAAGAAGGTAATGGGAAATGATCACCCTGGTACCCAAAGCACAAAGCTGGCTTCTCTCCTAACACAGGAGCTCCACTGGACTTTGATGGTGCGTGGGAGGAGGGGGGCGGCCAACATGCCCAAAGCTGGGTCACACACCCACCTGCCAAATGCTTTCCCAAAACAAGTGAGGACTTGTACATTTTGTGTGCTGGGGCCTCTGATCCCAAATGTAACCATCAAGGTCAATCTCTACCAACCAGGGAAGTTTTATACCCAGACCTTATGGGCAGGAGCTGACCCAGAAACACCTCAGGCAAGGCCAAGCCTGAGGGAGCCAACGCCTTCAGGGCTTCCAAAGTGCTGAGGGCACTTAGCCGTCTGCCACCTAGACCATTTGGCCATGGCTGCAGTACACAGGAGCAGGGAAAGTGGAGCCGCCTAGGTGAGGGGATTCAAATGTGCCTGGCACAGGCACTAAACTTGGGAGAGACACGGATGAGTCAGAGAGGAAGGTATACAGTCAGGCATCCTGAGAGACTTAAAAGCAAGGAACTTTGGGGAATTCCCTGGCGTCCAGTGGTTAGGACTCGGTGCTTTCACTGCCATGGGCCCAGATTCTATCCCTGGTTGGGGAACTAAGATCCCACAAGCCGCTCAGCATGGCCGGAAAAAAACCCCACAAAAACCAATAACAAGGAACCTGTTTTTGGGGGGTGGGGGTAGGGGAGCGTTCTCCAAAGCACTTAAACTTCCGGAAGAAAGTTTTAAAAGGACTCGATTTTCCCTCCTGATCTAGGACTGAAGTCACTTTGCCTTTCCCTGCTGATTGACCTGTTACTGTTGGCCACCTTGAGGGAAACCAAAGTGTAAACAAGAGTGCCCTGGCTTTGCCTCTCCAGAGCCATTCCCTGACAAACATCCCAGGAACAAGCCTCAACAGGCACCCAGCGAACCAGTCTCTGGGCTGACCTCCCTTCCCTCCCCGCAGGCACAGGCCAGTTCCCTTATTCCTCTCCTGGCCACTGCTCATTTTAGCATCTGGGGAAAAGTGCCCACGATCAACTTCCTGTTTAGTTAACTACTGCAGCAAGGAGGAAAGCAAAGCTCTGAGAGGAAAACCTCCTGGGACACGGTGAGAAGAGAGGAGCTAGGCTCTCTGATTCCAAGGAGTGCTCACCTAGCAAAGATTCCTGGGTCTGGTCTGGGCATGGAAACTCCGGACTGCATGACTGCCTGAGCCTCGATGTGGGAAGTATTTTTTAGCTTATCATTTTCCCTACACACTCCACGCTGGGTACAGAGGGCAAGTGCTCAGGTCTCAGCAGGCGAATCTTATCTCAAGTCACCCAGTCTAGTTGGGAAGAAAATGAACATGGCTGGACACTGTGGGGAGATGTTTCGAGCGCTTTCACTTCACTCGGAGCCTGTGATACGCACACTGTGAGGAGCAGCTGGAGGCTGAGGACAGCCTGGATGGGGGAGCCGGCTTCCCTGAAGAGGCGACTCTTCAAAGATGATGGAAGTGGGGCCTGTGACTCCAGAGGGATGGTACATGCTGTGACAGAGATGAGACAACACCTGGACCCACCTCAGGAACAGCCAGCTCACAGGCCACAGAGCCCTCAAAGGCAGAGAGACAGAGAGAGCCCCAGCTGGCGGGGAGCAGATGAGAAACCTGGGGCTCTTCCTGAAGGCCAGGGGTTCTGAGGCGTCCTTTTTGGAAAATAGAAACGCCTTGTGCTTCCTCTTACTATAGAGACAGTTCTAGAGCCAGACTTCCAGGCTGTGAATACTGCATCTACCACTTCCTAGATGGGTGACGTTGGGCCTCTCCACGCCTCAGTTTCCTTTTCTGGGTGATACCCTCCACCTTATAAGGTTGGAATGAGGTTAGATGAGGCAGTACATGCATAAAACTCCTGGTACCTGGCATGTGTTAAGCGCCGAACCAATTACTTGTTAGTTCTGATCAGTATCAATACTGTAAAGCGCTGTTCACAAAAGATAATCTATCATTTGCATAACCCCTCAAGTCAAGAATATTTTACTGAACTTTATTCCATGTCACATCAAAAGGTTTCTTTTTTATTTTCCAAATATAAAATATTATAATACGACTAAACATGTTCTTTCAAACTTCATGCCACCCTTCACCCATGCTACCTCACCCCAAGATTTCACCAGAGATGAGAGATGAGTCAACACCAAACTATACTGGCCTGTGATGACCCTCAGTACCCTGGAGCCAGGGTGATGGCTGAAATACCAGAAGGGACAGATCAGACCAACCTGGTGGAGACAGAACTGACAGATTTGGCAACCAACAGCACACAAGAAATAAAACATAGGAAGTCAGAGAGGAGACTAAAGTTTGGGTGGCAGTAGTCCACCATATGGCTCACGGTAAAGGACAGGTCCACAGACCAGATAAAGGAGGTAGCTGCAGCCATGGGAAGGGTGAGACCTCCCTCCACAAGAGGGGGCTGAGACAACTCAATAACAAAAACAAAGAACCCATTTTAAGATGAGTAAAGGTCTCCAACAGACATTTCTCCCAAGAAGTTATATAAATCGCCAACAAGCACATGAAAAGATGCTCCCATCACAAATCCTTAGGGGAATGCAAATCAAAACCACCTCACGTCCATTAGGACGGCTACTGTTAACAAACCAACCAACCAGAAAATACAAGGAATGGCAAGGATGGAGAAAATTGGAAACTTTGCACATGTGGAAGAGAGTATGGCAGTTCAACAAAAAATTAAAAGTAGAATTACCGTATGATCCAGCAATTCCACTTCTAGGTATATACCCAAAAGACTGAAAGCAGGGCCTCAAAGAGATATCTGTACACCCAAGTTCCCTGCAGCATTATTCGCAAAAGACATAAGATGGAAGCTACTAAAGTGTTCGTCCACAGATGAATGGATAAATAAAATGCGATATACACCTACAATGTAATATCATTCAGCCTTAAAGAGGAAGAAAATTCTGACACCTGCTACGACATGGATGAACCTTGAGGGCATTGTGCTAAGTGAAACAATCCAGTCACAAAAAAACAAATACTACTTCATTATAACTGCCTATAAGCGACACCCAGAGTAGTCAAATTCATAGAAACAGAAAGTAGGAGAATGGTGGTTGCCAGGGACCAGAGGGAGGGGAAACAGGGCTTTGTTGTTCAATGAATATGGAGTTTCAGTTCCATAAGATGAAAGGAATTCTAGAGACTGGTTGCAACAATAATGTGAATTTACTATAACACTACTGAACTGCACAGTTAATAATGGTTAGGATGGTAAATTTTACGTTTTGTGTATTCTGCCATGATTAAAAATTTTTTTTAATATATGGGGGAATAAAAGAGGGGGCTAAGGAGGGGAGAGCCAAAGGGTAGAAAAACTCATGGAAAAGCCTACATGTGTAGGCTTAATAAAGGAGTCAGCAAAAGTTACTAAGAAATATGGGCACAGAAGCAGGAAGTGAGTCAGAGACAGCAGAGCCATAGAAGCACAAGGGTGGAGGAGGTTAGAAGAGGGAGGAGATGGGAGGGCTTAAAAAGAAGAGAATAAGAGAGATTGCGTGAGCTGCCTGAAGTGACCAGCTGCTGAAGTTGCCCAACTCTGCGGAGAGGAGGGCTGCTGGCAGCAGGTGCTTGGGCTTGCATTCCTCTCACTTTTGTTTCTTTCTGGATGGTGTCTTTGTGACAATCGATTCACTGACTAGTAACACCCTGCATTCCTTCCTAACTCAATGTTCTGATTTTTTGACTGAGGTACTGTTATCGAGTTATGCTACCTTGTACCTGGAGCAGGTAGAGATGGGAATAGCCGATGCTAACGGTCAGGTGTTGCTGATCACAAGATACCAAGAAGGGAAAAGAATCTCCAGACAAGACCTCAAAACACAATAATTTCTAAACAGAGGACAAGACTGCATTCTTCACATTGGTTCCCCTACCTCTCGTGAGAAGTTCCATTACAGAATATTGGTTGTGGAGCAATGGGAGAAGGGTAACATGGGATGAGATTCAGCACGTGTGTGCTGGAGAGCAGGGTGGTAATGTGAATTCACTCAACATTCACTGAAAAATGTATTAATGAACTCTTTCCACGTGCCAGGCATCTCTCAGCCCTACGATATGAATCTCTACCTAAGTATCCTTCTTGGAGCTAGGCTGGAGGCATCACATTATCTGCTCCCATGAGGGCAGTAGGTTAATAAAGTCCCCAAAGATTATATAAGGCAGACATGATCCCAGTATTGGGGGAGAGGTGCCAGGACCAATGACAGAACCAATTCAAGATGGTTGTCTTCTCGGCTATATGCCACTAAGTGAAAAGCAGGGCACAGCTTCCTAACTGGTGCTGTGTGAACGACAGCAATATTATCCCCCCAGCCCTCTGTGAAGCCAGAGTTCCAGGCTGGTCACCTCCAGTTTCAAGCAACCTGGTCTTTGATCTCAGTGCGCCATACAAATATTTTCATTTTCTATGGGAGCTGTGAGATGAAGAGAAGTTGAGGAAGCACTGAGGCAGGGTAAAGATTGAGAAGAGGCTACTGAATTTGGCACATAGGAAGTCATTGGTGCCCTGAAAGAATGCTTTGAAAAAAAAAATACATAAAAAGAAACAAGCTTCAGAGAATGGCAGCTGAGGAGGGAAAAGTGAGCGCCCAAGTGGAGAGCAGGTGCAATGAGAACAGGAGCCACGAGCTCCCCAACACCCGCTGAAGAGCCAGCGGCAGGTCCAGGTTCTCTGCCCAGTCCCTCTAGCATCAGCCGTGAATCTTACAAAAGCCGGAAGCCTCACCCCTCAGTGAAGCAAAGATTGCTGGGAGCCCTTGTGGTGGGGATAAAGTGCTCCCACTTTGGAACCAGACACATCCGTGGCCCAATTCCAGCTCCACCGTGTGTGAGCATTGGCGTGTAAGTCATATAACTCCCCTGAGCGCTGGTTCCTCATCTTACAGATGAGGAACCGCATTGACAGAGGCTGTTATAGGAATCCAGTAAGGGAGGTGACAGAGTCCTGCACTTCTGTGGCCGATGAGTCTGCTTTCCTAAGCTAGGCTGAGATCACAGCCGCCGTGGACAGGACTGGGAATTATCAGGTGTGTGTCTCCTCACTTGTCGAAAGTATCTGGAAACAACAGATACCCCTGCAAAACTCTCAGGTCTGCCGAAGCTCCGTATTAACGAGTCTCCCTGTTCCTATCTGCTACTTCACAGCTGGAGTTCTTGCTCTCTGCCACATCCTCCCCATTCCAGAATGTGCACCATTCTGGTGATTCTAAGAGACTCTGAAGGTCCACAGCCTTCAGGAGGCCTGTCCCACTGACCGCAGGTGCTCCTTCCTCTCCTCACCTGCTCTCACCCCGAGGAGCGGCACTTCAGCCCCTCTCGCGGTCCGCTCCGCCCGGCCCCGCACCACACCACCTCAGCTCCACGATGACGCTGCCCACTCCCAGCAGCCTCTTCACCTGGCCCGTAGCCAGTACAAGCTACCAGTGGGTCAGGGCCTGAAATACTCCCTCTCTTTCTTTCTTTTTTAACCTTGTATGAAGCATTCTCTCCTAGCATCCCTTCTTCTTTTATTTTTTGAACCAGCAACCTGTGAATATATTAGCATTTGAAAAGAGTCAAATGCAGAATAAAATGTGCAGGTTCCCCATGGTTTACCCTCATATGAGTCCACAACAGACTGTGCATGCTTCCCGTCCAGTTTTAAATGCCATCCCTCAGCCCTCCTGTGTTTCTAGTAATAGCTTTGTCTCAAGCTTCTAAGGAGGGGCAAATTCTCAGATTTCCCCCAGTCTGTGGTCCTGACAGATGCAGCAGAAGGCAGCCAGCCGCCCCCCCACCCCCAGCTGAGTGCCTGTGATTTCTCCAACCTCAAAATTAAAGTGAGGCAGGCCAAGCCTGCAAAAGCAAAGCTCCATCTTCCTGAGAATAAGCCACCTCGGGGTCTGCTGAGTTTCGTCAGCCTAAAAACAAAGCAAAACTTCAAATTCTGCGACACAAACGTTTCCCCTCAGCTCTAGCGGCCTCACCGCTGCCTGCCCTCAGCACACGCCGAGAAGCTGCAGCCACGGGGCCCTCCGTCCGGCAGCTGGAGCCACGGGGCTCAGTCCTCTGTCCTCAGATGTCCACTCCAGTGTGAAATCCCGGTGAGGGACACGGAGACCCAAGAGGCCATTTCCTTCTTCTGGGTTACAGAGAAGTGACCTCTCCATGGCTTCACAGAAAATCAACTTTCCCTCACTCCTCAGAGCAACGTTTCAAGATTTCACCTCAAAACAGAATCAGCCCCAAGATTCCCTCAGATCTTCTGTTAACATGCCCAGACCCGGCGCCTCCCTGTGAAAACTCTCCATCTTTCAGTGGGAATCTGGAAAGTGAAGCTCAAAACATAAAACGATAAACAAAGCACAGAAAAATCTTAAGCTACTCATTTCCTACAACAGGTCTCTCCCTGCTGATGGGTGGTCAGGGAGGAAAGACGCTCAGGAGGCGTGGAGAAGCAGGGGACACTTTGGGACACAAGGAAACGATGCCCCCAACAGTGCAGTGAGAAAAAACATTTTTAATAATTAAGAAAAAAAAAAGTGGCAACAAACCCAGAAAATGAAGCTCTCATTCAGCAGTCCTACTAGAGGCAACAGGAGCTAGTTTGGAAAACAGAGGATCTACCAATGAAGCACCTGTTACTACATCAGACACTGGGCTGATTTTTCCACCTTCACAGCAATCACATGTACGCATCCCACAAAGGCTAATGAGCAAACCAGTCCAAGCTGGGGGACAGAGCTGGGATTCAAACCCAGGGCCATGTGATTCTAAGTCCTGTGCTCTGTCTACCAAACCATGGTTGACTTGGACAGGCTGCCAACTGAGCCCTCCTTTGCCCAGCAAAGTAGTGGCTGCCCCAGACCCTAAACTGGAGACACAATTTCTGCTGCCCCCACCATTGGATCCCACTCACGGGTACATGGTCGGGACAGCCCCTGTTTTGTTCAGTATCACCACTGCTAAATCAGTAGCCAAGTTCACTCTGGTGTGGCTCCCACGAGAGAGAAGGAAGACAAACTCCGCCTCCCCACGGTGTGCTGAGAGGGTATAGGTGTGTTTGGGACCTACTGGTTGGTCTCCTTGGCTAGAAAGAAACCCTTCCCCATCTCGTAAGGACTCCTGTGGCCACGAGGATGAGTCGTATGGATAAGTGATGCTCCAGGGAGGTGAGAGCAGCAGCAGCAGAAAGATTTCAACACTCCCTGGGAGGAGAAGGGAAGTCACCCAGGCCAGCAAGAAGGGTAGAGCACGAGGTGGGAGCTCTCCCAGGTGGAACACGTGAGCCAGAAACAGCTGTTTCCTCTGCTCTGTCTGCTCCAGAGTGGGTGTGACCTGCAGGCAGCCAGCAATCCAGGGCACAGTCAACATTTAATTCGGCCTATTACTCATAACCTTTAGCTCCTGTCTTTGGAAAGGAACTGTCCCCAGTAGGGCTGAACATTACTAAATGCCAAAACCAGCCTCTGACAAAGCTTGCATTCGGTGCTGAGCAGGTACGAATGCTGACAGAACTATTTAAGTGACATCATTTAAATACAGGACCTTCAGCTTCCAAACTAGGCTAGTGGCAGAACTTGCTGTCTTTCCTTCCCTCCCTAGCCAGGAAGAGTGACTTCTATACTTATATTTAGAAGCTAAATTGTTAAGAGTGAACTTTTTAAATACAGCATTCCACGTCATCCCTTTAAGTGACACTGAGACGTGGGCTCAGCAGGCCGTGTTCCACAATATCAGAGGGACAGCTAGGAATTAGTCGGCGGGACGGGCTGCTGAAGACAGAGGGCAGCTGTGCACACAGTGCTGTAAAAGTGCTCACTCTCAGCTTCTGTGCTTTTCTCCTCCTGGGTTGGTTACAGTTTGTGGACCAGTCCACAAATCACACTTCTGAGAACACTGATCTAGACTGTTCTTCCCCAGTCTCCTCAGCCCCATTTCATAGACAGGAACTGCCTATAAATGGCAGAGCTGGAAACCTTAAATAAAAAAAAAAAAAAAAAAAAAAACAGGAAACAGCAGGAGAGTCAACCGCCAACGTACATTAGACATAAAAGGGAGCAAAAAGAGGAAAAGAACAGCATCAACCCCGCCCAGCTAGCACTGACCATCTTGGTCATATGGATCTAGGGACACGAATTCGCTCGTCATCCGGGGGGCATCACTGCTGGAAGCCCGGAGCAGCCCGCCCGCCCACCCCGGGCGGTTCCCCTGACCTTGGGCCGCTCTTCCTTCCTCAGAGCCACAGCTTCCAGTTTGGCTTCGTACTCGGCTTGCACTTGGTCCCTTTTCTTCAGCACGCTCTGTGGGAGGGAGAAAGGGCAGCGTGAACACAGCTGTTGCTTCTGTACCCCGTTCCTCCTTGAATCATGGCCCCAGCCAGCCAAGTGCTCCTAGGACGGTCTGGCTGCAGCATGACACAGGCTCTGGAGGCAGCAGGGGTGGAGGAGGGAGAGAGGGAGAACCGTGCTCAGAGACGGAGCTTTCTAGCACGGTAACTCAGCCTGACGCTGAAAGCGACAGAGGCCTGGGAAAGGGCGAGGTAGGGGGAGCGGTGCCCACCAGCAGGCATGCGCACAGGGAGAACTCAGCTCTGCCAAGACGTGGAGCCTGGCAGGTGACAAGGCGGGACGTTCTCTGAACCGTTAATGAGAAAGTCTAAGTCACGAGAGTTCTTGTCTCTTTAATTCACTGAGTTGACCCCTGGTGGACTGATTTGCTCATTGATCATTATTAGCCACTTATCTGTCCTCCACTCTGGGCCAGTTATGCAAAGAGCAAAGAGATACAGCTCGTATTTGAGGGGTTCCAGCTAAGGGAGAGGTTCAGACACGGCAGGAGGCTGCTTGTGCTCGAAGAGCCACGGACGAGGCCAGAAGCCCTGCAACCATGCGGCGAGCCCGCCAGAGTGAGCGGTGATGGGAGCCAGGCTGGGTGGAACAAGGCGGAGGCAAGCCAGGCACCCAGAATGCAAAATTTAAGGAGACCCTCAGTCTTGGGCCCTGTGCAAGTTCAAGGTTGGCACCTGAGCGTGTTTCCCTAAATCTGTGCCCTGGGCACCTCCCTCGCCTCATCTGTTCCTGGCTCTGCCGCTAAGACCTCACCAGATACAACAGAAAAGGATCGGTTTCATCCCAGGGTTTCTTTTTTCTTCTTTTAGTAGAACCACAAATGACAAATGAAGAGTAATAAGAACTTTCTTTGCCACTAACTCAGAAGACACAAACTGCTGTGAGAGCTTCGAATCTCACGCTCTCTGGCAGAGCATGGAGTCCGGGCAGGAAGGAGCCATTCCTTGGCTAAAGAAGTAGACACCCTGTGTCCCTAGCACGTGCTAAAAGGTGATGAGTGACTGAATCACTGACAACGCTCTGATGCTTCTAATGGAAGGCGTCAGCATGGGGAACCTCAAGTCTCCCCTAAGTAAGTATTTACTTGGAAAAGTGTTTCACCACTAGAAGAACGTGAAGTAAAACTTGCAATAGCTTCCCTTTTCATTGCTTGTCACTCAGCGTTCTCTTCGGCGCTCTGAAGTTACCTCCCCACACTCATCAGCCTCTGAGCAGGAACACTGATGGTGCTGTTCATAGAACCTTGTGTTGTGATGGAAACGTTCCATGATCTGCACTATCCAGTACAGCGGCTGCTCGTCCCACGTGCTGACTGAGCTCTTGAAATGTGGCTGGTGTGACTGAGGAACTGGATTTAAATTTTTATTAATTTTACCTGATTTGATTAAACTGAAATAACAGGACTTCCCTGGTGGTCCAGTGGTTAAGAATCTGCCTTCCAATGCAGCAGATGTGGGTTCGATCCCCGGTCGGGGAACTAAGATCCCACAGGCCGCGGGGCAACTAAGCCCACACGCCACAACTCCTGAGCCCGTGAGCCACAATGAGTGAGGCTGCATGCTGCAACTACCGAGCCCGTGTGCTCTGGAACCTGTGCGCCACAACTACAGAGCCCGCACGCTCTGGAGCCTGCATGCCACAACTAGAGAGAAGCCCGCACACCACAACTAAGACCCGACACAGCCAAAAATAAAATTAAATAAATAAATAAATATTTAACTGAAATAGCCACCCATGGCAAGGGGCTGCCATACTGAACAGAACAAATCAATAAAGTAAAAAAACAGAACAAAAAAACAGGGGTCCTTTCTGGATTTCACAGAGCCGAAAGCATTCTAAATCTACTGGTCTGGTATCAGCACTAGCTGCTCTCCATGGAGACACAAATATGGTTCCCTCGGGGCCAGGGGCAGGGGCACCTAGAACCCATGCCAGGGACTCCCTTCACAGGACGCCTCACATCTTACTGGGAAAAGCGCACATCCAGGCTAGGAACAGGGTTCCAGGAACTAGGGTGAGTTGTTCCAGTGACACACCCCTGTCAGTGTGGCAAGAACCTCACAACCAAAGCTAGAAATGCTCTTAAAACAATACCTTGGGACACAGCACAGCTGTGTGTGTTGTGCTCTCTGCTGTATCCCCAGCACTTGGGTAAGTGAACGAAGGAATGTTAAGGCAGGGCAGAAACAGGGTGAGGACGGCTGTGGAGGGCGGGGCAGGGGCACGCAGAGGGGAACGCAAGTATCTCCGCGCCCCTCCCCTTGTTGATTTCTGGTATCCACTAGAATCAGAGACCCCTACAGATCTCTGTGAGAAGCTCAGATGGTAAATGTCTGCAGGGACTAGCCTCCCACCCAAAACAGCAGATTCTGCCGATAAACCTGGCCACACTAGCCTGTGGTTGAGGGGGCCTGAGCCTACGATGGAGTGAAAGGGCCAAGATACTTGTCAGCATCTGCAGAGAAGTTCCTGGGGCCTCCTGTCCCCAGTTCTGCTCCAAGTCTCTCTGTAGAGGTTGCCCAGGCCCCCAGGCAGGGAGGGATGGTGAGAGGAGCCCTGTCAGCTCCACTCAGCTAAATGCATCTCCTCTCCCTACCCCCAAAGCAGGCAAGGGGGCCCCAAGATTCAGCCACACACGCCCCCTCCCACTACTGGGACCGTGCCTTCCTTGGCCCAGAGGAGAGGTAAGGGCTCTGTCTCCTCAGCCACTGCAATCCCAGCCTCGCCTGGAGCAACCAGACACTGCCTTCTCATGAAGCCTGACTGGAGGATTTGGGCTAACATCCCTGCCTCAGTGGACAGCGGAAATAACTCCCAACAACAAAAGCTCACAACGACCCTGCGGCAGTGAAAGGATGCCACCGCCATTCTACAGGCAAGAACACTACGGCACCGTGGAGGGACCTGGTTGAGGCCACACTGCTGGCTAAGAGCACGGTGGTGACTCACCCGGGCTTCTCCTGCTGCGTTCCAGGGCAGAGCGCGGTTTCTCAGCCTGCCTGCAATCCAACCAGGCTAAAGGCTAAAGGCTGGGAAACCTGTTCTGAACCAAGATAAACTGTGGAAGACTACCATCCTCGCTGGGAGCACCTTTGAACACCACGGTCGATGGTCTGTAGGGACTGGCCTCGCAGTCGAAACAGCACAGATTCTGCAGATTAACCTGGCCACACTAGCTTCTGGTTGAGGGGGCCTGAGCCTACGATGGAGTGAAAGGGCCTAGATACTGTGTCAGCATCTGCAGAGAGGCTCTTCTATCACTGAGTGACAAGCAAAAGGCATTTGTCATCTGAGCTTCTCACAGAGATCTATAGGGGTCTCTGATTCCAGTGGACACCAGAAATCAACAAGGGGAGGGGCGCGGAGATACTTGCGTTCCCCTCTGCGTGCCCCTGCCCCGCCCTCCACAGCCATCCTCACCCTGTTTCTGCCCTGCCTTAACATTCCTTCATTCACTTACCCAAGTGCTGGGGATACAGCAGAGAGCACAACACACAAAACCCCTGCCCACCTGGAGCTTACATTCTAGAGGGGAGGCAGATAACACACAAGTAAAATGTAACAATATAGCGCGTGTAAGGCAGTGCTAGGTGTCCAGGAAGAAAGATAAAATAGGAAAGGAGGATGTAAAGCACTGAGGGTTTGGGAGATGACGAATTGTACACTGGGTGGCCAGGGAGGACCTCAATGAGAGGTGACTTTTTTTTTTAAATAAATTTATTTTCTTTTATTTATTTTTGGCTGAGTTGGGTCTTCGTTACTGCACGCGGGCTTTCCCCAGCTGCAGGGAGCAGGGGCTACTCCTCGTTGTGGTGTGCCGGCTTCTCATTGCGGTGGCCTCTCCCGCTGCGGAGCACGGGCTCTATGCCCGAGGGCTTCATTAGTTGTGGCAGATGGGCTCTAGAGCACAAGCTCAGCAGTTGTGGTGCACGGGCCCAGCCGCTCCGCGGCACGTGGGATCTTCCCGGACCAGGGCTCGAACCCGTGTCCCCTGCATTGGCAGGTGGATGCTCAACCACTGCGCCACCAGGGAAGCCCGAGAGGTGACTTTTAATTAGAGACACGGAATACATTTCTCTCAAACGCTATATATATTTTTTAATGTAGAGCATTTCATCACAATTTCAAAATGATCCTAGTAATCTGCAACTTCACTACCCTTCTTTTCAAATGCAGAGGAAAAAAATGACTTGTTTCTTTAATAAATAAATTGCAAGGAAAAACAGAGGGGGAGGGATTTCTAAAATATTAAAAAAATATATCAAGCAATGTATGGATTTTATTTATATCCCAATTTGGGAAAAAACTATAAAAACAGTGTCTGAGACAACTGGGGAAATTGAACACTAACTGGATATTTGAGGAAATATTAAGGGGAAAAAAATCTGTTTAGGTGTGATAATAATGTGGTCCTTTTTCTTTTTTAAAAGAATGCTTGCATTTCAGAGATATGTATTTTTGTATGAAGTGATGTGATGCCTGGGATTTGCTTTAAAATAACCCAGGGGGCGGGGGCTGGGAGCAGGGGGAGGAGAGCTAGAACAAGATGGACCGTGAGTGGGCGACTGTTGCAGCCGGCTGATGGGTACGTGGGGGACGGTTATACTTCCACCCTACTTTTGGATATGTTTGAATTTTTCCATGATAAAAAAGTTAAGCAATGGAAACATAACACCTGTCATCCAAAATGTTTACTTTACAAACTAACAACAGCCATTAAACAAAAGTGTTTGGAAGTTCAATCACAGATACATTCTGTGTTTTGGCTCTCAACATCTGCACTGGATTTTCTCCAAGAACGTGCCACAATGGTCAGTATCAATAGGAAAGTCCAACATCCAGGAAACAGGAAAGTCTCCACCCCCAGACCTCATGCTCATGTCTCCCCCTGAGAAGGCTGTCGGCTCACAAACGTGGAGGAGGAGGAGAGAGCAGCCAAAAACAGCCCCAATGCAAATGGTCCACAGGTCCGGAAGGTTTTTAAGCTTTAAGTCTTTCTGTAAGAGGGACATTAGGATGCAGGGTTGACAGTACAGAATGGCTTGTATTCTGGTGCGCCAAGGGCTGACAGCCCAAAAGACCCAGGAGGAATTTGTGTAGAATAATGAGGGTTCCGTAATAAAGAAGCTCAAATGAGAATAAAAATCAAACACCCAAAACCAAACAAAACCCAGACTCACACATACAGAGAAAAGATCGGTGGTTGCCAAAGGGAAGAAGGGTTAGGAGGGTTACAAAATGGGTGAAGGGTATCAAGAGGTACAAACTTCCAGGTATAAAATAAGTAAGTGGACTTCCCTGGTGGCACAGCGGTTAAGAATCCGCCTGCCAATGCAGGTGACACGGGTTCAATACCTACCTGGTCGGGGAAAATCCCACATGCTGCGGAGCCACTAAGCCCGTGCGCCACAACTACTGAGCCTGTGCTCTAGAGACCGCAAGCCACAACTACTGAAGCCCGCGCGCTCTAAGGCCTGTGTGCCACAACTACTGAGCCCGCATGCTGCAACTACTGAAGCCCGCACAACTAGAGCCCATGCTCCGCAACAAGAGAAGCCACCTCAATGAGAAGCCCGCGCACCGCAACGAAGAGTAGCCCCCGCTCGCCACAACTAGAGAAAGTCCATGCGCAGCAACAAAGACCCAATGCAGCCAAAAATAAATAAAATTTAAAAAATAAAAATAAATAAAGTAAGTCATGGGGATGTACTGGATAGCATGGAGAAGAGTCAATAACACTGTACTAACTCTGTAAGGTCACAGGGTAAATAAAGTTATTTTGGTGATTGTTTTGCAATGTATACAAATGTGGAATCATTATGTTGTACACATGAAACTAATATCATATGTCAAATATACTTCAATTTTTTAAATTTATAATAATTTAAAAAGAAATCTGACACCCGACATAGCCTTATGGCCTGTCTTTGGGTGCCCCTCTAGGAGAGCATTTTCCTATGGGGAGGAAAATTAGTCTGAACTTGGTCCTGATGACATAATTTCTGATTAAATGACTGAACTTAGGTTGCCCCATTCAACATGCTCTTTTTACATATTCATTCTTTGATGACAGACAACCTGTGAGTTAAATTTTCTAGGGCAATGTTGGTAATACTAAAACCACACATTTTGCCTTAGTTTTAAAAAATACTTGTTACAGAAAATTTGGAAAATAAAGAAAAAGGTAGAGGAGGGGGGGGAAAGCACCCACAATCTCATCTTTCAGGCACAACCAGTAACACGTTTTGTCTTTACTTCTAGTCTTTTCTCTTGAATAACTCCTTTGATGCTCCCCACTTCTCTGTGTCTCTTCCTGGCACGTCTGTTTTTCAGATGTTGGATACCTGAAATATTTTGGTCTGGCCCTCTCACTTTTATATTCTTTTTCTCTCCAATCCTCCATCTGTCTTTCTGTTTCACTTTAAAGTGATTTCCTTAACTTTTTCTGCTAACTCTTCTCTATTGATTTTGTTTTTTCATTTCTATCATGATCTTCATTTCCATGAGCTCTTTGTTTATTCTCTGGATTTTAAAAAATGCTTGTTTTATGGCTGTGACATCTCTTCTCTTTCTGAAGATACTGATTTTTTTTTTTCCTGGAAGTTTTCTTCTCCCTCAATGATGCTTTATGTTTTTCCTTCTCTGTATTTACTTGATACTCATATTAGAACCTTCCCTAATATCTGGCGACCCTTATCTGCACACTCACCTAAGAGGGAAACACTAAAAAACTGGTTGAAAGCTCTGTGACTTCGAGGTCTTGCTGACAGTTCTCTACAGGGACTCTGCTGGGTCATTTCATTGAAGATTCCCCCATCCCTCTCAATATCAGTATATTCTAGTCTCTTCTCCCAAAACCTGTTTAGATTTTTCCAAAAGGCTCTTTTAATGCTTGCAGGGAAGGTATAAGGCTGAGAGCCAAGCAGAGGAAGACGACTAAGAATCTCAAATCTCAGTAACCTTTTGCTTTAGATTTTAGGATCTTAGCCGCCACCTTTAACTTTGCCTGGCGGCTCTCGGCCCAGAGACCCTCTATTTTTTTTTTTTTTTATCACCCTCCAGCTCTGCCCGAGTGGCAAAGCAATAGTGGCCCCTGTGTGAGGAGGGAGGACAGAATCGGAAGCTCTAACTGCTTCTGAAACAGACCCCTGACTAATCCTTCTCTTTCGCTCCATCTTTCCCTCAGTCCCGAGGTACTTGGTGCTGCCAATTCTTGACCATTTTGAAGGAGTCCCCGGTGTAAACCAGGTGGCTTCTTAGTCTTTCCCCACCATCAGCTTGGGCGGCTTTGAGTCACCTGAGTCCCTGTCACCTCTCAATTTGCTTTTAGTTCCTCACTGTACTGCAATTGTTTCCCTTCCTGCTGCTCTTTGTCTTTGCAGAAGCATACCTTTAAAAAACAATCATTCTAGTGTCATTTTGGTTTCATGAAAAAGAGGAAGTTTCAATATGTATACAGTCTGCCCTAACTCAGAATCTCAGAGTTTTAATTTTTATACTTTTCTAATTTTTAAAAACATTTGAGATCATCATGTACATTTCTACATCCTGATTCTTCACATTTTCAAGAAATCAGGCCCTCAGTCCATAATCACTTTTGTTTAGGAAGGAGGACTTTTCTCCCCGAAATCAATCTTCCAGAAAATCTTTTTGGTTTTTGAAAGGCACCAGAAGTGGGCAACCTAAAGCACTGACTAGTCACTTGACTCCTTAGCTCCGCCTTGTGGCCTCTGAGGAGAAAAGGTGGGCAGGCTGAAGAAACCATCCGGCAATTAAATAACCAGCATCTGAAAGCAGCAATCCTGGAACATTGCTCAAAGTATTTATCTCCAACTCAAACTGTCCTCAAACCCAAACTTCTGCATCCACATCTTACACCTCTAATCACGATCAGCAATGACTTCCATATTATTAAATCCGATGGCCACCATTTATCATGCTCTTTCTAAAAACACTTCTCTTGGTTTCCCTAAGGTCATCCTCTACTCTTTTTCTCCTACCACACTGACCATTCCTTCTCAGGCTACTTTCCTACTTGTTCCACCCCCTAATTAGGTGCTACACCACTAAATATTGCCAATATACACCACTAAATATTGCCACTAAATATTGCCAATATTGCCTAATTAGGTGCTACACCACTAACTATTGCCAATGCCTCAGGAAGCAGGCCTGGACTATTTACCTCGATCTCATCTCACCAGATAATCTTCCGACTCTCGTAGATTTAAACGCCATCTATACAGAAATGACTCCCAAATTTCTATTCCCACTCTAAACTCATAACCAGCTGCCATGACATCACTACTTTAATGACTAACAGGCATTTTCTTAACTGAATATGGACAAAACAACCTGATTCCCAACTGCTCAATCTGTTCCACCCCAAACTTCCTCATCTCACTAAACAGGACCACTATCAACACAGCTGCTGAAACCAAAAACCCAGGAGTCATCCTCAATTCCTCCATTTCTCACTTCACATTAATACAGCAGCAAGTCTAGTTGGCCCTTCATACAAAATATACCCCAAATCCACCCACTTCTCCAAGCTCCACCACCTCAGTTATCTGCCACCTGGCTCCCTGCAACAGTCTCCTACTGGTCTCCGGACCTCCTCTCCCCGTCCCCCACGCAACAACCCATTCTCCATACTGCAGCACTAGCTGTCTTCTTAAAGTAAAAACCGTATCCTGTCATTTCCCTGCAGGAAACTAACTGGCTTCTCTTTTATTCCTAAGTACAAAATCCAGACTCTTACCAACCATGGCCTTTAAGATATTACCGTATGTCCTGGCCTTTACTTATCTCTTTGACCTCCCCACCTGCCACCTGCTCCCTTGCTCAACTGGCCCCACTCACACTGGCCTTTACCTTATCACCCACTCTTCTGACTCTCACCTCACTAGTCATCACCAAGACCTCTGAGATAAGCATGCTCTTTGACTTGCAGATAAAACTCTCTTAAAAATAACAAGGTACATAACAATGAGCAGAGTTCCCTATGCTTTGAAAAAGAATAGATACGGGTATATGTATGACTGAATCACTTTGCTGTACACCTGAAACTATCACAACACTGTTAATCAACTATACTCCAATATAAAATAAAAAGTTAAAAAAAAAAAGATACATGACATACAATAGTTATATATCTGTAAATGTTCCAATTGCACCACACTGCCAACTTCAATATCTGCCAACTACCTGCTATGAATGAGGCAGTGTGGGATATGAAGTATAGGGCTCTGCCCTAATCTTCTTAAATAAAAATTCTCCAACTCTTGGCCTGGTCATAGTGATGCCAGTACTCAAAAGGCACTGCCAGAACTTTGCTAAAGACTCTAACGTGTTCTCTTTCAGCCCGTTACTATCATAATTACATTTTACACACACATTGTGTATAGGATGTGAGCCCACGGAAGGGCTCACCTGCAGATGTCTACAGTGTGCTTAACTTGAGTCTTGAGCCTGAGGGTAACTTTGGTACCCCTCTCTCTCAAGCACTGTTCACTCCGTAGCAACTTTGGAATACACATCTTCAACCATCTTTCCAGTACAAGCTGTCCTCATTGTTCCCTGAACATTATTCATCTGTTCCACATGGCCTGATAACGACCCTCCTTTTTCGGTGCTTTCTCTCTGCCTCCAAAGGGAACAGAATGTACCCAGCCACAATTATACTTAGAGAGAGATAATTTGAGCCTCAGCTTTGAAAAGCAGGGACTGATCCAGTTTCTCTCGCCAACAGTAAAGACACAAATATAAGGTGGCTGCTCATTAGAATTGGGGCCATGGAACAGAGGAAAGATCTACCCATGGGGCTCTGCTTCTTTATCTATAAAATGAGCAAGTTAGACAAGATGAACCTTGTCTACAATCGTAGTAGTCCCCAGAAGCTATGCTCTCCAACCAGTCTAAGTGCAGACTGGGGCAGTTTCTAATGTGGACATTAAAGCATTTGATCCTTACCACTTTTGTTCTAAAATTTTACATGATATGCTTTGCGTTGGTTCTCTGTTCATTCCTTTTGCTGGGTAGTTAACCTGTCACGGCCTTCAGCTTAGGGAGATTTTCTTGTATTATTTCTTTCATAATTTCCTTCCCTCAGTTTTCTCTGTTCTCTCAATCAGGAACTCCTATCAGTTGGATGCTGAACTTCTGAGATTAACCCTCCAGGTCTCTTATCATTCTTTCACATTTTCAGTATTTTTGCATTTTTGTTCTACTTTCCAACTACTTTTATTTTTTATACAGTAGGTTCTTATTAGTAATCTATTTTACACATAGTAGTGTATATATGTCAATCCCGATCTCCCAGTTCATCACACCACCACCACCACCCACCCCCGCTTTCCCCCCATGGTGTCCATACAACTTTTTAAAATATAAATTTATTTAATTTTTTTATTTTTGGCTGCTTTGGGTCTTCATTGCTACACATGTGCTTTCTCTAGTTGCAGCAAGCAGGGGCTAATCTTCATTGCAGTGCGTGGGCTTCTCATTGCGGTGGCTTCTCTTGTTGTGGAGCACAGGCTCTAGGCACGTGGGCTTCAGTAGTTGTGGCACACGGGCTCAGTAGTTGTGGCTCACGGGCTCTAGAGCACAGGTTCAGTAGTTGTGGTGCACGGACTTAGCTGCTCCACAGCATGTGGAATCTTCCCAGACCAGGGCTCGAACCCATGTTCCCTGCATTGGCAGGCGGATTCTTAACCAGTGCACCACCAGGGAAGCCTGGTTGTCCATATGTTTGTTCTCTACATCTGTGTCTCTACCTCTGCCTTGCAAACCAGTTCATCTGTACTATTTTTCTAGATTCCACATATATGCATTAATATACAGTATTTGTTTTTCTCTTTCTGACTTGCTTCACTCTGTATGACAGTCTCTAGGTCCATCCACATCTCTACAAATGACCCAATGGCTGAGTAATATTCCATTGTATATATGTACCACATCTTCTTTATCCATTCGTCTGTCAATGGGCATTAAGGGTGCTTCCATGACCTAGCTATTGTAAATAGTGCTGCAGTTAACACTGGGATGCATGTGTCTTTTTGAATTATGGTTTTTCTCTGCGTGTATGCCCAGTAGTGGGATTGCTGGGTCATATGGTAATTCTATTTTTAGTTTTTTAAGGAAGCTCCATACTGTTCTCCATAGTGGCTGTATCAATTTACATTCCCACCAACAGTGCAAGAGGGTTCCCTTTTCTCCACACCCTCTCCAGCATTCACTGTTTGTATGTTTTCTGATGATGCCCATTCTAACCAGTGTGAGGTGACACCTCACTGTGGTTTTGATTTGCATTTCTCTAATAATTAGTGGTGTTGAGCAGCTTTTCACATGCCTCTTGGCCATCTGTATGTCTTCTTTGGAGAAATGTCTATTTAGGTCTTCTCTCCATTTTTGAACTGCGTTGTTTTTTTGATACTGAGCAGCATGAGCTGTTTACATATTTTGGAGATTAATCCTTTGTCCATTGATTCATTTGCAAATATTTTCTCCCACTCTGAGGGTTGTCTTTTCATCTTGCTTATAGTTTCCTTTGCTGTGCAAAACCTTTTAAGCTTCATTAGGTCCCATTTGTTTATTTTTGTTTTTATTTCCATTACTCTAGGAGGTGGGTCAAAAAAGACCTTGCTGTGATTTATGTCAAAGAGTGTTCTTCCTATGTTTTCCTCTAAGAGTTTTATAATGTCCAGTCTTACATTTAGGTAAGACTTTAATCCATTTTGAGTTTACTTTTGTGTATGGTATTAGGGAGTGTTCTAATTTCATTCTTTTACATATAGCTGACCAGTTTTCCCAGCACCGCTTATTGAAGAGGCTATCTTTTCTCTATTTTATATCCTTGCCTCCTTTGCCATAGATTAGGTGACCACAGCTGCGTGGGTTTATCTCTGGGCTTTCTATCCTGTTCCATTGATCTATATTTCTGTTTTTGTGCTAGTACCATACTGTCTTGATTACTATAGCTTTGTAGTATAGTCTGAAGTCAGGGAGTCTGATTCCTCCAGCTCCATTTTTTTCCCTCAGGATTGGCTAATTGGGGTCTTTTGTGTCTCCATACAAATTTTAAGATTTTTTGTTCTAGTTCTGTAAAAAATGCCATTGGTAATTTGATTGGGATGGCACTGAATCTGTAGATTGCTTTGGATAGTATAGTCATTTTCACGATATTGATTCTTCCAAGAACATGGTGTATCTCTCCATCTCTTTGTGTCATCTTTGATTTCTTTCATCAGTGTCTTACAGTTTTCTGAGTACAGGTCTTTTACCTCCTTAGGTAGGTTTATTCCTAGGTATTTTATTCTTTTTGGTACAATGGTGAATGGGATTATTTCCTTAATTTCTCTTTCTGATCTTCTGTTGTTAGTGTATAGGAATGCAAGAGATTTCTGTGCATTAATTTTGTGTCCTGCAACTTTACCAAATTCATTGATTAGCTCTAGTAGTTTTCTGGTGGCATCTTTAGGATTATCTATGTATAAAACCATGTCATCTGCAAACAGTGACAACTTTACTTCTTCTTTTCTAATTTGGATTCCTTTTATTTCTTTTCCTTCTCTGATTGCTGTGGCTAGGACTTCCAAACCTATGTTGAATAAAAGTGGAGAGGGTGGACATCCTTGTCTTGTTCCTGATCTTAGAGGAAACGCTTTCAGTTTTCACCCTTGAGAATGATGTTTACTGTGAGTTTGTCACATATGGCCTTTATTATGTTGAGGTAGGTTCCCTCTATGCCCAGCCTCTGGATAGGTTTTGTCATAAATGGATATTGAATTTTGTCAAAAGCTTTTTCTGCATCTATTGAGATGATCATATGGTTTTTATTCTTCAGTTTGTTAATATGGTGTATCACATTGATTGACTTGCGTATATTGAAGAATCCTTGCATCCCTGGGATAAATCCCACTTGATCATGGTGTACGATCCTTTTAATGTGTTGTTGGATTCTGTTTGCTAGTATTTTGTCGAGGATTTTTGCATCTATATTCATCAGTGATATTAGTCTGTAATTTTCTTTTTTTGGAGTATCTTTGTCTGGTTTTGGTATCAGGGTGATGGTGGCCTCATAGAATGACTTTGGGAGTGTTCCTTCCTCTGCAATTTTTTGGAAGAGTTTGAGAAGGACGGGTGTTAGCTCTCTCTAAATGTTTGATAGAATTCACTTGTGAAGCCATCTGGTCCTGGACTTTTGTTTGCTGGAAGATTTTTAATCACAGTTTCAACTTCATTGCTTGTGATTGGTCTGTTCATATTTTCTATTTCTTCCTGGTTTAGTCTTGGAAGGTTATACTTTTCTAAGAATGTATCCATTTCTTCCAGGCTGTCCATTTTATTGGCATAGAGTTGTCTGTAGTAGTCTCTTATGATGCTTTGTATTTCTGCAGTGTTTGTTGTAATTTCTCCTTTTTCATTTTTAATTTTATTGATCTGAGTCCTCTCCCTCCTTTTCTTGAAGAGTCTGGCTAAAAGGTTTATCAATTTTGTTTATCTTCTCAAAGAACCAGCTGTTAATTTTATTGATCTTTGGTATTGTTTTCTTTGTTTCTATTTCATTTATTTCTGCTCTGATCTTTATGATTTCTTTCCTTCTACTAACTTTGGGTTTTGTTTGTTCTTCTTCCTCTAGTTTCTTTAGGTGTAAGGTTAGATTGTTTGAGATTTTTCTTGCTTTTTGAGGTACGACTGTATTGCTATAAACGTCCCTCTTAGAACTGCTTTTGCTGCATCCCATAGGTTTTGGATCATTGTGTTTTCATTGTCATTTGTCTCTAGGTATTTTTTGATTTCCTCTTTGATTTCTTCAGTGATCTCTTGGTTATTTAGTCACGTATTGTTTATCCTCCATGTGTTTGTGTTTTTTACATTTTTCTCCCTGTAATTTATTTCTGATTTCACGGCGCTGTGGTCAGAAAAGATGCTTGATATGATTTCAGTTTTCTTAAATTTACTGAGTTTTGATTTGTGACCCAAGATGTGATCTATCCTGGTGAATGTTCTGTGTGCACTTGAGAAGTGTAATCTGCTGTTTTCGGATGGAATGTCCTATAAATATCAATTAAATCTATCTGGTCTGTTGTGTCATTTAAAGCTTGTGTTTCCTTATTAATTTTCTGTCTGGATGATCTGTACACTGGTTTAAGTGAGGTGTTAAAATCCCCCACTATTATTATTATTATTATTATTTTTTGCAGTACGCAGGCCTCTCACTGTTGTGGCCTCTCCCGTTGCAGAGCACAGGCTCTGGATGCGCAGGCTCAGTGGCCATGGCTCACGGGCCCAGCCGCTCCGCGGCATGTGGGATCTTCCTGGACTGGGGCACGAACCCGTGTCCCCTGCATCGGCAGGCGGACTCTCAACTGCTGCACCACCAGGGACGCCCCCCCCCCACTATTATTGTGTTACTGTCAATTTCCTCTTTTAGAGCTGTTAGCAGTTGCTTTATGTATTGAGGTGCTCCCATGTTGGGTGTATATATATTTATAATTGTTATATCTTCTTCTTGGATTGATCCCTTGATCATTATGTAGTGTCCTTCCTTGTCTCTTGTAACATTATTTTAAAGACTATTTTATCTGATATGAGTACTGCTACTTCAGCTTTCTTTTGACTTCCATTTGCATGGAATATCTTTTTCCATCCCCTCACTTTCAGTCTGCATGTGTCCCTAGGTCTGAAGTGGGCCTCTTGTAGACAGCATATATGTGGGTCTTGTTTTTGTATCCATTCAGCAAGCCTGTGTCTTTTGGTTGGAGCATTTAATCCATCCACGTTTAAGGTAATTATCGACATGTATGTTCCTATTACAATTTTCTAAATTGTTTTGGGTTTGTTTTTGTAGGTCCTTTTCTTCTCTTGTGTTTCCCACTTAGAGAAGTTCCTTTAACATCTGTTGTAGAGACGGTTTGGTGGTGCTGAATTCTCTTAGCTTTTGCTTGCCTATAAAGCCTTTGATTTCTCTGTCAAATCTGAATGAGATCCTTGCCAGGTAGAGTATTCTTGGTTGTAGGTTCTTCCCTTTCATCAGTCTAAATATATTGTGCCACTCCCTTCTGGCTTGTAGAGTTTCTGCTGAGAAATCAGCTTTTAACGTTATGGGAGTTCGCTTGTATGATATTTGTTGTTTTTCCCTAGTTGCTTTTAATAATTTTTCTTTGTCTTTAATTTTTGTCCATTTGATTACTATGTGCCTTGGCATGTTTCCCTCTGGGTTTACCCTGCCAGGGACTCTCTGCGTTTCTGGACTTGGGTGGCTATTTTCTTTCCCTTGTTAGGGAAGTTTTCGACTATAATCTCTTCAAATATTTTCTCGGGTCCTTTCTCTCTCTCTTCTTCTGGGAGCCCTATAATGCGAATGTGGTGCATTTAATGTCGTCCCAGAGGTCTCTTAGGCTGTCTTCGTTTCTTTTCATTCTTTTTCCTTTATTCTGTTCCATGGCAGTGAACTCCACCATTCTGTCTTCCAGGTCACTTATCTGTTCTTCTGCCTCAGTTACTCTGCTATTGATCCCTTCTAGTGTCTTTTTCATTTCCGTTATTCTATTGTTCATATCTGTTTGTTTGTTCTTTAATTCTTCTAGGTCTTTGTTAAACATTTCTTGCATCTTCTCCATCTTTGCCTCCATTCTGTTTCTGAGGTCCTGGATCATCTTCACTCTTGTTATTCTAAATTCCTTTTCTGGAAGGTTGCCTATCTCCACTTCATTTGTTGTTTTGGGGTTTTATCTTGTTCCTTCATCTGGTACATAGTCCTCTGCCTTTTCATTTTATCTATCTTTCTGTGAATGTGGTTTTCATTCCACAGGCTACAGGACTGTAGTTCTTCTTCTTGCTTCTGCTGTCTGCCCTCTCTCCAACTACTTTTTTTTTTTTTTTTTTTGCAGTACGCAGGCCTCTCACTGTTGTGGCCTCTCCCACCGCGGAGCACAGGCTCCAGACGTGCAGGCCCAGCAGCCATGGTTCACGGGCCCAGCCGCCCTGCGGCATGAGGAATCCTCCAAGACCGGGGCATGAACCCGCATCCCCCGCATCGGCAGGTGGACTCCCAACCACTGCGCCACCAGGGAAGCCCTCCAACTACTGTTAAAATTTGTTTTACTTTCCCAGATTTCCTCAGCCTCATCTTCCAACTTTACTTTTCAATTTTATTTCAGCAATCGTATTTTAACCTCCAAGAGCTCTAATTATCCAATTGCTCTTTTTCCACAACATACTGTTCTTAATCAGCAGATGCTATTCTCAAACTCTCAGAGAACACTAAAAAGAATCTCTTCCAAACTTTTTTTCTTTCATTTAATTCACACACTTGGTTCACCATGTGTTCTTTTTACATGTCCATGAGGTCAGTCCACGTCTGATCCTACCCACCCAGGAAGAAGGAAATCTGTACCACATGCAAATAGGCAATAATCAATTACTTTTTTTTTTAATTTTATTTTTATTTATTTATGGCTGTGTTGGGTCCTCATCTCTGTGCATGGGCTTTCTCCAGCTGTGGCGAGTGGGGGCCACTCTTCATCACGGATTCAATTACTTTTTGATTAACGACTACAACAAAGAAAGTACCTAAGTGCAGAAGAAGTGAGTCAGCTTACCTTCATGCAGTCAGAGTATAAAATATATTCCCTGAGCACAGGTAGAAAGTCTTCTGTCATGTCCTCTGTCAGCTCTTCCAAGGCTGTAGAGCAGTTGCCGATGCAGGCTGACACACCCTCCAGGGGCTCAGCCAGCTCCCCCTCTAACGCACTCCATGTGGAGTACACAGGCCCATATTCTCTCAGCTCTACAAGGTACTCTAAAGGGGGAAGAGAAACCAATTAAGATCGGCTGGGTAGCAATCACTGGTATTACTGACTCAATAACCAATGCAGCCAAGAGCTCTCTGAGTATGCTTTCCTTTAAACACAACACTGTTTATAACCAATTTTTTTAATCTCCAAAAGCTGATGTTACAGCTAACACTATAACATCAATCAACTCTACTCCATAATAGGAACGTCATGCCTCTGGATAATGGGGACCACAATGCCTTTGGGGGAAAGTGGTGGGAGCTACATCCACCAAATATCTTCCTAGAAACCTACTCACCTACCCCTACAGTGAAGCCATATTTTAACAGGCAATGGAGGTAGGATTTCATATAGGTTTAGGGGGGTGTTTTTAAAAATTTTTAAAAAATCAGTCACAATGGAAAAATAATGGAATTTTAGGAAACAGTTGATACAAGAAATGTGGTCTTACCTAAGCAGACTCAACTCTCTCATTCAGGGGTCACCCCAACACCTTGGTCCCATCAGAATTTACCCCACATGATCTTTAGGTGTAGATGGTACCTAAAGCCATTTCCAAAACCTGCAGGCGCTACAGGATACCAGCAGCAGGTAAAGGAGAATCAAAGCACAGGGAACAAGGAAAAAAGTTGTTTGATTTCCCTCACAAAAAAACCTGGCCTATCATTTGTCACCAGGATTCTTGCCATTACAACAAAATGTTGTTGCCATTTTTTAGTAACCAATGGATGGCAACTACTGGAGAATCCTCCTCTATGTGTTTCACATCACATGCCAGCATGATCATTAACACTGTTCAGGTCTATTTGGCCTACATACGTGTAAGAAAACAAAGGGCCCCAACATTCTGGGACACAAAAAAGCAAGTGGCCATGAGAAAGGTGGGGAGGAAGTGGTGGCAAGAGCAAAGGCCTCATAACTCCCTGGGTCAGGAAGAGTGGGTTTGAAATGAAGCAAGGGTAGGCAGGTGAGTCAATTTCAAGCCTGAAGGCTCATTAGGATAGTAACTTTGGCAAACACTGCTCTCATTTTGAACCATCTTTCTGCCAGAAAAGATACTTAAGTTTATTTTTTAAATGATCATTGCTATGGATGAAGGGAAGTTGAGCGAGAGAAAAGTGGAAAAGCCTAGAGGCTCAGAGTGGTTGTTTGCTATGGGGAAAGCAAACACAAGGATGAAATGCAGGGCAAGGGACGGGGTGCAAAATTATACTCTGGTCACAACTACCTCCCCCGCTTCTTGTATTTATTTATTACTTTTATAAGCAAAATGTGGCCTGGTTCTGCTGCTCCGGCATTTCTGCATTTTGATTCTGCTTGGCGCAATGAATGCCATTTCTGCAAACGTGGCCCCTGGGCCTGATCAAGAACTCAACAGAGAGCTCACCTATTTCCTCCTTGATGATCCGCTGGGCTATTCGATCAATGGTTCCCAGCTTGAGCGCAAATGTGTCTAAGTACTCGCCTATGGCTGCAAACTCGAGAGGCCGACTCCTCAGCTTGTAGCCGCCAGTGACATGCTTGACCGACTCACCCACTCGAGTCAGCAACGCCATCCCTTGCTTCTTATGGGCATTCAGGTCCTAAGGATGACATATGAACAAACAAACTCAAAGGGCTCGACTGCTCACATGGCAGGACTCAGTAAGCCAACTTCCTTTTGGAAATGGAAGACTCAGAAAATAAGGAAGTGAGTTAGGTTAAGGCGCTCACCACACACACACACACACACACACACACACACACACACACGTCTCCTCTCCTGCCATCACAGCCATCACAGCCACCACGCTCATACTCCTGCACCTTTACGCCCAGGTCTCTTTATACAGAGCTGGACTCCTACCTTTCCAGTCAGGTTCACTCACCCCGCACACCTTCCTTTCAACACAACTGTTTAAATACAAGTTTTTAAAAAAGTGTCCCTTTGTCCTATACAAAAGATCCTAAATTGTCTTTAGGAGCAAAATTCAAGAGCTGAGATTCATTCCCTTCATTTATTTATATCCTAACCAAAGCCATAGAAGGGAAGTGGAGGGTGGGAAGCAGGAGACAGTGACAGGAAAGGTGGTGCTACAAAACCCAGGCCAAGGAGAGATGCTGCAAATGACAAAACATTTTACCCTGGATTTCTTGGTTGAGACATTAATGGGAAATACGTTCACCTGCATAATCCACTGAACTGAAACCTAAAAAGCATATTAGTCTGCCAGGTAAAATACATTTCTTCCTATCATTAATCGCTAAGGGGAATCTTCAGTATCTTCCCGTTGTTCTATGTCACTTACTTTAATGGTGCCTTCAAAAGTGGTTTTACAGAAGATGCAGGTGTCTGTTCCTTATGTCTACCCTCGATACTAACAGAATGATAATTCCCAGTCCTAGAGGGACAGGTCTACAGGGAGAGAAGGGAACACGGCACAAGGCCACTGCTTTCTGGTGACCTCGCCTCATGTAGGGATAGAGCAGAGGTTAACACAGCTGTCTGACAGCCCCTTCCCACGTGACACACCATCCCAGGCTCAGGTCTCCAAAAGTGCCTGAAATGTAGATCCCTCCTGATTTCACGTCCTCCTCCTCCATGCAGCCAAAGCCTTCACTTCTGCTCTTGATTCTGCCCTCTCCTGTCCACACTCCCCCCACCAGCCAAGGCCCTTGCCCTCTCAACCATCCCTTCTCTCCTGTCTATAATTCCAACTTCTAATCCGTCAGCATGTGAAATATATGCGAAGCTCACTGATCTTAAAAACGGCAGCAACCTCCTCTAAGCTCCCTCCTCCATCTCTGTCCTTCCTTTCTATGCCACCTGCCTGAGACAATGTTCTAAGGATCCCATCTCGGGGAATTCCCCAGCGGTCCAGTGGTTAGGACGCTGCAATTCCACTGCAGGGGGCGAGGGTTCGATCCCTGGTTGGGGAGCTAAGATCCTGCATGCCACAGCCAAAGAAAAACATTTTTAATAAAATAATGATCTTATCTCCCCTTCTAACCTCATACACTCTAGATAAAAGCATCCCTGTAGGCACCAGGCTTTCACAAGACCGTAACTGAAGCCCTGGAGTTCTAGGAATTGCTCCACAATGTTTTTCTGGATCAGGGTTCGATCCAAATGGACTCACTGGACTGCATAAACTCTACTTCAAGTAGCACTTTACAAAGAATCCCCAGTTAACCAAGTTCATTAACGTGTTGAGTACAGTTATTTAGTCGTACCTATCTGACTGCTGCACCCATTCTGCCAACAATGAAAACACTGATTTGAACACAGCTGATACTAAGCATCCTCCACCTCCCCCAGCATCAGTGGTTTCTTCTTAAGGACGCTTCTAATTTGTGGTAAGATCATGTCATCACAAGGAAGAGGAGAGCTTCTGCGTTCACTACGGCAGAGCATGTCAGTGGCCTATCTAAGGACAGGACCAAGTTATTCAAAGCGTTTTAAAAGATGGGGGTACGGGGTGGGTGAGATGGGGAGTTATTGTTTAGTGGGTACAAAGTTTCAGTTTCGCAGGATAAAAAGTTCTGGAGAGTAGATGTACGACAGGGTGAATATACTTAACATTTCCCAACTGTACACTGTAAAATGGTTAAGATGGTAAATTTTATGTCATGTGTATTTTCCCACAATTAAAAAGAAATAAAAGAAAAGATGAGGTTATTTAGTGCATTTGCTTCAGCAAATAAAACTGAACTAAGGCAGGAGGCTGTTGTTTTTAAACAAGCCAACTCCCCCGTACTCACTCACGTCAAGTTAGATTTTGATTAAGACTTTGAAGGGTTTAAAAAAAAAATCAGTTATCTCTGATGATAGAAATCAGGATACTGTTTACCCTGGGGAGGAGCGGGGTGGTAGTGATTGGGAGCAGAGATGAGAGAGGCTTCCAGTGTGCTGGGGATTTTCTGTCTTGATTGGGTAGTGATTATAAAGGTATGTTCATTTTGTGATCATTTACTGAGCTGTGATTTGCATATTTTTCTCTATGTATGTTATACTTCAGTGACAAAATTGAGCAAATTAAAAATAAAATCAGTTCATATTGCTTGGTCCACAGATGAACACCACATATACCCAAAAAAAAAAAAAAGAAAAAGAAAAAACCACCTTTCCTACTTATTCTTTACACAAATTCCTAATGACCGGGGGTCCAAGCTTTCTCCTCCTTTGTCTCTTTATTCAATAAAAATGACGAAACTTGAGGGCCTGCCTGGACAACGAACCACTAATCTGGGTGAAACAGTGAGCTGCACTTTTGGGGAAGAGAGTGGATTTTACTTTGTGTAGTCACTGGAAGAACTACGTCCGAGAAGCAGTTCACCAGGAAATACTTATTTTTAAAAAGAACACAAGTTTGACCTGTGCGGGAAAGGTTTCCAGGAAAAAAAGAAGAGGAACAGGAATGTCATCAAGGAGGCTAAGTGCCAACTGAGGTCCAGGAAAAAGTAAAAAAGAAAACCCACAACCCTGGAGGACTTTGCCAGGTGGCTCTTACGTCCGGAGAATGGCATCCCCTCCAACGTCTTTACGGCAACTGATGCTGTCTGTAAATATTTCTCCATTTTGCCATTTTGAAAAAGAAAACTGAAAAGTACCTGGGCCTTAATACCCTTGCCAACATGGAATGAATTACCTATGGCCTGAATGTGAGAATAGGATACATGAAAATAAACAGATGGGGCTGGAGGGAAGCTGGCACAGGAGTCTGAACACGAGCTCCCATATCTGCAGACAATCAGAGTCAAGCACCTCAGGCTGCCGGTCAGTTCTGCCAACAGGGAAGTTCAGAGAAAAGTCGGGGGCGCCAGCTTGAGTTTGAATACATAGAATCTGGCCGCTGTGTAGGCCCCAACTATTTCCCTGGCAAGTGCCTGGGAAGTGCCCACTGGCTAGGAACTTGGCCGTGGGCAAGTAATGCTCAACTACTCCTGGTCGGGCAGTCTGTGCAAACTGTGGCCTCAGGAGCCACAATGACCCTATTTCACATCCTAGTGATGCCAGCTGAAATAGCACACACGCCCTGAACTTTAGTTTCCTTGCCTGTGAAATGAGGCTATAAGCAAATACTCACAGGGTTCCTGTGAAATATGTCCTTACCAAACACTCAATAAACATTCTTTCCCTTTCGTGCCCACCGTTGGTCAGAACGGCCTCACCCAGTAATATCGCCGGTTAAGTGTGTAGGGAAACGCTTATCCCTGCTTTTGGTACGTGAAACTATTCTAACTTCCTTGACTGCTGCAGGGGGATATTTCTCCTAAATTCTAACATGGAAACCGTGCCAGGGCCGATGAGCACCAGAAACAAAACCAAAAAAAAACAAACCCAGAGCAATTCTATGACACCCACTACGGGGGTGGCTTGTGAGAGATCAAAACAGCTTTTAAGAAAGAGCCCAAAGAATGCTAACCTGGGAGAGGAACATGAAAAATTCTGCTTACCTTAGCAGTAAGGAAAACATTAAAGTGTTCATTGAAAGAAAGCACAGGATGATCCGTAATTCTTTTCAGGAATTTATCCAAAGCTTTTCTTCTGGTCTCCACAAACTCTTCTGAAAAACGATCCACAACACCTTTTACCACAAACTTCTCAGGAAGTGGCTACAATGACATGAACAAAAATATTCAGAGTAACTGATAAGGAAGTGCAGAGAAAAACCAGGCTAGCAAATAAGTCCTAGGACCATCTGTCAAGAACAGTCTTTCTTCATCGGTCAGATCTTTATGTAGTCATCAGTATAAATATTTCTGAAAAAAAAATACCCATGGTGTAAATCACAACTACCCAGTCAATTTTATAATACAAGAAATGAAACAGTAGAGCATGGTCCCTGGAACACAGAAAACAGTCAGTTAACGTCTACCGGTAAATCGGACGGTATAGTTATCTTTACGTTGCTTGATGCACAGGTGATATAATGGGAAAGTTAAGGCAAGATAAGAAAGAAAGGAAAGGAGTCAGACAACATCAGCCACACAAAAATTTATTTAAATATCTTAACATCCTACTCCCAGTTCAAGGGGTAAAAGAATTTGGTGAATGAAAAAATAAGTACATTAGGGAAACCCGTGTATCTAAAAAAATACCTTTTCTAAGGCAATTTTTTTGTTTAGGTTTATGCTTAAAGGTTCTTAATAATATAACTTCCTTTACTCCTCACTCAAATAAATCTCTCCATCGCATTTACTCTGAGCCAATATTGTCGGCAATTTAAAACTACCTGGCTTCCAAGGGATCCTTGAGCTTTAACCTATTTCCACAACAGCTTGATTAAAAGGCCTTCCTCATTACTGCCACCACAGGGAAAGAGAGTATCTGCTAATGCACAATTAGAAAATGTTTTGGTTATGAAATATTAAAAGAACATTTATATTTAAAAAAGGGCAAATGGCCCAGTAGACATTTCTCCAAAGAAGATGTACAAATGGCCAAAACGCACATGAAAAGACGCTCGACATCATTAGTCATTAGGGAAATACAAACCAAAACCACAGTGAGATAATCATTAGAGAAATGCAAATCGAAACTACAATGAGGGGCTTCCCTGGTGGCGCGGTGGTTGAGAGTCCGCCTGCCGATGCAGGGGACACGGGTTCGTGCCCCGGTCCGGGAAGATCCCACATGCCGCGGAGCAGCTGGGCCCATGAGCCATGGCCGCTGAGCCTGCGTGTCCGGAGCCTGTGCTCCGCAACGGGAGAGGTCACAACAGTGAGAGGCCCGCATACCACAAAAAAACAAACAAACAAACAAAAAACTACAGTGAGGTATCACCTCACACCAGTCAGAATGGCCATCAGCAAAAAAACCTACAAACAATAAATGCTGGAGAGGGTGTGGAGAAAAGGGAACCCTCTTGCACTGTTGGTGGGAATGTAAATTGATACAGCCACTGTGGAGAACAGTATGGAGGTTTCTTAAAAAACTAAAAATAGAACTGCCATATGACCCAGGAATCCCACTACTGGGCATATATCCTGAGAAAACCATAATTAAAAGAGACACATACCACAATGTTCAATGCAGCTCTATTTACAGTAGCCAGGACATGGAAGCAACCTAAGTGTCCATCGACCGATGAATAGATAAAGAAGATGTGGCACATATATACGATGGAATATTAGCCATAAAAAGAAACGAAATTGAGTTATTTGTAGTGAGGTGGATGGATCTAGAGTCTGTCATACAGAGTGAAGTAAGTCAGAAAGAGAAAAACAAATACTGTATGCTAACACATATATATGGAATCCAAAAAAAAAGGGTTCTGAAGAACCTAGGAGCAGGACAGGAATAAAGACGCAGATGTAGAGAATGGACTTGAGGACATGGGCGGAGAAGTGTAAGCTGGGACGAAGTGATAGAGTGGCATGGACATATGTACACTACCAAATGTAAAACAGATAGCTAGCTGGAAGCAGCCACATAGCCCAGGGAGATCAGCTTGGTGCTTTGTGACCACCTAGAGGGGTGGGATAGGAATGGTGGGAGGGAGACGCAAGAGGGAGGAGATATGGGGATATACGTATATGTATAACTGATTTACTTTGTTATAAAGCAGAAACTAACACACCACTGTAAAGCAATTATACTCCAATAAAGATGTTAAAAAAAAAAAAAAACACAGTGAGATACCACTTCACACCCACTAGGATGACCATAATAGAGACAGAGAAAGACAGGAAAGGAAAGAACAAGTGTTGACGAGGAGACTGAAAAACTGGAACAAGCATTTAAGTCTGCAACCTCCTTAAACTCTGTAATGTGTGAAAATAGAGATTTTTTTTTCTTTTAAGTTATAGACCCCCAAGCACACACACACACACACACACACACACACACACACACACACACACACACACACACACACAAATGCTGAAATAAATAAGATACAGGAACACGGACTTAGGCAATGTGGAGACCTAAGCACTTAGAGTGAGAAAGCCAAGAAGCAACCCAATTTATAACACGAAAGCTTTCAAATATTTAGGAATTGGCAACACCAGCACTGCTGGAAAGGAAGCACTTGGGTATGAGAGAATTCAACAGCCTCGACTTGAAGAGCTTTGGAAAGCCCGTATGTTTTAGATCTCAATAGTTAAGACTCTACTGGGTGCCACCTTTGCCTCCGTGCCTCAAGTGGCTGTAGAGAACAGCCCCCTCCCCAAAGCTAACTACTCCATCTGTGTCCTTGACCCATTCGTTTACTATCATGCACCTTGTCACCATCAATTAATTATACCTTCTCTACTGTTTATCTTCAACATCCCCTCATCCAGCTCTATTCTGAGTCTACAAAAACATGGTTGGTTCTCTTTCTACCTGAAGAAAAAAATATCTATCTCTTGACCTTACATCGTCTCCACTCTCCTTCCTGTCTCATTCAACCTTTTTGAAAAGAATCATTTACCTTTACTTCCACTCTTCCCCTTGATTTCTCAACCCCCAACCTTTCTTCACCCCAAAACGAAGCCATCGTTGGTACTGCCTTCAATGCTGCGTTTCTCTGCCCTACCCCTGCTTCATGTAGAAACCACTCTTTTAAAGATGATCAGTGACTTTGTAATTACCAAACCCAGTGGATATTTTTATCTCAGGAGTCCTGTTGGGCATACTCTCATTTGCCTATGCTGAAGAGGACTCAGGGAAAAGGCCTAATGAGCAAATAAGTAGTTAGGTATGCCTCATTTCACGTAACAGATAACCTTCTGAAAAGAGTTATCCATTCTTCAGATTTAGTACATTGAACTTTGTTTAATGAATCAGGGGAGCTTGCTAGTTAAAGGAACCCTGGGGTGAATCCTTCTGCGAACAGAATTTCCTTCTGTAATAAGCATCATTATTGCCAAATGTACATGGCTTTATAAATTTGTTTCTTCCTATTTCAAGCTTCCTTAAAGCGAAATACCTACTCTCTGCCTCACCCTTATAATTACCTTCTGGGTTGTCTATGCATAGGAATCTGGATTGCTGGTAAAATCAAGGGCATCTACACTCTGTAAATGAAATAATACAAGTGAAGAAAGAGTTCAACACAGCTCCCAGCACATGGTAGATATCGAATGAATGCCAACTATTTGTATTAATTGGTAAATACTGAGAACAGAAAGCAAAAAAGGGAAGTGGACTAAACATAAAACTTCCACATGTTTTAAGCCAAAAAAAAATTTTTTTAAATCACCTGGGATACCATTCTGAACCCACTAGGATGCTATAAAAGAAAAAAAAAAAAAAGGAAAATCACAAGTGTTGGCAAGTATATAGAGAGGTCGGAACCCTCATACCTTGCTGGCGGGGATGTAAAATGGCACAGTCACTGCGGAAAACGGTTTGGCAGTTCCTCGAAAACTTAAACATAGAGTTACCATGTGATCCAGCGATTAATTCTGTCCCCTGGTATACAGCCAAGATAACTGAAAGCAAGTTTTCACACAAAAACTTGTACAACAAATGTTCAAACATTATTCATGATATTTGGGCTGAGGAAAAGAGGAGATGGGAAGTGATTACTTAATGGGTATGGGGTTTCTTGTTGGGGTGATGAAAATGTCCTGAAATTAGATGGTGGTGACTGCAAAACATTGTGAATATAATAAAAGCCACTGACTTATACACTTCGGTGAACTTTATGTGAATTTTATCTCAATTAAAAAAAAAATGCAAGGATGGAAGCGGATGTCAGAGAGGAGAGGAGATGCAATGCTGCTGGCTTTGAAGAAAGAGGAAGAGGCCTGAGCCAAGGAATGCAGGCGGCCTCTAGAGACTGGAAAGGGAAGGAACAAATTCTCCCCTAGAGCCTTCAGAAGGGACACAGCCCTGCCTACCGCCGTCCCCCTTTTTTCTTTAACATCTTTATTGGAGTATAATTGCTTTACAATGGTGTGTTAGTTTCTGCTTTATAACAAAGTGAATCAGTTATACATATACACATGTTCCCATATGTCTTCCCTCTTGCGTCTCCCTCCCTCCCACCCTCCCTATCCCACCCCTCTAGGTGGTCACAAACCACCTAGCTGATCTCCCTGTGCTATGCGGCTGCTTCCCACTAGCTATCTATTTTACGTTTGGTAGTGTATATGTGTCCATGCAACTCTCTCACTTTGTCACAGCTTACCCTTCCCCCTCCCCATATCCTCAAGTCCATTCTCTAGTAGGTCTGCATCTTTATCCCCGTCTTGCCCCTAGGTTCTTCATGACCATTTTTTTGTTTGTTTTTTAGATTCCATATATACGTGTTAGCATACGATATTTGTTTTTCTCTTTCTGACTTACTTCACTCTGTATGACAGACTCTAGGTCCATCCACCTCACTACAGATAACTCAATTTCGTTTCTTATATGGCTGAGTGATATTCCATTGTATATATGCGCCACATCTTCTTTATCCATTCATCTGATGATGGACACTTACCTCACTACAGCTCATATTAAGCCGCATGAGCTGCTTGCACATTTTGGAGATTAATCCTTTTATCAGTTGCTTCGTTTGCAAATATTTTCTCCCGTTCTGAGGGTTGTCTTTTCGTCTCGTATATGGTTTCCTTTGCTGTGCAAAAGCTTTGAAGTTTCATTAGGTCCCATTTCTTTATTTTTGTTTTTATTTCCACTCCTCTAGGAGGTGGGGCAAAAAGGATCTTGCTGTGAGTTATGTCATAGAGTGTTCTTCCTAAGTTTTCCTCTAGGAGTTTTATAGTGTCCGGTCTTACATTTAGGTCTCTAATCCATTTTGAGTTTATTTTTGTGTATGGTGTTAGGGAGTGTTCTAATTTCATTCTTTTACATGTAGCTGTCCAGTTTTCCCAGCACCACTTATTGAAGAGGCTGTCTTTTCTCCATTGTATATTCTTGCCTCCTTTATCAAAGATAAGGTGACCATATGTGCGTGGGTTTACCTCTGGGCTTTCTATCCTGCTCCACTGACACCTTGATATTAATCCAATGAGACTGATTTTGGACTTCTAACTTCCAGAACTACAAGATAAAAAATTTTTGTTGTTTATGTCACTTAAAAAAAAAAATCACCTGGTGTGAGGATGAGGGAGTGGGTAAGGACAGAGATGAAACAAGATTGGTCATGAGTTAATAAGTGCTGAAACTAAGTGATGACAACATGAGGGTTCATTGCGCTGAATCTCTCTGCTTTGGTATGCTTGATATTTTCCATAATGAAAAAGTTTTTTTTAAAACTATATATGCATATATATGTTGGAACCTTCAAAAAATCCTATCTGCAAAGCATTACAATAACCCATTAAATATTTCAAGGTTTAATCTTAAAATATTTACATTTTATAGCACTTGATACTTTGGTAAAGCACTTTCACATATATCGTATTTTATATTAGTTTGTAAGAAAGTATTTTATAATCTATGAAACAAAAGTAAAGTAGATTGTCCCAGAAAAGCTACTATTTCTGGGTGGGAAATCTGGACAAAGATTTCATTTGCTCAGTCTTGATATGTCCCGTTTCCTCTTGTCAGCTTTTAAATTGCTTCTTCTATGCAATTCAACAAATATTTACTGCATACCCACTACTTGACAGAAAACTATTTTTCCTATTTATATCAAACTAACAGAAAATATTGCTCCTAACCAAAAATAAGTAACAAATAAATTAAAGAGCATCAAGGTTAAAAGGAAATCTTGCCATCTGCAACGACATGGTGGACTTGGAGGGTATTATGCTAAGCTAAATAAGTCATACAGAGAAAAGACAAATACTGTTATGATATCACTTATATGTGGAATCTAAAAAATACAACAAACTAGTGACTGTAACAAAAAAAGAAACAGATTCATAGATATAGAGAACAAACTAGCAGTTACCGGGGGGGGGGGGGGGGAGAGGAAAGAGGTGAGAGGCAATGTAGGGGTAGGGGATTAAGAGGTACAAGCTATTATGTATAAAATAAGCTACAGGGATATATTATACAATACAGAGAACATAGCCAATATTCTATAATAACTATAAGTGGAGTGTAACCTTTAAAAATTGTGATCACTACATTGTACACCTGTAATTTACATAATATTGTACATTAAATATACTTCAATAAAATTATAGGAACAAAGTTTTTTTTTTAAAGAACAGTCACAAAGCCTGATTTAATTCAGGTACTGGAAAGTTCAACTAATGATTCACTATTTATTAACTTATCTACTTGGTAAGCTAAAAGCATATATATTTAACAGTACGAGAAAAAGGAGCCAACTAGAAAGTGAAGTTAGACTTCTTACTATTTCATATTAAGAAAAACAAATGCTGCATTACAAATTTCTTCCTATTAATTCCCATGAGTTTACCACTACCCAAAACAAAACTGGGTCCACAATAAATACAAATGCATCCTTCCAGCAAAGCTCCCTTCATAAAAACTGAAGCAAACATTAAATTTCTAAGTGAAATCAAAAACTAAAGACTTTAATAAATGTATTTGCTTCATCTTCAAAATGTGCACCCATCGAGTCATGAAATCTCTCTGCTGTGTAATTATTTGTGCCCCAGTAAATGAAGCGGTGTTAAAACCAACTTCTGAGACAAAAAATAAATTAAAAAGCAAAAACCATGTCACAATGAAGACTCTCTGGTGGCTCCAACTATTAGATTACAAAGAAAAACAAAGTGAATTGCCATTATGAGATGACAAACATAACACATCCAGCACAGTTCTAGTTTTAGGTTGGCATTTGAAGAACATATGATTATTTCTTTCTGCTTTTAAAATTCCAGAAAAACAAAGCCATATAAAAATAGAAAAATCTGTTGCAGCACCAGAAAATATAAAGGTACTGTTAACAGAACAGAATTTGTTAAAGACACAAAGCAGAAAAGATTGGATTGAGAGAAAAATCCATCAGTATCAACCATCTTGTGACACTACTCAGGCAAGGGAACAGTCGGCTAAGGAAGTAAGGGGTTGGATTTCCCCAGCAGAGCCCCAGAAGCTGCCAAGTTCAGAGCCATAGGGGCTGGAAACAGGGCAGGTCTCAGGACAGCCAATGCAGAGAGGCAGATGAAAGAACTTGGGGCCTCCCCAGAACCACAGTCTGGCTGGCTGTTCACCTACAATTTCACATGGCTCCAGTGAAGCTCAAAAAAAGTGGGAACTTTATCTCCATGCTCATAACGTAAGCAATAGACTCTGAAAGCTTCAGAATTCTCACATATTTTTAACCACAGCTGTAACTAAAATTGGCAAAAAGAAAAACCCACAAAAAACCCCAAGAACCCAACACCACCCGCCATTCTCCAACTGATCCAAAAGATTCTAAAATTCACCGGAAAAACAAAACGTGCAAATAGGCAGAACGTCTCGGAAAACAAAGACTACTGTGGGCATAGATGGGGGCCTATCCAACCAGATGATGAAACGTTCCATAAACTTGTAATGATTCAGTAGTGTAGCAGGGACACCACACGAAACAGAAAAGAGATCGATGAACCAAAGTGTTCAGAAATAGCCCCAAAATGTACAAATCTAATGCATGACATAGTCTAACACACAAACGATTACACCGGCGACTGATTACTCCTAAATGGTTCTGGAACAACCCACCATCTGAAAAAAATAAGATCCTCCCATCTCGCATCAGAAAAAATTCTAGATTTAAATATAAAACATGAGGACATAAAAGTAATAGAAGAAAATACAGAACATTTTTTTTTTTTAACATCCTAGGTTAGAAACAAGCTTCAAAGCCAGAAACTGTAAGGGAAAAATTAACTTGGCTGGGAGGGAAGAGATGTTATCTTTTATGGAGTCAAGCTGAAGACAAAAGACAACTAGAGAAAAAAATAGATATTCTCAACTGGGTTAATTTCCTTCGCAGATATGGAGTGTTTACAAACCACTAAGAAAAAAAATAGAAAAATAAAGAGGCAATTCATTAAAGAAATGCCGACATTCGATAAAGTCATAAGAAGATATGTAGCTTCACTGGTTAAAGAAATGAAAACTAACTGTATAAAAACAAACTCAAAACGGATTAAAGATCTACATTTTCTAAAAGCTAAAATCATAAAAAATTTTAGAAGGGACTTCCCTGGTGGCGCAGTGGTTAAGAATCTGCCTGCCAATGCAGGGGACACGGGTTCGAGCCCTGGTCCAGGAAGATCCCACATGCCGCAGAGCAACTAAGCCTGTGTGCCACAACTACTGAGCCCTTGAGCCACAACTACTGAGCCCTTGAGCCACAACTACTGGACCCGCGTGCTTAGGGCCCATGCTCCGCAACAAAGAGAAGTCACCACAATGAGAAGTCCACGCACCACAACGAAGAGTAGCCCCCGCTCGCCGCAACTAGAGAAAAACCCGTGCGCAGCAACGAAGACCCAATGCAGACAAAAATAAATAAATAATTTTAAAAAAGATTTTTAGAAGACAACATAGGTGTAAAACTTTATGACCTAGGAATGAGCAATGGTTTCTTAGCTAAAACACCAAAAGCACAGGCAAACAAAGAAAACATAGGTAAAGTGGACTTCATCAAGATTTTAAAACTTGGTACTCCACAGGGCACCATCAAGAAAATAAAGAGACAACCCATTAAATGGGAGAAAATTTTTGCAAATCATATATCTGGGAAGAGATAAGTATCTAGATTATATAAAGAACCATTTTAACTCAACAATAAAAAGACACAACCCAATTTTAAAATGGGCAAAGGATCTGAACAGATATTTCTCCAAGGAAGATAATAAAGGTACATTTAAAAAAAAATTCAACATCATTAGCTGTCAGGGAAATGCAAATCAAAACCACAAAGAGATACCATTTCATACCCACTAGGGTGGCTATTATCAAAAAGAAAGATAATAACGGGTGTTGATGCAGACGTGGAGAAAATGGAACCCTCATACACAGCTGGTGCGTACGTAAAATGATGCAGCCACTTTGGAAAACAGTCCGGCAGTTCCTCAAAAGGTTAAATATAGAGTTATACATGATTCAGCAATTATATTCCTAGGTATAGACCCAAGAAAAGTGAAAACATATGTGCACACAAAAACTTGCACATGGATGTTCATAGCAGCATTACTCGTAACAGCCAAAAAGTGGAAACAACCCAAATGTCCATCAAAGGTGAATGGACAGACAAAATATGATATATCCATAGAATGGAATGTTACTTGACAATAAAAACAAAGCACTGACACGTGCTACGACATGAATGAACCCTGAAAACATTATGCTACGAAAAAAAACCCAGTCACAAAAGGCCATTGTGTATGATTCTACTTACATGAAATGTCCAGAACAGGCACATCTATAGAGACAGGTAGAGTAGTGGTTGCCAGGCAATGGGGAATATAGAGGATTTGGAAGCAACAGGCAAGAAGTAAGAGGTTTCTTTTGGGGGTGATGAAAAGGTTCTAAAACTGATTGTGCTGATGGTTACACAGCTCTATGAATATACCAAAAGCCCCTGACTTGTACATTTCACATAGGTGACTTGTATGGTATACTGAATTATACCTCAATAAAGCTTTAAAAAAAAAAAGAAATGAGAATTTAAACAATAATTCTGTTACATGTTTACTGGGTCTCCATCTGGTAGTTAACTCCCCTGGGCAGGAGTCCCTTGTCTATCTTATTACCCTTCACCTTCCCAAGGGCAGCAAAAAGGCCTAGTAAAAGGACCAAAGTTGATTATTAATAACAGATACCTCCCAGCAAAGCTGCTGTAAGACGAATTTCTCTGGCGGGGGGGGGGGGGGAAGAGTTTGTTTGCAGTCTGACTTTCACGTTTACGTCAGAGATGTTCTCCTACATTAAATCTCTCTCCACCGCAGATATGCACTAAAAAGTTATCAAGAATTTAATTCTCTAGATGTTTCTACTCACTGCTTTTACCCAGACCATAGGAAACCAGACTTAAAGATACTCTGGATCCACCATGGGCATCCTGGAGACTTCCATTCTCTCAGTTCTGGCTTCAGTGTCTATGCATGAGTCTACTATGTTTCACCAGCAGGTGTCGCTGTCTAACCTTTGGTCTTTAAGTACCGAACTTCATATACTCCTAGTTGCCAGGAAGTGCTGCATAATTCCCCTCATGCATAGTGTGGGCTACACATAAAAAGCAACTTCCTTCCAGTACAGTACGGAGAGGGAGAGAAAAAAGAGTAACTGTACAGTGGAAAAACCTGATGAGCACCATCTCAAGTCAGGTGATCAAGGTTAACATCAACAGTGATAAAATACTGTCAATGATAGTATATACCCCTCATATGATGTAATGAGAATGGTACCTCACCCCTGTGCTTTTCCGCCTCAAAACACATCACCCCAGGCTAACTATGAGAAAAACATCAGACAAATCTCAACGAAGGGACATTCTACAAAATGCCTGCCTGGTACTCCTCAAAACTGTCAAGGTCATCGAAAACAAAGAAAGCCTGAGAAACTGTCACAATCAAGAGGAGCCTGGGACCAAGGAGACATGACAACTAAATGTAATGTGTTACCCTGGATAGATCCTGGAACAGGAAAAGGGCAGCAGGCAAAAAACGAGGAAATCTGAATAAAGGACTTTTAGTCAATAATAATGTTTCATTACTGGTTCATTATTTGTGACAAATGCGCCATACTAATAAGCAAAACTGGATGTAGGGTCTATGGGAATTTGCTGTACTATCTTTGCAGTAACTCTGTAAATCTAATACCGTTCTAAAATAAAAGTCTGTTTTTAAAAACTTCACTAGCTGCCAATTTTGCCACATTAAGATTTTGAGGAATAGTTCCAACTGTTTAAAACTATAGTTTCTTTTTTGGCATGTTTTTAAGTGATTAGAAGACAGAAAAGCAAAACCTCAGGCCTGGAGAGCAGAGGGAATAGGTGGGGTGGGGTGGGGGGGCAGTGGTTTCCCTGAGAAAGAATGGAGCCCCAAGCAAAACCCATCATCCCCATCACAGCACTAGCAACGTGGCCACTTCTGCCTTGAAAACTAAGAAAACTGCTAGTGCGTTCACAGCATAGTCAGCCTTTTCCAACCATGAAGGGAAGACTGGAAGATGCAGTGGTAGCAGGAAAACTGGCAGTGGCTAAGAAGTTATCCAGCCAAGGTTTTTACTGAAAGATAAAGCCCTGCTGAAGAGTTTTATGATCCAAATTGCCCCAAAGCCCAAGAAACATCTGAGGTCTAAACAGTTATTTACACTAAAATAAAAAAGTAGAGAAGTACTCAATACATATGTTGATTTTAAGTAGTCTTTTAAATTTTATTTGCTCTAGTTTTGTTTTTTAAAATGTGCAGCTAAAATAACAAATAAATAGTATGCTTCTTCAATAAATAGTTAACTGGCTTTTGGTTTGTTTTCTTAAAGGAAAAACTGTGGTTGAGTGGATCGTGTGCTAGATTCCTGCTCTCAGAATTACCCACGTCTAAAGAAAGCCCAGCCAGCTGTAATCTGAGACATCTTTCTCCACCTGGGGGCAGCTATCCAAACCGCAAGAATGGAGTCTAGGAAGGGTGAAACAGTCTTTAAGGAGGCAGCAAATGAGAATTAGGATTCTCCATACCTCAAAAAATTGTTATAATAAAAGTGAAAATCTAACCCAACCCACCCAAGAAACCAGCATACTGTACAGCGAATCAGAAATCAAAACCCTGAAGGTGAACTGTATTATACAGCATCCATAAAATGTACATTTGATGGGTGAATCTGGTATGAAATGTAAGGTAGAGTTCATCCATAGTTTAAAGGGTGAGAGCTGAGTGAACACCGTCAGAAAAGAGAAGGCAGGAAAAGTGAGTAACAAGCTGTACTGACTTAGTACCTACGGGAATGAGATGAGTGGGCTGGGATTCTTCCAGTTTGTTCCTCAACCAGTCAAAATCCTGGTATCTTCGACGAACAGAATATTCTGGCAGGTCAAACTCCACCCGAGTACTCTGCAAATGAGGACAGTGGAACAAAATCAGGGTAAGGGAAGAGTAGCATACCTTGGCAGAATGGAAGGAAAAAAGCTCTCTTTGAATAACCTGGGCAAGAACACACTTTTCTTCCACCAAACGCACCAGCCAAGTGGTAGGGCTTACCAACACGGAATGACAAGTCCGGGCCACGGGGTCCAGTTAAAATTTTCAAGGATCTAGAATGAAAATGTCGAGGTTTCATTTCCCCCTATCTCAGGAAATGGAACTATCCCTCAGAATTCTGCTTGGAAACATTTGATTCATTTCCTCCAAGTTTAACTCTGAGAATTTCTTTTAGCAGACTAATTCCACTGAGGATATTGCTACTGAATCCAAATCTGTGAATCTGTTTTAAAAAAAAAAAAGTCTCCACCGTCTGCTAAATATGCTGACAAGTTTTGCCAAAGGCAGAGGGGAAACAAGCAAAAAGTAGAGATAACAGATCACCTGCTCATTTAGGAACCAGACTAGGTGAAAACAGAAAAGGTTTTGCCCACTCTTCCATATTCTGCCAGGACCATAAGCTTGAAACTACATTGTATTTTAGATGATTTTTTAAATCTAGAAGGAAATAATTGTAAAATATCATTGCAAAAAAAAAAAAAATTCCCTGAATTTAAGTTTTCTGAAATGTGATTGCAACACTTTGATAACAAAAACCAATATTAAATAAAATTAATTTATACCAAAGCAGGATTTTTATACATTAATTTGCCCAAACCAAAATTATGTCTCAGATAAGCCATTTTTCCTTGTGAGGGTACCGACTATATGACGGTCACAGTTCTCAGAGGTTAAAGCACAAGATAAAAATGGTTCAAACTACATTTTATAAATTTATTGAAATCTTTCAAGCCAAAAGTCTGTTTAAATCCATGGAACCAAGAAAATCTTAAAAACACATGAAAAAGGGACTTCCCTGGTGGTGCAGTGGTTAAGAATCTGCCTGCCAATGCAGGGGACACGAGTTCAATCCCTAGTCCAGGAAGATCCCACATGCCGCGGAGCAACTAAGCCCGTGAGCCACAACTGCTGAGCCTGCACTTTAGAGCCCACGTGACACACCTACTGAAGCCCACGTGCCACAACTACTGAAGCCTGCGTGCCTAGAGCCTGTGCTCTGCAATAAAAGAAGCCACAGCAACGAGAAGCCCGCGCACCACATGAAGAGTGGCCCCCGCTCGCCACAACTACAGAAAGCCCGGGCACAGCAACGAAGACCCAACGTAGACAAAAAATTAATTTTTTAAAAGGACAGTAACTTAAAAAACACATGAACAAGAGTCATCCATCAAAGCAGCAGCCAGTGAACAGCTTTGGCATCAAAAATTATGATTTCATCCTTCCCAGAAGCCAGGATCACGGTCTGAGCAAAACTGTGAAGTTAAAGGACTCAGTCTTGGACTAAACCCCAACTAACAATCTTTCTGCCTCTTCTCCCCTTTGCAAAGTTTCACACGCCCATGAAACACAACCTTCCCGTATGATGCAGGGGTAGGGGTGGGAAGACATGGGGAAATTTGTTTAATTTAGGCATTTGTGATTTATTAGAAGACTCCCCAAAAGAATTAGCATTTCCGAACTAGAGAGACAGATGAGAGAGACAGATGAGAGAGAGAGAGAGACAGATGAGAGACAGAGACACACAGAGAGAGAGAGAGAGAGAGAGAGAAATAAATAGAATAGTTAAATCCAAATCACTACTGATGAATCTTTAGGTATAAGGGTGACAGAAATATTGGCAGCAGTAGCCTGGCACTCCTCCTGACGCAGGGGCGTGAGCAGTCCTAGCATCCCTGAGATGCCACCAAGCCTCCCGGAGCCTCGGTTTCCTCAACAGTAAGGAGGCAGTTTGGAAGGGGCATTCTTCAAGACCGCACGGAGTCCCCCAGCAGATTCTGTCTGGGGACTTGTCGATGATTATGGGCTCAGGAAAGGTCGATTTTGAAGGGTGACAAATGAATGCAACTCATCTTCATTGTAAACAGAACTAATAGAGGGCTCTACTTTCTGTCCTCTTCTGTCACATGATATCCACTGGTTGTTCCTCTTTATTATGGCTTGCAAAACCACTTCATTAAATTATAGTCTATGTAACATTTCTACTCTAACTTTGAAATCAATCTTTGGTAACTACAAAAAGCAGTATGTATGATAAAACACAAGTTTTGTCTGCCGTAACCAATTTCACTTTCAAGCAACTGCTTTTTTTTTTTCCTTCTATTTATTTAGGTTCACACTTATTTTAAAACTTCAGGAAAATTAAAGAAATAAAAAATAAAAGATCAGCCATAATCCCTCTAAATGGAGATAAATGCAATTAATATTATGGTTCATATCTTTCCATGTTTTTTTCTATGCACAGGCACTCATATTTTCCTATGTCTCTTTAATATATCTTGGACATCTTTCTGTGTCAGTAAGTTCAGATCTACATAATCATCTTTAACACACATGGAGATACCATAATTAAACCAAATCCCCACTTAGGTTGTTACCAATTTTTCAATCAATAAGCCATACTACGGTAAACATCACTGATAATTCTCTTGAAATTACGAAAGAATATACATGAAAGAGTATACGTATCTTTAATCGACAAATTGTTTCCAGTTACAGACTGATTTATATTCTTAGCATATAGCCTCAATACTGAGACTATTTATTTATCTTTGATGGAAGTATAACTGAAAAATAACATGTCATCTTTGTTTTACTTTTGTTTCTTTAATGACTGTCGTGGTTGAACATCCTTTCAAGTGTTTGTTGGCTGTATATTTTTCTTCTTTTGTGAGAAGTCTTTTTATATATTTGTGAGTCTAGTCTTTTCCATTTGTGAAAGCTCTTTATAGCGATCTACCTATCATAACTGCCAAATGGCTTTTATTATACAGAATTTTAAAATTGTTAGTCAAATTCATCCATTTTTTCCCTTTATGGTTGCTACTTTTAGTGTCATTGATAAGAAGTCTGTCTTCATTGCAAGCTTTTGAAAATATTCACCTGAATTATCTCCTTTATTTATGGCATACATGTATACATATATATAAAATTGCTGCTATGCTACTTCTAGGAATCTATCATTAGAAAATAATTTTTAAACTGTGGCAAAGATACCTGTTATAATGATGTTCACTGCAATATTATTTAAAATAACAAATTCAAAGCAACCTAAATGTCCAACAATTAAAAAACAGTCAGGGAAATTATGGTATATTTATTCTATGGTTATCAGTAATCATGTCTGTAAAACATTTTTAATGACAAAAATGCTTCAGTAATAGTTTTAAGAAAAAACAGCAGGATATAAAATTAATTATACACATTTTATGATTTCATTGGTGTTGAAATTTTCGACATAAAAAGTTAGAAGAAAAATCTAGGACTTATGATGACAACTTTACATTCAACTCTATTTCCAAACTTTCTAACATTCTTATACAATACTTATAGTCACACACACAAAAAACTCATTTTTTAAAACAGCTCCTTTAAGGACAGGGGATTTAATAAATCAGTAAAATTTGTTTGATGCTTTGGAAAGCAATAACATAAAAAAAACCCATCATGAAAGAGAAGGATGCTCACACTCTCTGACCTGATAATTATTTTACTTATTTTTACCACCACTTGTTCTAGAAAAGATAGAGCGATATGTGGAATATGATCAAATGACATAAATTAGAAGTAGGTGAGCAAGATAAAGAAAAACAAGGACAGAGAGAAAAAGTAGAGCTGGGAACGAGGCTAGCAAAACACACTCACCTTGGAATTCTGCACACTTGTTAAAATTGGGCCACAGACATTACTGTGAATTTCTGGAAAGAAATCTAGTCCGTTATACGACATACAGCGCTCATAAAATATGCAGGCCAATAAAACCCCAACTATGAGTCTGTAGTAAGGTTTTCCTCTGTGAAATTCAGGGTCTGACTTAGAAAGAAAAATAAAGTACTAATAAGCGTTTATCTCTATTTTCTAGTATCTGTGGTAAACAAAACAATAAAAAAGGAAGTGCGCACCCACAATTCCATAACCAGAGGCGACCACTTTACAGTTTTGTTCTGTGTCCTTCCTTACTGTGTTCCAACTCTAGAATGCCCCACCAAGATCATAAGGTCATTCGTACACACCTAAAGTCAGGTCTACAAACAGGTAACCGAGCACAAGAGTTGTAATGAAGAATATTCATTCTCACCACTGCACCCTGTGAACATCTCCTTGGTCATCTCTAGGCATCACTGCCAAATTTTGTTAAGTTTAATACGTTGGAAGACCCAGCACGGAGCCACAGTAAAATCAGTCCCCCAGGAGCACATCCAGTCCCCTGGGCCTCACCGTTCCACAAAAGAACTCCTCTTTATTCCCTAGGAGCTGATGGGTCCAGTGACTCTGGCCTGGAGCCTTCCCCAAGCAGTTTCAGTCAACTGAAAAGTTGATTTTACAGTCAACTCACTCTAGAGAGGCTTTGTCTCTATCAGAAATGCCATCCGTCCAGGCCACAGCTGGATCCTAACAAGTCTGAGTAACCCCCTCCCCCCAAAAGAGAACCTCTTCCCTTATCAAATATCAGCCAGCCAGCCCCATTCTGTTTCAAAGCCCTGTAGCTCTCAGAGCACCTGCGAGTGATGCTGAAGAGTCTTCCGGTCTCCTTCTTCCGAAACGAGCTTCCATTTATTTCCTCCTCCTCAGATCTTCCCACCCAGCTCTCTGGAACACCCGTCCCGTAAGTAATAATGTCCTGTGGTTTCTCAACCTGCTCAAATTCTGAAAGCTGGCTCTCCCGAGAATACAGCCCCCTTGCCGTCCCATCAAGTGGAAAGCTGCTGGTGTTCTTACATTTCACAAACCTCTAAGACCAAGACCAAGAGTTGCTGTTGAGGGCTTCCCTGGTGGTGCAGTGGTTGAGAGTCCGCCTGCCGATGCAGGGGACACGGGTTCGTGCCCCGGTCCAGGAAGATCCCACATGCTGCGGAGCGGCTGGGCCCGTGAGCCATGGCCGCTGAGCCGGCGCGTCCGTAACCTGTGCTCCGCAACGGGAGAGGCCACAACGGTGAGAGGCCCGCGTACCGCAAAAAAAAAAAAAAAAAAGTTGCTGTTGACATCCTGCTCCCTCCACCACTCCTCCCACCCCGGAAAATCCTTTCGTGGCTCATGCCATCAGGTTATAGACACCTCTACCTCTCCTCACACCTGTCATCTGCTGACACCTCTGGCCTTCCTCCTGATTCCCCTGAGAGCACCTCGTTCTCGGGCTTCATAATCTGGGTGCCCTCAAGACGCAGGCGGTTCCCACACACAACACTCACCGCTAAGCCAACTACACCTCACTCCACTGCCACAGCCTCTCCACAGACTCTGTCATCACACAGAAGTTCACACATCTCCCTCTCTAACTGGCACCTCCTATATTTCGGACTCTTCCATCTCCCAGTACCCCTGGTTTTTCAGCCTCGGGACCTACAGTTCTTGACAATCCATCCACTCCTGTCTTTACTTTCTTCCTTACTCAGCATCAGTTCCACCAACCATCACTTCAGCATCTTACCTGCCCACATCCTAAACGCCCCTTCCACACCGTCATTCATACAACTCTGGCAAAAGTGCAACCACCTACTGCCTGCTTTTCTAGACCTAGGCACAGTCTGGAAGAAAAACAAAATCAGGGAAACACACTGACTGAAGCAATAAATTCTACAGCTGGACGCTCAACACTGTCAAACAATCTCTTGATACTTCCCTAGTCAACTCTCTTCCCCATTGTCCCCATACTTCCTTAGTCGGCTCTCCGTGAGTTAACGCGAAGCCTGTATAAGTTTTGAAAGCTTCTAAGCCCCACTTCAAAACCTCCCCCTTCACTCTTCACAAAGACCTCATCATCTATTCATAGACAAAACTGCAGATATAAGCAAAGAACCCCTCAACATCCTGCCACAAAACAAAAACAAACCACTTCCCTTCTTCCAGAAACAATGGGAAAAGTATGCTTCCCCCATGAGAGGCCACTCCCTCCCCTCCACTTCTGCCAGGGACACTCTCCGCCCACCTCCTCAGAGGCTTCCATCCTACTCTCCAACCTTCAACCCACAGTCTCCTCCACCAACAATGGCCACGTGGCACTTAAACAAGTCTCTTTCACCCTTAAAAAGCAAACAAAATGCCTCTCCCCCTCAAAGCCACATCCCCTCCTCCAGCTACTGTTCTCTCACTCACTTTCACTGCCAAACTACCAACACTCACCACGTCTTTTCCTTACTTCCCACTCATCCTAACCCACTGCGCACTGCTGTACCACCACCCCAATGAAGCTGCTCTCACCGTAGTCATCAATAACCTTCTCATCATTAAATCTAACATTCACTTTGTAATTCTTACATATAACTTGACCTCAGCAGCATTTAGCCTGCGTTGACCACTGAGACACCTGAAAAGAGGAATTAATTGGGGCATAAGCCTAGGAGATGACTATCTGGCGATGGGATAAAAGACAAGAGGAGGACGGCTTCCAAAGGGAGCTGAGGGCTGCTCTCTGTTTCCCCAACCTCCAGTCTATCTGCACATCATCATCAATTTCAACAGTCAGGCAGTAGTAGATGACCGTGCTGGTGGGGGGTGGGGTGGGAGGGGCGGTGCGGGTTACTTTCTGGAAAACCATGTCTTCTGAAAGCAGAGCACAAGACAGATCTGGGTTCAAGACAGATCTGGGTTCAAGTTTTAACACGTATTAGTTGCATGTCTTTGAGCAATTTTCTTAATATCGCTGTGTCTTAGTTTCCTCATTTGCAAAAGTTAAGAATACTACCAGTACCTACTTCACGGAGTGTGAGGATTAACTGAGGATATATTTAAAGCACATTTATTTTAGCACAAAATAAATGACAGCTCATCCACATGGCGGAGAACTACTGCAGTCTTAGAAACAATGGCATAAGTGTGCTCACTGGCATTTACTAGCAGAGGAAGACATTTGCATTGTATTAAGTGAATTGGCCGCAAGTAAAATACTCATTTTTGTGAATGGATAGAGACAAATAGTTCAGAGAATTATAAATGATTATTTCTGGCTGGTGAGCTTGTAAGTGTTCTTTTATTTTATTGTTTTAGCTTACTTGAGTTTTCCAATTTCTCTATAATGAGCACATATTACTTACATAAAATAAAATTTAAAGGGTTTCTACTGCAAAAAAAAAAAAAAGTACAGCATATGGTAAATGCTCAATAATTAGCTATTATTAAGATGTTACTTTCTAGACGCCTACAGAGAAAACTGCCAGGATCTGCCAGCCCTGAGAAAGCCTCTCTCCACCACTGGAGAGAGAAGACAGCCACGCCTTAGACCTCAGTGGGGAACACTTTCCCCGCGTTGGCTCTCAGCCCTAGGCTCATTTTACCTCAGGCAAAAGCAGCTCTGTACTTTGTCCAGCTTTTGTCATCAGGAATCTGAATCAGGCCTGGGAGTCAAAGCTCAAAGTCATAAAGTAAGTATTTGTACAACCTCGTCCTCTGACCATTAACTTTGGTTGAGAAGCTCAGCAGGAGTGGGGTGCTGGGACAAGATCAGGAGTTTGGGACCCTGTGTTCCCGTCTGTCCTCTCTCTCATCCCCACGCATCCCTACACGTCCTTTAATACAACACTCAGAAAAAAGGTTCCAGATGCATCACCAACGTACTAAACCTGGTGTCACTATTTGAAACAGGAAAAGAAAAGGACTCTGGTTTGAGATCAGAAGTGGAATTCACGGTAAGAAGTAAAATTTAATCCTGCAACAAGTTCACCCTTAAGGTGCTGTCCTCGAAGCCAAGTGAAAATGTGGGACTGGAACTTGGAAAGGTTATCCTAAGACATTATCTGACTCAGAGGAAAAGAGACAGAAATAAGAGCACAATGGAGAAAGGGGAAGGAAGGACAGAGAGACAGCAGAGGAGAGAGTGGTGAGCTGCAGCACGGGCATCAGCCTGAGAATCCGCTGACAGGGAGAGAAACTGCAGGGTGGAGGACAAGCAGGGCTGGGGAAGCATCAAGACAGGTGAGCACGGCTGTGCCAGGCGATCACCTTGACATTCAGCTGTTTAGAGCACAAATTCAAGAAAAGTGTGTTTTGCATTTCACTGACTACAGGGTACAAGTTGACACTAGGGAGAAAAAAATAAGTAACTGGAAATGATTCATGGGGGGTATGTATATCATCCTAAGACCTCTGAGGATATAATACACATCTAAGCACCTAGCAATGTTGAGAAATACTACCCAGTGCCAAAAGAGACAGGGGCAGACTGTGTGAGCGCATATGCCTCTGCACACATACAAATTTTCAAATGTGAACCAGGTGTGGAAAAGACAAGGCAGTAATATAGTGGTACAAGGCAGAAAGTTAATAAATATTAGTTCCCACTCTTTTACTCCTCCTCTCCCTGACATTAAGACTCACTACCTGTATGCAGAAAACTATAAGACACTGATGAAAGAAATTAAAGATGATACAAACAGATGGAGAGAGATACCATGTTCTTAGATTGGAAGAAACAACACTGTGAAAATGACTATACGACCCAAAGCAATCTACAGATTCAATGCAATCCCTATCAAACTACCAATGGCATTTTTCACAGAACTAGAGCAAAAAATTTCACAATTTGTATGGAAACACAAAAGATCCTGAATAGCCAAAGTAATCTTGAGTAAGAAAAACGGAGCTGGAGGAATCAGGCTCCCAGACTTCAGACCATACTACAAAACTACAGTAATCAGGACACTATGGTACTGGCACAAAAACAGAAATATAGATCAATTGAACAGGACAGAAAGCCCAGAGATAAACCCAAACACATATGGTCACCTTATTTCTGATAAAGGAGGCAAGAATATACAATGGAGAAAAGACAGCCTCTTCAGTAAGTGGTGCTGGGAAAACTGGACAGCTACATGTAAAAGAATGAAATTAGAACACTCCCTAACACCATACACAAAAATAAACTCAAAATGGATTAAAGACCTAAATGTAAGGCCAGACACTATCAAACTCTTAGAAGAAAACATAGGCAGAACACTCTATGAAAAATCACAGCAAGATCTTTTTTGACCCACCTCCCAGAGAAATGGAAATAAAAACAAAAATAAAGAAATGGGACCTAATGAAACTTAAAAGCTTTTGCACAGCAAAGGAAACCATAAACAAGACCAAAAGACAACCCTCAGAATGGGAGAAAATATTTGCAAATGAAGCAACTGACAAAGGATTAATCTCCAAAATTTACAAGCAACTCATGCAGCTCAATAACAAAAAAACAAACAACCCAATCCAAAAATGGGCAGAAGACCTAAATAGACATTTCTCCAAAGAAGATGTACAGATTGCCAACAAACACATGAAAGGATGCTCAACATCACTAATCATTAGAGAAATGCAAATCAAAACTACAATGAGGTATCACCTCACACCAGTCAGAATGGCCATTCATCCACAAATCTACAAACAATAAATGGTGGAGAGGGTGTGGAGAAAAGGGAACCCTCTTGCACTGTTGGTGGGAATGTAAATTGATACAGCCACTATGGAGAACAGCACGGAGGTTCCTTAAACTAAAAATAAAACTACCATACAACCCAGCAATCCCACTACTGGGCATATACCCTGAGAAAACCATAATTCAAAAAGAGTCATGTACCACAATGTTCACTGCAGCTCTACTTACAATAGTCAGGACATGGAAGCAACCTAAGTGTCCATGGCCAGATGAATGGATAAAGAAGATGTGGCACATATATACAATGGAATATTACTCGGCCATAAAAAGAAAGGAAATTGTGTTATCTGTAGTGAGGTGGATGGACCTAGAGTCTATGATACAGAGTGAAGTTAAGTCAGAAAGAAAAAAATACTGTATGCTAACACATATATATGGAATCTAAAAAAAAAAAAAAAAGGTTCTGAAGAACCTAGGGGCAGGACAGGAATAAAGACGCAGATGTAGAGAATGGACTTGAGGACACGGGGAGGGGGATGGGTAAGCTGGGACAAAGTGAGAGAGTGGCATGGACATATATACACTACCAAATGTAAAATAGATAGTTGGAAGCAGCCACATAGCACAGGGAGATCAGCTCGGTGCTTTGGGGCAACCTAGATAAGTGGGATGGGAGGGTGGGAGGGAGATGCAAGAGGGAGGAGATATGGAGATATACGTATATGTATAGCTGATTCACTTTGTTATAAAAAACTAACACACCATTGTAAAGCAATTATACTCCAATAAAGATGTTAAAAAAATTGTAAAAAGACTAATTACACCAGATTATAATCATGTTCTCATCACAGAGCTTCAGGTTGATACAATGATTAATAAATTTCAAGAGTAATGAGATATTAACATCTTAAACAATATCATGATAGAAAATAAGTGAAAGTACGGGGTTTAAAAGTTTCATTTGAGGGCTTCCCTGGTGGCGCAGTGGTTGAGAGTCCGCCTGCCGGTGCAGGGGACACGGGTTCATGCCCCGCTCCGGGAGGATCCCACATGCCGCGGAGCGGCTGGGCCCGTGAGCCATGGCTGCTGAGTCCAGAGCCTGTGCTCCGCAACGGGAGAGGCCACAACAGTGAGAGGCCCGCGTACCGCAAAAAAAAAAAAAAAAAAAAAAAGTTTCATTTGAAAGACTGTAGTACAATTTCTCCTTCATTTTAAGGTTAAAAGAAAAAAAACTTATGCATAATCCTTTTAAATCTGAATATATCCACTCTCCCAAAAAGCTACACTCACAATTGTCATAAAGGTGAACAGAGTTGTACAAAGGAAGGGAAAAAGGAAAGGCAGGAATCATGGCGGTAGGACTTCAATTCTCCAAGACACTCTAGACAGGTGGAAGATAATAAAAAGACCTACTTTGGTGGTGATCCTGTAAGTGATGTAGGTCTCCATCGTACAGACATGCTTCTTGGGATCATCAACCGTGACAAAGAGGTCTCTGGTCTCACCATCAATGTCATCATCAAGCTGTAGTCTGTTGAGAAGGGAAGATGAAGAAGCCGGACTTGCAGGGCCTGCTGGAGTACCGCCGTTGGGCAAAATGAGATCCTGAAAGCAGAAAAGAATCATCTTACAAAGTAGCTAAAAACACACACCTGGAGAACACCAGCAACAGAGGCTGGTTTAGCCCAACCAAGAAACACCTCTAACTACAAAAATAACTTTCAAAGAATCTGATCCTGTCCTTACCATTTCTTAAGTGAACGAGTCTTTTACAACCAAGAGAAACACGACGGGCAATGCTCTACACCAAATCCCGTCGATTCACGTGTCAGCAAGCGCTGCAGGAACCAACAGTTCAAGGACAGAGAACATGACAGCCACCACCGGCGTCAGACTTCGACAGAGAAAGAACTCCTGAGCACACCACACTGTCTCTTTTTCCCACTTTCTCAAGACCGCCACTTGGGCCCAGGTAAACATTGAAGGGCCAGAACCCTCTTAGATATCCAACACATTTAACAACCTAATCAACCATCACAAAGAGACAGCTAAACGTTACGTGCCTCCTGGAATAAGTTCACACCACCACCTACGAAGCATGCTTGCCAAATATGCTGGCTATGAGTCCTGAACAAATCTCTAGACACAACACCAATTTATAGGCAATACAGCAAGAGTGAGGAACGTGTAGAACAAGTACTGCGAGGACGCAGTCAGCGGCATCTACACAATGTGAAGCTAAAGAGAACCGAAGACCCAGTTTCTTCAATAAATAAATAAATTGTAAGGAAAAAAGAAATACAGAGTTGGAAAGAGCACCTACAGATGTAATGAAACTTAAGAGACCTACCAACAACTGCAGTGGGTCACGATTAAAACACTGGGTTAAAAGACTTTGAGACATTCGGGAAATTTTGAATATTGATCAATTATTTGATGACATGAAGGAATTATTAGGTGTGATAATGGAAGTATTATGATTTTACAAAGTCTTCATCTTTTAGTAACACACAACTGAAGTATTCACAGATGAAATGATAGGATGTGTGGTATCTGCTTCAAAATAATTAAGGTCAGGTAGTTGGGATATAGATGATACAAGATGGCCCAAAGCTGATCACTGTTGAAGCTGGTACTTGCAGGTTCACTATAAATTCTCACCTCTTCTGTATGTGTTTAAAATTTTCCGCAATAAAAAAGTTTAAAAGGGGTGAGGAGGGGAGCAAGTACCAGAAAAGAAAGGGAAGGAAAGATTAAAAACTTATGGACTTCTTTCTTCTTAGGCCTCAGTAGGAAGCCACTTGAATCAATTATGTCCCTATACTATTCAAAAAGGTTGCAGTCTTCCAGTTACCTTTTCTGGCTTTAAGATTTGATAAGAGAACAAAGCCCTACCTAGCAGTAGATGTGAAAGCCTCTGAATGTCACCTTGGAATCATTAGAAGGCAAAGACTAAGGAATATGGCAAGAAAGTGACATGATACTAAGCAAAGAGCCTTGGTCAGGAATGTTTTTTTGCATTCCTGACCTGTGGGTAATCAGATCACAGGCTGGGCGTGGGTCTTTCCCCAGAAGGATCTCTTCTTGTGTGCAGGCTGGATATGACTTAGCCCCCAGAGAAGAGAACATACAGGAAATGAGAAGTCAATCTAGCCGTCATGTCCATAAGCTCCAGATGAAGATGGCACATCTGGAAAGAGAGTATGGAACAAGGCAGAGGGAAGCATGGTCTGGGGTCGAGGGCAATGTCACCCAACTCAGTGGGTGATGGAAACTAAACAAAAAAGGTACCCTCCTTTGTCTCCCTGACCACAGATAATTTAATCACATCCTTACTTATGCAATGTCAAAAATACTTTTGTAATTACTGAAAGGGTACCATTTCACAGAAGGTACTCATGGGAATGGACCCCACCCCTCCACTTCTCAGCCCAGGGTCTTGTCAGCTGGGAAGGCAAGCCCCTCAGCAGCTGCTCTCCGTGTGGACCACAGAACCTGGCTACAGCAGCATCCCACGACCTGCTTCCTCAGCACACTGATGTCACTGAGGGCATGCAGTGTCCAAATCCCAGGGTCTAAGGATCAGCAGGGGGACATCTTCTCTGGAGCTCTGAGACAACCATCACGTCTTCATCATTTCAGTAAATATTTAAACACTGACCTCAGGCAAGGCACCATGCTAGGCACTGAGGGGCCCACCCTTATATTTTAACAACACTAGCTCACTGGGCCTCAGAAAGGCTCCATCACCTATGGCTAAACATTGCACAAAAGAAAGAATGAATTCAAAACCTTTAGTCAGATAAGCCAACATCAGCTCAGACAGCAATTTTCCACAATCTGGCCTGAACTGATCCTGGAACCCACTATGCTGTTTCATATTTTCTCATCGTTGCTTACATAGCGCGTGCGCACGCGCACACACACACACCCCTCTTTTTTATGTAGAGGGCTCCCAGGATCTCACAGAAATCTTCTCAAATGCCCCCTCCTCCTAGAATCCTTCCTGGATCCAGCCCCTGACAAAATTAGTCACTCCCTTCTCAATACCTTGAAGATACTTCCACTGAAGCAATTTTCACAATTTTAATCATTTATTTACATATATAACTTATCCATAAGCACTGTGCATCCAACAACTGTAACTGTGCCTTGTTCACCTTTGTGTGTGTGTCTGTGATTATCCATCCATCTGTCTGCCCGTCTCCCAGTGACTCCAGGACAACTCCCCTAACCTCAACTCCCCTAACCTTTGCTCTGGGGACCTCAGCCAATAACCCTCCAGGAACGGCCCACATAAAGGTCTAAAAGATCTTGGCCAGACAGTGGGAACTGAACTGTTTCTCAAATCAGTTAGCAGGGGTTGGGGAGGAGAAAGTCATCCAGACCTTGTCACACAGCAGATTCTTTCCTTTAGGACTACACAACCAGGGAAGATACCCACACCCTTACTACAGGGTGCTTCCCGTAATATTATTTGAGCATATATGAATAGCAAATGAGCTACGGATGCCTGGACTTTCCTATAAAGGGCTGCTACCGTCTCCGCCTTCCATGGCACGTCTGTGCGCAGGGCTTCCACATTCTTATTTCGCTGCCCTCTACGTCAACCTCAACGTGGTGAGGTTAGCAGACAGATACTATCTCTACTGATGAGGAAGCCGACTCAAAAAGGTGAAGGACTTCTGTATCCAAATGTATGGAAGCCAGTTATCACTCTACTGAGTTGAGCTAAGGTATCTGGTTCCTAGTTCAAGGGTGTTATCAAGCTGGATGGCTTTCCCCAACCCAACACTGTCCCTCATCTCCATTCTCTGGCCATAAATCCTTCTGCGTAAACATGAAGCTTCTGTTTTTAAAGCCAGTTGAGGAATGCTTACATTTTCCCTTAGGGTCTTAATACAAGTTATCCCCCAGATAACTCCCCTCAAGATATGGTCCCCATGAGAAACAAACGTGGAGGGAAAAGACAAAAATCTCAGGAGGAAAGGGCAGGGGCTTAGGTGGACTCAGTGACCCAGGCTCCTCTACCCTCAGAGTCCTCCGGTAGCGGGTTTGCTTCACTGAGACCTGAGTTCTAGAGCACGTATTGTGGGGGGGCAGCGCCTTTACAACTAACACGAATTACAAGAAGTGAGAGAATCCCTTGGCTCAACACAAAAGCCTCCTGTTTCATTGTTGCTGCCCTACCGTCAGTCCTCCTTACTGCAGCCAGAATGCTCCCTGGAAAAGGTCAATCAAAACCTGTTACCCCCCTGCTCAGAACTCTGAAAGACATCCATCCAAACACATTCAAAATAAAATCCAGACTCCCTCCCATAACCCACAAGGGCCAACATGATCTTACCACAGTCTCTGACCTCATCCCAGACATCCTCCCCACTGCCCTCCAGCTCATCCTGCTCTACACACCTGGCCTTGGCTCGTCTGGACCTCAGGGCCTTCATACTTGCCGCTCACTCTGCCTGGAACACTGCTCTCCCCTCCGATTGCCACTGGCCTGGCTCTTCTCCTCAAACAGGTTTCTGCGCAAATGACACCTACTCAGAGAGGCGTTCTCAGCCCACAAAAATCTAAAAACATTCCTGCACCCTCCATCATTTTCCAGTCCCTTCCCTGGCTTTATTGTCATCATAGGACTTACCACTGTCTAAAAATATATTATATATTAATTGATTATCTGTCTGTCTGACTTCCCACCAGTCTGTAAATTCAACAGGAGCAGAGACTGTGTCTTCTGGAACACAGTAGGTACTCAGTAAGTATTTGATGAATGAATGAGTTTTAGAAGTGACCCAACTCAATCTCTTGCCAATATAAGGTACTCAATAAACGTCTGTTGAATGACAACCAAACTGAGGCTAACCTGGACGGACTGCCGAGTTTTGAATCCCGGTTCTACTCTTTACTAGCAGCATGACTTAAGTAAATTCCTTAATCTCTCTATTGCCCCAGCTTCGTCATTTATAAAATGGGTATAATGGGATTGAGTTAGTTAGCATATGGAGCAATTGGAACAGTGCCTGGAACATGGTAGGCGTTATATCACTATCAAAATACTCAAACAAACAAACAAAAAAGTCAACTTGTCTGCAAGTATTCCGGCATCCCCTTTAGACTATGGGGCTGGGTTCACAGTAGACCATAAGTGCTGCTGAAAATTAAAATCGCACCTAGAGTCACAGTTGGGGCCTTAACCACATCTTCCTTAATGACTTCCCTGTGGCAATAGATATATCTACGGTAGAGTTTGTGAGAGTTACAGCTACACAGCTGATAAATACATGAAAACTCCTCAATGCTCCAAAATATCAATTCTTGCTATGTAGTTTCAGTTATAAGAGAATTTCTTCTCCCCATCACCCCTTTTTACTTAGGAAGAGGAATACATAACCAGGACACTTTGGAAACTGCCCTCGCTCAAAGAATTTCAGTTACAAGATCCACCATTGTGGTCAGCCAGCCGCAAGAGAGATTATTAAAATAACGTTAGTCACCAGCAAAATTCTATATTACATTAAACATAGGGTTTATGAAAGAAAGTGGTATACCTTAAGGGCCAATATAGACTTAATAAAAACAAGTCATGCGAAAACACTCTAATTTCTCTTTCTGATACTATTAGAGGAGTGCGGGCAACGTGATGATCTCGTTTCAGAAGAACTTGCCGAAGCCTCTCGAGGCATCCCGACGGCTACGGGAGAACGAGAGCTCTCTGAATGCACACTGTACCTGACTTGTCTTAGCGGCCCTCTCTCCCGCCAGGCACACGGGAGATGCCTGAAGAATGAATGTGCCCTGCACACACTGAACGGGACACTCCTGACTGCTGACTTTGCTGTCAAGTTAAATTTAGGCCAACTACGGGCAGTAACTTCAAAGGGAAAACCTCAAAATTGTTCTGTTCACAGATGTTCATAACAGATCAAAGAACACAGAGTGAACCCTGGAAAAGCTCCAAAGGCTCGCTAACCAGGAAATGATCGTGTTTACGTTAATAACAATGTTACACACTCACTGAAAAATTATAAATCTAGACTTCTAGATAAATGCGGCGAATTAATAAGCTCAGGTCTTTGCTTTCTCCCTCTTTCCCCGTTCCAGACAACAACCACCTGAAGAACGGGAGAGAAAGAGCAGTGGGGGTGCGGCGGGGGGGGGGGCGGGCGCATAGTGACTGGAATGAGTACCGGATTAGAAACTAGGAAAGGGCATCACCCAAATGCCAAAAGTTTTGAAGATTTCCTACAGGAGACAATTGGGACTCAACTGAGAAAAGAACTAAGAGGTATCTTTAACCCATGTCACTGAGGTTACCTAGGGTTCTCAAGGTTACCTAAGAAGTAGAAAGTGTCCCGAACCCTCACAGACACTCTAGTTTGAATTTGCAATTGTCTGGAGGGATGAGGGTATGGAAGGGCCCACAGTGGGGCAAAGGAGGACCCCCAGAGTGTCTGGCTGCTGTGAGCAAGGGGATGCCAGCACAGGCAGATACACCATGTGAGGCCCACCAGCAGACGGTGCCTTGCCCCCAGGGCTTCATCTAGCCAGGAAGGGTAGAGATGCAAGAGAAAGGTCAGGGGAACAGAAGGCGCCTGCTTGCACCTTCATGAAGTCAGCTGCCCTGGGTAGGTCCACCAAGCACAAAGGAGGCAAGACTGCAAATTCTGAAAAGGCTGGACTCTACCGAGATGGGGAGAGCACCTAAAACAAGATGGAAGCCAGGCTATACTGGATCCAGACACAGAGAGGAACTAGGCCAAGTCTTCCTGACCGACTGTCCCTGACCCTGGTTTTCTTTCTTCTGATTCCTTTTGCCAAGCGGAGACCACTCAACTGATTTGTCAACTATTATTCCACTCAACCTAAGATCCAAGAAGACAATTCTAACATCAAGTAGAAACAGGGAGATGCAGGGAATTCCCTGGCAGTACAGTGGTTAGAACTAGGTGCTCTCACTGCCGGGGAACTAAGATCACGCAAGCCGTGCAGTGAGGCAAAAAAAAAAAAAAAAAAAGAAAGAGAGAAAAAGAAAAAAAGAAACAGGGGATCCAATAATTCACTTCTTCTGGTGAGAGGCAAATAGCAGGCCTGTATTACCTCATCAGACACAAGAAAACCGAAAAATATACCAGCCTATATCAACTCATCATTCAGACCCAAGAAAACCAATACATGAGGAAAAGCAGCACAGTCCTTAAGAGCAGATAAATATATACATTTGAAAAGATTTATCCCATAAAACACTACACTTTAGTCCACATCTACCTTGTGCTCCCATTTAAAAAAAAAAAAGTCAAAGTGGAAGAGAACTGTACTTTACTTCACTGTGTAGTAGAAACTAACACAACATTGTAAAACAACTATACCCCAATTAAAAAAGAAAGAAAGTGGAAGAAGGAGAATTCCCTGGTGGCGCAGTGGTTAAGACTCCGCACTCCCAATGCAGGGGGCCAGGGTTCGATCCCTGGTCAAGGAACTAGATCCCATGTGCATGCCTCAACTAAAAGTTCACATGCCACTGCTAAGGAGCACTCGATTGGAAACTAAAGGAGCCCAGCTGCCGCAACTAAGACTCAGTGTAGCCAAATAAATAAATAAATATCTAAAAAAAAAGGAACGTGGAAGAGGGAATAAAAAAATTAAAGCAGGGCCTCCCTGGTGGCACAGTGGTTGAGAGTCCGCCTGCCGATGCAGGGGACACAGGTTCGTGCCCTGGTCCGGGAAGACCCCACATGCCACGGAGCGGCTGGGCCCGTGAGCCATGGCCCCTGAGCCTGCACGTCCGGAGCCTGTGCTCCGCAACGGGAGAGGCCACAACAGTGAGAGGCCCGCGTACTGCAAAAAAAAAAAAAATTAAAGCATAAATTGAAAACAGAAAAGAAAGAGTAAAAGTTATAAATAAAACCAAAATTTAATTCTTCTAAAAGAATTAAATATAGAATTGTATTAATATAGAATAAATATAGAATTAAATATAGAAAGAAGGAGGGGAAAAATGAGCAGGCAATAGTGATTTAAATCTTACCTCTGTGTATGATTATAAATTACAAGGATGTGCTATGAATAGCTATGCTAATAAACCTGGAAGCCTCTTTGGCCATACATTGCAGGAAAATGTACGGCCAAAGAGAAATTAAATTGATGTAGAAAACCTAAACAACTAAATAACCTCAGAACTGCTGTCAGAGAACTTTCACTGAAAGGTGAGCTAAGCCCCAATGGTTTTACAACTGAGCTCTAATGAACCTCAAGGAGCAAGTCCTGTTTTATTTGAACACTCTGAAACACATTTAAAAATGAAAAAACTTTCAAATCAGTTTATAAGGGTTACCTATATCTGATATCAAAATAGTATGACAAAAAAGGAAATCAGATGTAAGTGTAGACTTCGTCAGTAAAGTAACAGCAAATGGTACATTAGAAGAATTTTTTTAAAAAGAAAGAAAAATAATATACCAGGATTGAGTCAAACATAATCCAAGAAATCAAAAGTGATTTAACATTAAGAAATTTATTAATGTTATTTATTACATTAACTGATAATAGGATCACTGTCCAACATAATCATGCCCACAACTACCAAAATGCTTACTGGTATCACACACTGGTAAATATCAGCCATTCTATTAAAATCTCTAAGTAAAATTAAGAAATAAAAGGAAGGTTCCTAAATCTGTTAAAGGGTATAAATCGGGAAACATCAGCAATGAACCTTGAAAACACTGCTCTAAGTGAAAGAAGCCAGACATGAAAGGCCACATATATAATTCCATTTATATGAAGAATCCAGACAGGCAAATCCACAAAGATAGAAAGAAGACTTCTGGTTGCCAGGGGCTGAAGGGAAGGGGAAAACAGGAGTGAACACTCAATAAATATGAGGTTTCTTTTTTGGGTAACAAAATATTCTGGAATTAGATAGTAATGATGTTTGCACAATGCTGTGAGCATACTAAAATCCACTCAACTGTAATATAGTTTGAAATGGTGACTGTTACGGTATGTGAATTAGATCTCAATAATCTATTTCTTAAGCAGGAAACAATATAAAACACTGGAGGCATGTCTACAAAATTCAGAAACAAGACTGATACAGAATCACCCCATTATTCAAATTGTTCTTGAGCTAGCTCAACGGTGTACAACAGAGCTCCACGCACTGCAATCGTTCAAGAAGAAACACGCAGCGATCTACCACATCGCTTCCTTTCAAAAGGTTCATTTCTTCGAAAATTAATCTAAAACTATAATACACATAATAGGGTGAAAATGTATTTAAAACTTTTAAAAATGATAAATCTAAACTGATGTCAGGTATTTACTAAATAACATTCAGTGACAAAAGGAGAAGACACAAACTACATGGTAGACTGTAGTATCGTTTGCAATTATTAACTCTGTACCTTTAAGTGGATTATACACACTCACTATTGCCAAGTGACTGCCGACCGGAGGGCATATCTCCACTCGAGTCCAGTGACTGTTGGCTTGGCTACGTAACAGGCTCTGGCCAATGGCACATGAGCAAATGTGACGTACACCAGATGGGAGCAGACACTTTAAGAGCCACTGCATGTTTTCATCAGCTCTCATGTGCTCTCTCCTCCTCATGTGCTCTCTCCTGCCTTCAGAAGGGAAGACTTGTGGAAAAGAGCCATAGCAATGGACTCCCAGCCACTGACACATAACTCGATCTAGAAATTAATGTTTGCTGCAAACCTCTGTATTTTTGGAATTTGTGGTTTATTAACCACAGCAAGACTAATACATATAATTATTAAAATGTCTATGTAATTTAAAAAATCTAGGTAAGAGATAGTGTGTAAACAATATGGAATTTTAAGATGTAGGGATTTATCTTTTTTTTTTTTTTTTTTTTTGGTAACTGTAGAATTATTCAAAATGCATCTTAACCATATGACTTAAGTCCTAGGACCCTATTTGATTATCAGTAGAAGTTCAGTCTTCCTTCTTTCCCACCCCTGCCCCAGAATCCCATCTCCAATATTCTCCATAACCTCCAAGGTTGCTTCCACAAGTTTCTCCAAGTTCCCAAGGCCCAGCAGTCTGTGGTTTCTAGGTTAGCATCTTCTCTGAACAGTCTTACATTTTCCCACTTTGGATTCTGGATCATCACATATGAGGGAAAGACTCTTCTTCTTTACACATAGGTTAAGAGATCACCTTTAATTATTTGTAGGTTAATAAAGTCGTTTCAAAACTGAAAATGTGGGCTTCCCTGGTGGCGCAGTGGTTGAGAGTCTGCCTGCTGATGCAGGGGACGCGGGTTCGTGCCCCGGTCCGGGAAGATCCCACATGCCGCGGAGCGGCTGGGCCCGTGAGCCATGGCTGCTGAGCCTGCGCGTCCGGAGCCTGTGCTCCGCAACGGGAGAGGCCACAGCAGTGAGAGGCCCGCATACCGCAAAAAAACCCCCCAAAACAACCCTGAAAATGTTTCCCCAGCTTTTCTATTAGAAACTCTCCCTTCAAGTAAAATCCACCCATTGGCCTGATGCAAAAGACGACCTCCAACAAGATCACAAACGAAGTCAAAATGTAAGAGCCCAAGTCCACATTCCTTGGCTCAGTTTCCAATGTCTATTACTAGCTTTTTCTAAGGATCTCCAGACTAGCAATCAGCTCTCCAGACATTCTTGTGATTGTCGGGAGCAAAGATTTTTCTCCCGCTCTCAGATGAATTTAAACATGATCTCTTTTCATTCCTTCTAAAGAGGATACACTGTTTCAACCACAGAGTGAAACACCTAACACACATTGGACAAAGTGCTGACACAGAGCTACCAGGATGTGTTCAAATGACTCAGTCTGGCTGGGCAAGTGTACACAAAAACCTCTACCTATGATGCAACGCAATATGGGGTATAACGAAGGTCCATGCAAAATGAAGGAGGGGCACAAAGGATGCTGGGGCAACTGGAGAAGGACAAGAAAATTTGCCAAATGGAAAAACAAGATGGTGGGAGAGCTTGGCATGGACATTCCATGCTGAGAAATCATGACCTCTGAAGAAGGAGAGGTATTTCCAAAAGCTTGTCCCTAACTGAATGATAACTAGGACCCACCACACAAAGGTTCTGCCTCTGCTGCTGGTCAAGTACGTGCACGATCTGGAGGACTCAAATGCCCAAGCAGACAGCTTTTTAAAGACACGAATTGAACCTCCCCCAAAAGTACACAACAAAGAGAACGTGACTCTAACTAAACACCTGCTCTCTTTCCGTCCCACCTGGATGCATTCTGCCAACTGAAAGCTAAGTAATAAAGGCACTCCCCTCTGACATTTCTGCACCAAAATCACGCGAGGGCCTGGGGCGGAGAATCCCTCAGATCACCCAAGTTGTTTGTGTCACTTACAAGAAAAGACTCGGAAGTAGCATGCATGAGGCCACTCGGGTGGTAACGTGACCACCAGGTCTTTGGTCACTCTCTCAATACTGTGGTACCACACAAGCTGGATGCTCCACAAAAGGGGAGTGATGCACACAGCAGATAAACAGCTCTAAAGACCAACTGAGAAACAGTTACATGATGGGTGGTAATTAACAGAGGAGAAATAATGTTTCATAAAGGTCATGAAGTTAACCTACTGGGGATACTCAGTCTAAGGGTCTCATTTCTACACTCTCCCAACACTAACCCACTCCATCCACCTCTGGTCTTTAACAGAAGAGGCATGAGAGGGAGGGAGGGAGGGAGGGAGGGAGGGAAGGAGGGAAGGAGGGAAGGAGGGAAGGAGGGAAGGAGGGAAGGAGGGAAGGAGGGAAGGAGGGAAGGAGGGAAGGAGGGAAGGAGGGAGGGAGGGAGGGAGGGAGGGAGGGAGGGAGGGAAGAAGAAAGATAGATAGATAGTCTGGGCTTAGAGTCCACATGGCTGGGCTTGAATTCTGGCTTTGCTCCTCAGAGGTCTGGAGGAAGGTACTCAATCTCTCTGAGACCCAGTTTCTCCATCTATGACATGGAGGGTGTAAGAATTAAAGAAAACACAAATAATGTGCTACTTAATCCCTTAATATACGTTAGTTCTTTCCCACCCTTCATACAACACTCCTTAACTGTGCCATTTGTTCCCCTTTCAAAGCTGGTCCTAATTGACATGTTTTTGTGCTGCCACCTGACACAGCACTGCATATGTGGAATGCCCTCAGTGTCTGATGAAACAAGTCAGATGCCTATGGGAAGTTAAAGGAAAGCACACTTTCACAACAGGGACCTAGATGAAACGATATACTATACAGAGCTGAATATCTACTAGGTGATCAAATACTTGTTGATTAATCATCACCTCAGACCAAACCTTTTCAAGGGCAAAAAGCATTCAAGTGAGCAACAGACCGGGGCAGGACTCTACTACCAATTCATGTGAAGTGGTTACTGTTAAGTCCACGCTTACAGCCACACCACTCAGCTGTGCTTTAAAAAGCCATGAGCACTGAGCAAGACTGAAAGTGTCCTTGCCTCAAAAACTACCTGAAGCTCACCATTCCTCTATAATAGGGACGCTTTCTCTAGAATCCAAAGACACCTCATGCCAAAAATTATGAGCAAGGTTCTGCACGTGCACTCGTGAATTTGAATTTTCCTTTGGAGAGAACCTATCATTTTTAGAGTCCCAAAAATACCTATGGGGGAAAAAAGTTAAGCACTCCTGATTCTAAACTGTCTCTCTCAAAAAAGGAAGCAGAAGTATATTTGAACTTCCACGAGCTCTCCAAGTTCAAATTGCCCCTCAGCAGAGTACTCTCACGATCAATGATTTGTGACGTTCAATGATTTGTGACGCTCAGACCCTACCATTAGGGGTAGGGAAGTCCTTAAACCCTCAACCCAAACCTGAAACTAACCTGAGATGAGAATTTGTTAGGAAATATGTGACCATGCTCAAATAGGTCACACTAGCTTGAAACAAGTGTTCACCTAAAAGGATTCTCTCAATACTGGTCTTGTGGTATTAAACACTGTTGTGTTGATTCAGCAGCTGAAAGAGCTAGGAGCTAAAAGAGATGTTTTTCTGTGAAACTCTTCGAAGCCTGAGGATCCCCCCATGGCATCCTTTTTAGAAGCCTGAAGCATGCCCGCCTCCCCCCAAAAGTGCAGATGGATTTCCAGGCTTGAGATTCACCTGGCTACCTGGCTGCTCCAGCTCTAATTCCCACATTCCTACTGACATGACTCAGACCGGACATAGGGGATTTCTTTTTTATTTCCACGGTGAATAGATTTATTGGGAAAGAAGAAGGAACTCAACAACCAAAAGTCTGATCATAGTCTAAACAATAAGGAGTGAAAGAAAAAGCGGGAATAGGACATTCTAAACCAAAACAGCTTAAAGGAGTTTCACAACTAAGTAACCAGACAAGAAAAGTGGGAAAAAGGCAGGAAGGAAGGACATGCAAGAAAAGGGCCCTACACTTCATACTGGTCGGTGTGGCCCCCTCATGTGGGCATTCTGAGCTCAGAGGCAGAAACAAGCCCTGTGCATAAGGGTCAGTGGAAGGAGGGTACAAATGTCAAGGGGGCAGAAACACATAGAGGAAGTCAAGGAATGAATGAGGGAAAAAACTGCAACCTTATTTTCCTATAAACCATGAGGATAAAACAAAGTCAGAAAGGAGGCAGCTCCCACATGGTGGTGCTGGTATCCATCCCCATGGGGAGGCGGGGAGGCTTGTCTTGAAGCCAATACACAAGAGATCAATAAACAGCAAAGATTTCTCAAGATGCTTTCATTTACATTTTACGTATGACAGAGAGAAACGTCAACTGTCCAAAGCGAAGACGACTAGTATTTTTCAGTTCAGGTTGTGGTCGTGGGGTGGGTGGAGGCTGATAGGTTAAAGGAGGGTCAGCTTTCCTCAAAGCCACTCCTAGGTCTAGCTTGTTTGACAAAATTTCGCTAAAAGATTACATTCCTACAATATATATAATTAAATATGTTTTCAGCATCTTTCTCCAAGGAATCTCTGTGAGATGGCAGAGGGAATGGGACAAAATAATTATCACTTTCTATTTCTTCTATAGACCAAAAGAGAGATGTTTTCCAACACACGGGAGTTTTAAGTAGCCTAATTACCAGGGTACTATCCTCCCTCACACCACAAATTAGAGGATATGGAAAGAAAAAGCTACTCATCCATGCATTCATCCAAACAAACATTTATCGGGTTCCCGCTGAGTACCAGGTACTATTCCAGATGCACGGGAAAGCAAGCTGATAAGGGATTTGTTTGCGGAAACAAGTTTTGGGGTGGAGTACGGGGGTGTGGCCCAGACCCAGGACAACCAGCAACTGATGTAATGAGATAAATACGTGAATAAGGAAAAACTGCTGTGCTGGAGTCAGAGCAGCCACGAGTAACTCTGCCCTCCGAGGGCGGCTCCGGAGAGGCAGCCTGACCGCACAAGGCCTGGCCTCACATTCCAGCTCTCCCACCAGCTATGCGGCAGTAAGAAAACCACTTAAGTTCACCAACGCTCGCTGGAAAATGGCAAGGTCACCCGATCCAGGTGGCCGGGCTACACGGAGAGTATGGAGAATGTCTGTGAAAGCCCCTGTACACAGCGACTAGCCACTCGGCAGGGAAAAGGTGCTCCTGGCGTGGAGCGCGGCCTCAGCAGAACTGCCACAGGGTGAGGTGCGGAGGGCACAGCTGGGGACCATCACTGTGGACAGAACATGAACCGCCCAGGGGCGGTGGCTGGAAGCAAGGCCTGGAGGTCCAATGAGCTCCAGACTCTGAGGGATCTTAAATAACAGGCTTAAGAATTTGAGGCGCACCCCACAGGCCGTGGCTAAGCTTTTAAGCAGAAAAGTGGCACTCGCACGTAACTTTTTCAAAAAGACTTCAGAAAAAACACACAGATCAGAGAGAAAGGGGAGGAAATGGGAGAAAAGAGAGGGCTCATTTAGGGAGCTCTTGTAATTGTCCAGGCACACCTCCCCCCGCCCCCGAATGGTACCTGAGCCAGGTGGTAGATGCCACGGAGAGGAAAGGACAGGTGAGAAGTGTCGTCAACAATAAGGTCGGGTGCCCTGGGAGACTCTGATGAATGTCTCCTCAGCAGAAAAAAAGAGTCTGGCCACACCAGGGGGATCATGTTTCAAACACAGGTAAATTACAGAGGATTAGAAATTCCCGCAGTTCTAGCAAAATCGAGTAAACACAAGTTCAACTGCCGTTTGTGCTGTGGTTAAATCCACAAAGCCCATCCTTAGGACAAGAGGGCGAGTCCTGCCAAAATGACCGTGCTCAGCAAAGGCTTACACCAAGGTCCACCAAGGTCACCAGGCACTTGACATTCTTACCCAGGTGGGAGTTGCCTCCCAGAGGAGACTCCTCCCACTCACCTTCCATCACCTGCTTCAGGGATACCTGACTCAAGTCACTTTTCCACTGTCACAGCCAGCACGCTCACGGCAGGAACTCACGTGGGGAATCTCGCACCGCCATCCACTTAAAGCCAGATGAACAAACAGCTCACAGGCTGTTAGCGCCGCCTGGCTCCAACACCTGGCCAGCAGGATCTGTCACCTGAACCCACCTTTGGCAGAGAGCAGAAGGTGGCCAGCTGAGCGCTCTGGGAGCCTGGGCTCTGAAGTGACTCACGACACAACAAAATTCCAAAACAGAAAGCAAACTCTTGGGGCTAAGAAAGATGACAGGACTTGGAGACAAAAATCCATACTTTTTCACAGCGATCTACACACCACACCTCTAAGTCAAGGGAGAATAAAGAAATTAAATATTGTACATTCATACTATCTTCTGAGCACTGTGCAAGCTTTACACAGTATTCTCAACCCTTCAAATAACACAAGGGTGGGGATGGGGGTGGGCTTTATTATCCGTGTTCCTACTAGGAGAGCAGGTCCAGGGAGGTTACAGGACGGGCCCAAGGTCACTCAGCCAGTAACAAGCAGAGGCACAACCGGAGCCCAGACCCAAGAGGCCAGAGCAGAGGCTGGTGGCTGGCCACCGCCTGCCCCCTGGTCCCAAGAGACTTCGTGGAACAAGCACCTACCCGACAAGAGACCCCGTACCCACTGCCACCACATTCACCTTTGCATCTGCAGTAGGGCCTGGTGGTGAGCAATCCTTCACATGTATCCCTTCAAACAATTAAATTCCTGATCCACCAGTGCCAGAGAAATAAACCAAGTCACCTTGCCTCTCAAAGGATTTTTAAGAGCCAGCCAGCTCCAGAGAGGATCCAACATAAAGGACCAGAAACCATTAACAAACAGCTCCATTTGGCCATCAGCAATCCCCCATGGACTCCAGAAAAATAAAGCCTAGATCCCACCACAGTGTCTGCACATGGAAATAAACCTGAGTGGTTAGACACCATGGTGCATGGGCACATCTGGCTTGAACACTCAGTGTTAATGCAGGGGGTGAGGGCTTCTCATCCCCAGAGAACTCTTGGGTAATATATATCCTGCCCACATAGCTCGATGATTCACCCTGTCATTCCCTAAACTGATGGGACAGATTTAGTATATGATAACTATGGAACTTCAAATAGTGAGGAGGGAAGAGATTAGTCAATAAATGCTGATGGAGAATTCGGTTAACCAGTTAGGGAACAATTAAGTTATATCCTTTTCTAACGCCAAATGCAAAAATAAATATCAGGTCATGTAAAGAAACAAATGCACTACATCAACTATACCTCGATTTAAAAAAAAAGAATGAAATGCAAGATTAAAAAAGAAAACTAGATGATGATTTATATCAGGGGTTGGCAAGCTGTTTTGGTAAAGGACCAGAGAGTAAATATTTCTTTCTGGCTTTTCAGGTCACAGTCTCTGTTGCAACAACTCCTGTCTGCTGTTGTGGTGCAGAAGCAGCCTCATACAGTAGGTGGACAAACGGGCGTGGCTACATTCCAATAACATTATGGAATGGACACAGTTATGTCTTAATTATGGACATAACTGTTATGGACACAGAAGTCTGAATTTCACTAATTTTCACATGGCATGAAATAAACATCTTTCTTTTTTCCAGTCATTTAAAAATGCCATTAAAAAACTCTTAGGGGCTTCCCTGGTGGCACAGTGGTTGAGAGTCCGCCTGCCGATGCAGGGGACACGGGTTCATGCCCCGGTGCGGGAAGATCCCACATGCCGCGGAGCGGCTAGGCCCGTGAGCCATGGCCGCTGAGCCTGCAGGTCCGGAGCCTGTGCTCCGCAATGGGAGAGGTCACAACAGTGAGAGGCCCGCGTACTGCAAAAAAAAAAAAAAAAAAAAACAAACTCTTAGGACTGAAGGTGTCATGGGTTGGGGATGGAGGATGGGGTGGGCGTGGCTATAAAAGGGCAGCAGGAAGGAGCCTTGCTGTGGTGGAACTGTCTGTATGTTGACTGTGGTGGTGCTGGTTACAGAAATCTACACACCTGACAGAACTGCACAGAATAAACTACACACATGCACGCACTCACAAATGCGTGCTTGTAAAATGGGTGAAATCGGCATGAGTTCTGTCGACTGTACCAATGTCAATTTGCTGGTATTGTTATGCAAGATGTTATCATTGGAGGAAACTGGATAAAGAGCACCTGGGACCTTCCTATACACATCTTTGGTAACTCCCTGTGAATCTATAATTATTTCAAAATAAAAAGTTAATAATGGGGGCTTCCCTGGTGGTGCAGTAGTTAAGAATCTACCTGCCAATTCAGGGGACAAGGGTTCGAGCCCTGGTCTGGGAAGATCCCACATGCCACGGAGCCACTAAGCCTGCGCGCCACAACTACTCAGCCTGAGCTCTGCAGCCTGCAAGCCACAACTACTGAGCCCGCGTGCCACAACTACTGAAGCCCGCGCGCCTAGTGCCCATGCTCAGCAACAAGAGAAGCCACCGCAATGAGAAGCCCCCGCTCGCTGCAGCTAGAGAGAGCCGCACACAACAACGAAGATCCAACGCAGCCAAAAGTAAAATAAATAAAATAAATTTTAAAAACCAAAAGCAGAATCCATAAAGGAAGAGTAACTTATTTAACAAATTTTTCTCTATGTCAATAAACAATAAATGTGAAAAGATAAACAGCAAACTGGGAAAAGGATTTGAACATCTATGACCATAGGTTGTTTGCTTCAGCATATGAAGGATTTTGAAAATAAGCATTAAAGACATACTATGGAAAAAAGAGACAACTGATGGGAACATATTGTATAGCACAGGGAACTCTACCTTATGCACTGTGGTAACCTAAATGGGAGGGAAGTCCAAAAGGGAGGGGAGGGACTTCCCTGGTGGCACATGGTTAAGAATCCACCTGCCAATGCAGGTGACACGGGTTCGAGCCCTGGTCCAGGAAGATCCCATATTCTGCAGAGCAACTAAGCCTGCCACCATAACGACTGAGCTCAAGTGCCACAACTACTGAAGTCCACACACCTAGAGCCTGTGCTCAGCAACAAAAGAAGACACTGCAATGAGAAGCCCACGCACCACAACAAAGAGTAGCCTCTGCTCGCTGCAACTAGAGAAAGCCCACGCTCAGCAATGAAGACCCAACACAGCCATAAATAAATAAATAAATAAATAAATAAATAAAAAATATATACACACTACTTTAGCTAAAATAGATAACAGGGGAATTCCCTGGAGATCCAGTGGTTAGGATTCGGCACTTTCACTGCTGTGGGCCCAGGTTCGATCCCTGGTTGGGGAACTAGGATACCACAAGCCACATGGCACAGCAAAAAAAATAAAATAAATTTAAAAAAATAGATAACAAAGACCTATTGCATAGCACACGGAACTATACTCAATATTTCGTAATAACCTATAAGGGAAAAGAATCTGAAAAAGGATATATATATTATATATATAATATATATATACATTTATGACTGAATCACTTTGCTGTAAACCTGAAACTAAGACAACACTGTAAATCAATTATACTTCAATAAAAATAATAACAATTGTTCAACTTCAATAGCAAACAACAAAATGAAAATGAAAACAAGATATCATTTCTCCTATCAAACTGGTAAAGATTAAAAAGATTACCTCTGGTTCTAAAGCCACACAGTTTCTACTACATCACACTAAAAAAATTTTAGGACAACAACAAAATAAAATGGCTTTGTCAAAGCTCTGTTCAGAGCCAGAACAGCAAGGAAGGACTCTGTAAACAAGAAGAGAGACTGTGGGACGACACTATGGTTCAGGGACTCTGTGACTGGCTGAACTACCTTTATCAGCTTCGAGAAAATGTTGGTGATAGAGCTGGTGTCCCCTCCTCCACCTTCAGCCACGCCTAGGCGCCATCAATGCCTCTGCCAAGAACAAAGATGCAGGAGACGTGACCCACAAGTATTTGTCTTCAATGACCAAGTCCTTGTCCTCTGTCAGTTGGGACTAATGGCAGATGGTAATATTTATACCCAGTGCATTGCATCTTCCTATGAAATTCAAGCCCCAAGAAAACAAACAGTCCTCAAAATCACCCAAAGAAGCAAAGGACACAGACAGCAGCCAGCCAAACGCTGTGCTCAAACTCAGTGTAAGGAACGTGTTTGATTCTATGCGACAGTGTTACTCACCAAGGGAGGAGTCCACGTAAAGAAGGCAGGAAACCCATTCTTCTTGGGTTCTGGTGCAAAGACAAGTTTCCAAAAGTACACGTGAAAGGCTTAGAGATCTCACCTCCTTCCAGCTGCCATCAGCAAGCCCACACGTCAAGTGTTTTCAGGACTCTAGAATGATTTCCTTAGGCTGTGCCAAACGGGTATTACCACATTTGCTCTCTCTTTTTTTCTTTTTTTTTTTTGACTGTGGTAAAATACACATAAAACTTACTGTCTTAGTCATCTTTAAGTGTACAATTCAAATAAGTCCATGCATACGGCTGTCCAATTGCTCTCCAGAACTCTTTTCAGAACCTTCTCTTTCTAACCAAAGGAGTTGGGGTTATGATTGGGCTTGCCCCCTCACCCAAGTCTGCCTGCCTGTGCACACGTGCACATGTTTATACACACACACACACACACACACACACACACACACACACACACACACACACACACACACACACACACACACACACACACACACACACACACACACACACACACACACACACACCCCAGGTGGCACAAGTACAAGTCTCACTGCCTGGGGACGACAGCATGTGCCTCCCCAAGAAGGGAGGAGCAGCAGCCCCCAGGTGCAGACCAGCGCAGTGCACTCCCGTCTAAAGGTGGCCAGCTCCTGCCCTAAGCCAGGATCAGCATCTTGGACACACAGGCTGGAGATAAGCGTGTCTGAAGGCACTGGGGGTACAGTGACAAGTAACCCTGTCCCATGTCCACTCCTAACAAGCTGAGAGAGTCCAGCCTTAAAACAGAGATAATATTTTTATTATTCGCCTGTCTCGGAGAGCATCAAATGAGAGAGAATCTAAAAGGCTCAGCCAGGGGACTTCCCCGGCAGTCCACTTACTGGAAGCATAAGACTCTGTGCTTCCAGTGCAGGGGGTGTGGGTTCAATCCCTGGTCGGGGAACTAAGATCTCCCACATGCCTCACGGCCAATAAAATAAAATAAAATGCTCAGCCAAGCACCTAGGTGCTCCAGCTCCCATCCTCCTCGTCCCACGTCTGCCCTTATCCTTCAACCGCAAACAGAATCCTTATCTACATGCGCACTTAAGCTACAGACTGAGAAGGGAAGCACAGTGTAAGGAACAAGGGGAACTGAAGGATGAAGAATGGAGAGGATCCAAGGGAGGATCCCCAAAGTGGAGCTGCTGAGGCTTGCTCTTCCACCATCCTCCTCAGCAGCCCAGCCATCACCCCTAATATATTTTGGATACAGAACCAACTGAGGGCTCATAGGCCAGGCCAAGGATGCACAGAATCTGAAGGTAGAACATACCTACTTTTGCTACAGTTTCAGCTCCCATCACATGTGCCAGCAGCACCCAATTACTTGCCAATCCTCAGTCCGCCAGCAATTCCCCCAGAGTGCCATGAGCTCTCACACACCCTACCACATCTCAGAGAGGGATGCTTCCTCTCCCTGGGATGCCTCCTCCCTCCTTGTTCACCTAGCTAATGTTCCCTTGTGCTCCAAGACTCAGCTCCAAAGATATCCCCGCTGAGATGCCTTCTTTCTCCACTGACCTCCCATCCATGCCAGCACTTGCCCAGTCTGGGTTAGATATCCCCCACCCTGCTCTCTTCATGCCCCCGTGCCTGGTCCTCTCAAAGCACTCATCATCTGCGCTGTTACTGCCTGTTTATGTACCTGCCTCTGCCCCGTAAGGTCTGAGGATCTGTGGTCCTGGGATCGGTTACCGTTGTATCTGCAGCATGGCATCTGTGTCAGTTCATATATTTTAAAGGATGGCCATTACGGTATCTCCCGACCCACATGTTTATCTGCAATGTGCCCTGGCCACTTCTGCCATCAGGAGATGGAGTCTATCAGTCTCCCCTTTGAATCCGGGCAGGCCCTATGAATGCTTGAACAAAAGAATATGGCAGGGCTTCCCTGGTGGCGCGGTGGTTGAGAGTCCGCCTGCCGATGCAGGGGACGCGGGTTCGTGCCCCGGTCTGGGAAGATCCCACATGCCGCGGAGCGGCTGGGCCTGTGAGCCATGGCTGCTGAGCCTGCACGTCCGGAGCCTGTGCTCCGCAACAGGAGAGGCCACAACAGCGAGAGGCCCATGTACCGCAAAAAAAAAAAAAGAATACGGCAGAACTGATGTCGTGCCTTTTCTGGGCTCAGCCCTCACCTGGCCCAGTAGCTTCCACTTCCTGTCTCTTGGGATGCGCATTCTTGGGATGCATCCTCCAGGAGCCCATCCAGCCTGTCTTGAGCAGCCCAAGCCACCTGGAGATGTCACTCGAGTCAACTGCCAGCCACAAGTCACCTTAGGCCCCCAGCGCAGTTGAGCCTTCAGATGACATGAGAGACTCCAAGCAAGAACCATACAGCTGAGGCCAGGCAACTCATACAGCCACAAGCGACAAGAATAAATGTGTATTCTAACCTACTTCATTTTGGGGTGGTTTGTTAAGCAGCAGTGCACAACCAAAACAATGTCCACCTGGTACCCAGCGGGTACAAAGCGAAAGAACAATTAAATCAGCTCTGACATGAGATACGGCACATAGCACTCAATTTAATAGCTGCTGCTCTTATTGAAATTATGTGGAAGGGGAACAAAGAAACTGGTGGGAGAGGCCGTTACATCCCTGCCAGTGAAAAATAATGAAATCCACTACGTCCACGGTGGGGATGGGCTGAGCCCTGGGCTTGACTCTCATGTTCCTCCAAATTCAATGACAAAGGAAACATAAAATTAAGAATAAATCTATTTTTAGGGACTTCCCTGGTGGTCCAGTGGCTAAGACTCTGTGTTCTCAATGCAGGGGGCCCGGGTTCGATCCCTGGTCAGGAAACTAGATTCTACATGCCACATTAAAGATCCCGCGTGTCGCCACTAAAGATCCCGCATGTGACAATGAAGATCCTGAGTGCCACAACTAAGACCCGGCGCAGCCAAATAAATAAGTGTGTGTGTGTATATATATATATATATATATATATATATATAAATGATAATCTATTTTTAAAATCCGGAAAATGGGGATGGATGTCATCAGTCAAAAAAAAATTTTTTTTTGCATAATTTCTGGAAGAGATGTGACAGGATCAAATTTACAGAAAAATCAAATTTAGCCAGAGTTGAGAAACCAAAACCTAATTGGGCCACAGTGGGAAATGCTGGACACGGGAAGGATCTGACAAAAAACCCCCAATTCAGAAGTGAGTGACTGAGAACAGAGGCAGGCACTCACTGAGCTGGCGGGTCGGGTGAGGAAAGGGTTGTGGAATGCTGAGTTTCTAGCGCAGCTTGAAGAAAGAAAAGAGGAAGGGTATTTTGGGATCAGCTGTGAAGTTCTCCAACTGCAGGGCAACTCTTTCCCCACTTCCTCAATTAAGAAGGGTCCACCCAGCCTATTGTCCTGTTATCAGCCAAGCACACACACAGGAAGCCTGCCCAAGAGCAATTCCAAGGATCTACTCTCCATCCTCTCCTTACCGCATCCCATTCCAACCCTAACCACTGCAGCCAGGCAAAGGCTGACTGCAGAGTCTGTGCGCTGCTTACGCGCACATATGTACGTTTATACGCAAACACAGGTACGCATGGCCACGCAAATACATGCCCCACAGGAGGCCCAAGAGCAAGTCTCATTACTTGGGGGTGGGCAACAGCATGTGTCTCCCCAAGAGGGCAGAAGCAGCAGCCCACTTGTGCAGCCCAGAAGGTCAGTGCACTCCCGTCTGAAGGGGGTCAGCTCCTGCCCTAAGCCAGGATCACCATCTTGGACATCACAATCTGAAAGCAGGTCCAAAAACATGATCGCTAAAACAAACATAAGTGAGATTAAATTTAAATTAAATAGAAAAGTAGAAATAGTGGAATGGAATGAAATTAAAAATAAATCCATCATTCAGAAGATCAAATCAAGGAATTCCCTCAACATAAAGAATGAAAATATAACCTGATAAAATGAGTCCAGAAAAAGTGAAGACCCAAAAAGGAGAGATTAAAATCCAAATATCCACAAGTCCTTTCTCCTAAAAAAGAGAATAAAGAATAAAAAAGCGGGCTTCCCTGGTGGCGCGGTGGTTGAGAGTCCGCCTGCCGATGCAGGGGACACGGGTTCGTGCCCCGGTCCGGGAGGATCCCATGTGCCGCGGAGCGGCTGGGCCCGTGAGCCATGGCCGCTGAGCCTGCGCGTCCGGAGCCTGTGCTCCGCGGCGGGAGAGGCCACGACAGTGAGCGGCCCACGTACCAAAAAAAAAAAAAAAAGAATAAAAAAGGATGTAGACAAAGTGGTAAAATTGAAAGGGTTTAAAGCAGAAATACCTAAGAAAAATATATACCTAAATACAAGCAGGCTGGTAAATTTCTCAATTTAAGAAGAAAACTCTAGGGATATGTGGAAGATTGGGTACAGAAGAAAAAGAATCACTGGCACAGGCTTCTCATCTGGGACTGTAGGCACTGAACTAACAGAAACAAAGGAATACTAGAGGGTCATTAAAAAAAAAGGAAGGGAGTGGAGGGGAAGGGAGTGGAGGGGAAGGGAGTGGAGGGAAAGGGAGGGGAGAGGGAGGAAGAGCTTTATGTACCATATGGAATGATCTCCAAGATCTATGACTGTGTACAGCAAGGTACAAGACTCTGTGTACGGTATGCTGACATCTGACTTTTAAAAGAATTACATGTATGCACTTTCATATTTACGCATAACATCTACCTCTAGAAAGTTTCTCCAGAAACTGGTAACACTGGTTGCTTCTGGGGAGGGAAACCTGCTGCCAGAGGAAGGGAAATGATGGGGCCTGGGCAAATGGGAGACTTTTCACCAGATAAAATTTTGTATCTTCTGAATTTTGTGCCATGTGAATGCACTGGCCACACCAAACACCAAAAAATTTTCAATCTCTCTCTCTCTCATACGCGCGCGCACACACACACTCAAAAATTTAAGTAAAAAAGACAAGCCCCAGAATGGGAGAAAATACAATATACATATCTGATGAGCACTTGTATCCAGAATATATCAAAAACTCTTAATAAGGATATATGTGGTATATACATACAGTGGAATGTTATTCGGCCTTAAAATAGAAAATTCTGCCGTTTGCAACAACATGGATGAACGTGGAGGACATTATGCGAAGTGAAATAAGCCAGTCACAAAAGGACAAATACTGCATGATTCCACTTATCTGAAGAATCTAAAATAGTCCATGTCATAGAAGCAAAGCGTACAAAGGTGATTGCCAGGGGATGGGGAAGGGGAAGATGGTTTGGGGGCGGGGGTATTAGTCAAAGGGTACAAAGTTTCAACTATGCAAAATGAGTAAGTCCTAGAGATCTAATGTATATAGCACAGGGTCCATAGTTAACAATACTGTATCGTATACAGTACTTTAAGTTTTGCTAAGAGGGTACATCTTATCACAAACCGTAACGATATTAGTAATAATAATATAAAGACGGTAGGAGGAAACTTTTGGACGTGAGGGATATGTTTATGGCACAGACTGTGGTGATGGTTTCAACAGATGCATACTTATCTCCAAACTCATCAAGTTGTATACATTAAACATATACAGCTTTTTGTATGTCAATCATACCTAAAGTGATTTTTTCACCTTACTGAAGAATATTTAAGTAATTCAGTATAGATATTACATTCAATATATAGATAGATACGTATATATCTCAGTGAGAAAAACAACCCAATAAAAATAGGCAAAAGGGGCTTCCCTGGTGGCGCAGTGGTTGAGAGTCCGCCTGCCAATGCAGGGGACACGGGTTCGTGCCCCGGTCCGGGAGGATCCCACATGTCGCGGAGCGGCTGGGCCCGTGAGCCATGGCTGCTGAGCCTGCGCATCCGGAGTCTGTGCTCCGCAACGGGAGAGGCCACAACAGTGAGAGGCCCACGTACCGCAAAAAAAAAAAAAAAGAAAAAAAAATAGGCAAAAGATTTGAAGATACTTCACAAAAGATATACAAATGGGCAATTAGCATGCGAATATAGGTTCAACATCATTAGTAACCATGTAAAAGAAAATTAAAACCACAATGAGATACTACTACACATCCACTAGAACTGATCAAACAATACCAAGTCTTGGCAAAGATATGGAAAAAAAACTCTCGTATACTGCAACTCCACTATTAGGTATTTACCCAAGAGAAATGAAAACATGTCAACTAAAGACATGTACATGAATGTTCACAGCAGCTTTATTTGTGTCTAAGAATTTGTCCATTCCATCTAAGTCATACAATTTACTGACAGAATTGTTTGCAGTACTCCTTTATAACCCTTCATTATTTCTGTAAGGTCAGTAATGTCTACCCTTTCACTTCTCATTTTAGTAATTCGAATCTTCTCTTTTCTTGGTCGATTCAGCTAAAGGTCTGTCAATTTTGATTTTTTCAATGAATGAAATTTTGGTCCTATTAATTTTCTCTACTGTTTTTCTATCCTCTATTTCATTAATTTCCACTCTAATCTTTAGTTCCTTCCTTCTGCTTGCTTTAAGTTTAGTTTACTCTCCTTTGTTCAGCGTAGTAGCTTAATTTGTAATAGCCCAAAGCTGGGAACAACCTACATGTTCATTAATGAGTGAACAAACAAATATTGATATATTCATTCAATTAATGAATGAATATACTCAATATTTTTTCAAAAAAGAACAAACTATGGATATAGCAACAATAAAAATGTTGAGTGAAAGAAACTAGACACAAAGAATATAGATTTTATGATTCCAATTATACAAAATTCTAGAAAATGCAAACATAGTGACAGAAAGTAGATTAGTGATTGCCTAGGCCAACGGTGGAGCAAAGTATGGACTACAAAAGTGCATGAAAACTTTTGTAGGTGATGTTCTGTATCTGGATTGTGAGAGTGGTTTCAAATCAGGAACTCAAAACTCAGTAATTTCACTAAAACCTAGAAGGGGAAGTAAAAGCAAGCCCAAGGTCTCTCCTGGTTCTGGAGAAAGTTACAGATACTAATTAAATCTCGACTATGGTAGAAAAATATAATTATAAACATTAGTCAAATAGAAACAGGACATAGAAATTGGAAGAAAATAAAATTGAACAAAGCACACCCAGATCAACATAACCAGAGTCAGGAAATGGAGAAAATGAGAAAAAAAAAAAAAGCATAATAGACAGAAAATAAAGACTAAAACTAAAATTCCACATAAAACATTAGCAAACTGAACCCAAGACTAAGTAGGACTTATCCTAAGTATAAATGTAAGTAATTTCAGTATTAAGAAATTAATTTAATTAAATGATAATTTCCATAGATGCTGAGAAGGCATTTTATTAAACCTGAATTCCATTCCTAAATTTTTTTAAATTAGTAAGCTATGAATAAAAAAAAAAACTTTCTTGACAAGAAAACAACAGCAAACATATCTAATAAGAAAATACTCAAATACCCTTCAACAAGGAACAAGAATGCTCTCAATATTTTAAGAATTTCCATAGGTCTTGGCCAATGTAATAAAATGAAAAAAAATACATTTTTGAAAAGAAGCAGTGAGTTGCAAAATATTTGATTCTCTGGATTTCTAAGTAGAAAATAACTGAAAAATTATTCAAAATGTGTTAGGAATTCAGTAAGGTGGCTAATGCATGATAACATTACAAAAATAAATAGCTTCCCTATATACTGGCAGTAAGAAACTGCAAACAAGAGTAACTTTTATTTCAGAACTTTATCTTTTAATCTTGGGGCAGAGGAAGAGAAACTGGAACCTGAAAAGTCCCGAAATGCAATGGTCTGTCCAAAGGGGATTTAGCTAGAAGCACCTAGAACAGTGCCAGGCACTTGATAAATATTTGACGAATAAATGAATGGAATATGAGCTTCCTGATTAGGTCTGGTTCCTCTTATCTACTTCCTTTGGGAGGGAATTCTGTTTTCTTGCCAGTTGAAACAGACCTTTCTTTTCAAGGTATATAGCTCACATATCAGAAAGATTCCTCTTTTCCTTTTTTAGCATCATGTTGAATGAGCCAAGAGTAATTTACTTACTCAAATAAAATGAAAATCCAATAAAGGAGAGGAAGTGAAAATATCTACCATAATCAAATCACAGTAATAATCAGATCAACGGTAATGTAAACATAACATGATTGTAAATGTTTATTGTGGCCTGTTTATTTTTGTTAAAGCTATCCATAATCTGGCCTTGAACTGTAGAAAATAAGCCTAGAGCTGACTCAAGATTTTCTTTCCCACAATTTATGGATTCTTTCTGCAGAACTGGGTCTGTTTCTTCTTCCTTTTTCTGTTCAGTCTTATAAAAATCCTTAACTATACAACCTTGCTATATTCTAGGAAGCATTTTTCCTTTCTTTCATCTACTATGTTCTGAATGTTAACACACCACATGATGCACCTATGCTTACCATCGGTACCTATCAAAAACAGGCAAGGAATCTTCGTAGTCATCTAAAATATGTTGTTCAGATCAGTTATGAGAATCAGTTATGAGAATCAGTTACGAGAAGAGCTTTGGGGGCCTACTATGCATAATCTCATTATGTTATCAGAACAACCTTATTAGGTAGGTACTACTAGAATTCCCATTTTATTGACAGGATAACAGAGGTTCAGGGCAGGTAAATGACTGCCCAGCCAGTAAGTGACTGTATTAGGACTCCCTTGGTTGAGTCTGAAAGCTCCACTTTTTCCTACTCAGCTGTGTCTGCTTCAAACCTACAACATTAACCTCTCTAAGGCAGCAGTTCTAAATTACTTTACATAGCGTACCTCCTTGATTTGGAACCAGAGGGAGCAAATAAACTTTATTCCTTCTGCTGCTGGCAACATTGTTTCTCATGATGGACAGATCCTCTACCCATTTCCTGCAATATCATAAACCTATATAATACATGAAGTTTCCTTGATTCATGAAGAAGTCAACAGCAAGACTTATTCTATCAGTTTCATCATAACTTAAACACAAAGAAAGTTTAAAATGGACAGTGTCGTAATCTTGTTGGCTTTAAATAAGTAGCCAACCTGCCGAGGTCAACACCTGAAAACATACTCACCTGTGTGATACCAAAACTGGTTTATGCAAAATGCAACCGCTGCTTCTACAACTTATAATCTTGGAACACTGCGATGTGTCTTTAATAAATGTTACCCTTTTCCACTCACATGTCCAAGAGAAGAATGCTTTGAGGAAAAACAAAAAACAGGGGCTACCTTCTTCTTCAGAGTCAAGTTGAAAGTGGAGAGGTGACCGTTTTGCTCAAACCTCGGCACTTGAGATTTGCTTAGAAATCTGTAGATGCACGCTAGCCCCAAATCTGGATCTCATTCAATCTAAAAGTCTGAACAGTCCAGTCTAAACTACTATATAAAAGACTACCTAGGTTACTCAAAAAGCTCCACAGGTACCTACAATAATGTGCCGAGCCTCCCAGTAGACCAGGGGAGGAGAATTTGGTTACATCGAAAGACTCAAGTCAACTGCACCGTCTTAGAAAGAGCTGTCCGTCTATCCCTAACATAACCACCTCCTAACACCACGTCTTCCACGTCCACGTGTTTGAAAGTTGGCCGCCCCTCTCTCTAGGAAGCTGCAATGAAGCCCAGAACCCCTCACCAGGATAAGGATTGCCATGAAGAAAACTGGGAGGAAGAAGAACTGACGTCACTGGGCTGAAAACACCTCATTCTCTTTCATGGAGACAGGCAAGGTCCACGGCAGTCCTTTGGTCAGGGAGGGCAGAGGCAAGAGCATGAAATGAGGGTTGGACGAAGTCTGGCCAACTGGTGAAACAAGGGAAGGTCTTGCCCCTCCTCAGTGACTTGAACCAGGAAAGAAAAGAATTTCTTAATTCTTAACTCAGGGGAAAAACAGATAGTTCAAAATATTGACTGACCATCAGGAGAGAAGGGAAAAAGCTCACTCTGAGCCAGTATTCACCTGTATTTGATCAGAACAGATTAAAGACTACAGAAGAGCATTCTCTCTTCTAGCCCCTCAGTAACAGTTTAGCTCTGTCCTCTTTAGGTTTTGAGTGGTTATGACTCAGTTTCCAGGCAGGGACAACATACACATCCTACCCCACAGGACTACAAGTGACAGCCCCATTTTTCTTGTTTGCCTATTTGAAATTTAATTGGAGTTAGGGGTTAGTCAACTTTTTCCTTTTTAATCAATATCAACTATTACTAACCAAATTAGGGAGCGAGGAGGAGGGCTCTTTCTCTCTAATTTGGTCAGAGTCTCCAAGGAAGGAAGGCTACATTCTCAAAGGGTCAGAAAATTACCCTTTTCAGAGGCAATGGTGCATCCTTCCAAGGCTAGTGTACACATTCACACCTGCACTCTTACACACACACACACTTACAAATGATAGCAAACTACACATGGCTTGTACTTTTTCTTTTTTTTACTTACTATATCTTGCCATTATTTCATATCAATATATACAGGGGCTGCCATATATATATATTTTTTTTTGCGGTACGTGGGCCTCTCACTGTTGTGGCCTCTCCCGTTGCAGAGCACAGGCTCCGGACGCGCAGGCTCAGCGGCCATGGCTCACGGGCCCAGCCGCTCCGCGGCATGTGGGATCCTCCCGGACCGGGGCATGAACCCGTGTCCCCTGCATCGGCAGGCGGACTCTCAAGCACTGCGCCACCAGGGAAGCCCTGCCATATTCTTTTTAATACTACATTTTTTAAATGACCCTAGTTATAAAACTAGCTCCCCACTGATACCTATTTAGGCTCCTTCTTACCTTTTGCCATTAAAACTAATATTGCAACAAATACTCTTGTACATGTCATTTAGCTCATGTCCATTTACTGACTCAGCAAATATTTGGGTACCCACCCCATCCTAGGCTTTGTTCGTACACTGACATTACAGCAATAAGCAATCAGATAGAGCCCCTGCCCTCAAGGAGTTTATAGCACAGTGTAGGAGATATACATGTCTGATGGCGCATTCCCCCTGAGTGAATCAGAAAATTCTTCTAAGGCAACTGATCTCAACCTTGGCTGCATGTTAGAATCACCTGGAAAAGCCTTTTTACAAAATACTGCTCCCTGGGCCATCCTAGCTTCATTATATCCAAATTTCTTGAGGTGGGCCCTAGGCATCAGCATCCTCTAACAGGTCCTCAGATGATGTGAGTACTTAGCTAAACTCAATAACCTTGTTCTAAAACAGTGCTTCTCTATTTTTAATGCGCATACAATGACTTAGGGATCACGTCAAAATGCATATTCTGATTCAGTAGGTCTAGAATTAGGCCTGAGATTCTGTATTTCCAACAAGCTCCCAGGTGATGCTAATGCCACTGGTCCATGGACCACACCTTGAATAGCAAAGGTCTATGGCAATAGCAGGGGGCAGCTGGAAAGGCACACAGAGGACAAAAGCTCAGCAAAGGTGGGCAAGCAAGAATTCACATGACATGCCAGGCAGCTCATGAGTAAAAATCCTTTGGCAGGGACATAACTTCCTAGGAGAGGATCATAGAGGTAAATAGGTACCTGATCACAGAAGGCCAGACTAAGGACTCAGACCATTACTGTGTAAGCAATGGAAAGGTCTCCAAAGGGAAGGTCTTGCCGCAGGTCTCCAAAGAGGGGAATGACACATACAATATTTTAGGAAGGTGAATTCTGGCTACAGTGTTCAGAATAAAATAGATTGGGGAGGAGGGACCTGACTGACTCAAAGCAGGAAAGCCAGTTAGATAATCATACATCTTGATTAGGATATTCACAATGACAATGGAAATGAAGACAGACATTAAAGCACAGTGATGTTTATATACAAAAGTGGGATATTTAAAAGGGGAGGTGAAGAAAGCCATGGTTTTTAAATACTCTCACCATGGAGTGATTATAAGGTGCTAAAAACAAGAATCACAGAAATACTTGGAAAGATGGGTTTAAAGCTAGAAATCCTAAGCCCTGCTGCAGTAGTAAAGTCCATCCAGAGATGGTACATAAGGAACTAGCAAAGGCCAGGAACCATGGCTGGGTGGGCTCACAGTTAGAGCTCAGGAAAAAAAAGAGGAGGGTCCAGAGAAGCAGGGGCAGACCAGGGGAGGGTCAAGAGAGGAGAGAACCAATTCATTCAGTGAATGAAGCATCTGCTATGTGCCAGGCACTGGGCTGGGGAATATAGCAGTGAACAGAGTAAGACCCTGAGAAAAAAGACAGGGAAAAAAGCATTGAGGGGAAGTTGGTTAATGATGTCAGTCAAGGAAAATGAGCACTGAACCAAAGGTCTGGAAACCTGGGTCCTAACCTCAGCTCTAGCTGGGTTACCCTGATCTGATAAATCACTTCTCTCCCTGGGCCACAGTTTCCTCCATTGTAAAAAGAGGGTCTTGGAGGTAGTGACCACCAAGCCCTCTGCAGCTCTAAAGGCCTGGGATGCTACAGCAGAAGAACAGCCGCTGCAGTTCTCCGTGAGCCGTGAGTGGTAGAGGCAGGACCTGGCCCATGGGGCTCGATGCTGAGGCAAGAGGAGGCAGATGGCAAGGCAGATGGAAGCGGTGCACAAAGACCGCTCATCCAAGGAGCCTGGCAGTGACGGGAGAGTGAGCAGGCAGAAGGCAGCAAGCCTTGGGAAACTTCTCTCACAAGGGAGACTGGTTACAGTGAGGAGTAAGAGGCTGAAAAAAACAAACTGAGATGAGGGAAGAAACACAGCCTAAGATACAGAAGGGGCTGGTTTCATTTCCCTTGGCCTGAAACTGTGCTTTGCATAAGAAATGCAACCTACAGTGTCTAATGCATGTAAGCACTGGAAAGAGTGGGAAGCAGGTTTGGAAAAGGATGCCAATTTGTAGCAGTGGTGGTGGTGAAGAGAGTGGGCTCTAAAGTTGAACAAACCCAAGTTCAAATCCCAGCCCCACTCTCATCTAGCTCTGTGACCTTGAACAAGTTACTTCACCTTTCAAAGCCTACATTTCCCCAGCTGTCAAAGGGGAAGGAGACAGTAACTTGGGGAGTGCTTCAAGATGATGCAGTACAGCTCCCAACCAAAGGAAGTGCTCCCCAAAGGTTCACAAGGATCTTGTGAACACACGTTACTATTATCTCTGGGTAAAGGTGAGGATAACTGAGGGGACATATGCTGGACACCCTCGATGGGGAAGAAATCAGAACAAAAGGAAAAGAGAAGAGAAGCAACAGTTAGGGAAATGACAACAGTCCCAAGCGCATGTTAAACATGAAAGGCTGGGCATACAGGAGACCGTGTTAAGATGCTAGAATGTTGACAGGGGATGGAGTGTTCCAGGCAAGCCCCACAGTCAACCCAGACTGGAGAATCAAGCCTTGGGGACCCCAACTCACTACAACACACCCTCAGGATGGTAGCAGTCCTGACCCAGAACACCAAGATGGGTAAGAGGTGATTTTAACAGGACCTGGAAACCAGTACCTCCGAAGGATATACTCAGGGCCAGCTTCACGAGGATCCTATATTCAGAAGGGTTCCATACTGGGTTTACTGCTCTGCTGTCACTATCATGAAATTCTTAATAATTTTTTTAACAGGGGGATAAGAATTTTAATTTTGCACTGGGTCCCACAAATTACATGGCCAATCTTGGATTCAAATTCAAATTCTCACTCATATCCCAACATTGACCCTTGTTGGGTCAAGACCTCCTTCCAACGTGCTTCACTCAAAAATGTCTTTAATGCTAATAAATCACTCTGATTACCCCCATGGCATTCTGCACATACCCCTGTCATCATGTTAAACAGCAATGACTCACTTGTATTTCTTTGTCTCCCTTCCTTGGGTAGCTAAAAGGTAAGGCCATCTGTTCATCTGTGTATCTCCTGAGCATGGCACAGAGAGGCTCATATAAATGTTTGAGAAATGAAAAAAAAAAAGTCCAAGTGTCCTTCACAATTGCTGATGCAAGTCATGAAATAAACAAGATGTACTGGACCGGACAGTGCAGAAAATGCCTGCTATATCACATTTTTGCAGCACAGATGCTGACGCAGCAACATGATAATAAGCCCAGTTCCTGAGAACATACCTCTGCTCGAATTAAATAGCCCAAAAGGAGGTCTAGGTTTCCATTTTTGCAATAAAACAACTACTCCACAACCATTTTTATTCTAATTACAGTAAGACATCTTTCGCCTGGAATGTCTGAGACCTGACCTGTCCCAGGCTAATGTTATTTCCAAAATGTAGATATCTTAACTCCCAAGGAACAAAATGCCTCACACAGCACATAGTACAGAGAAGTCACTCAAGCACATGTACAAAATTCACGTTAGCACTTCAAGTATTAACACGGTTTATCGATTCTAGTTAGAAATTAGATTTAAAAGTATATACACCTTCAAAGGGTAAAGAACAGTCTTTTCAGCAAGTAATACTGGGAAAATTGGATATCCACACACAAAAGAATGAAATTGGACCCTCATCTTACACCATATACAAAAATTAACTCAAAATGGATTAAAGACCTAAACCTAAGACCCAAAACTATAAAACTTCTAGAAGAAAGCATAGGGCGAAAAGCTTCATGACACTGGACTTGGCAGTGATTTCTTGGATATGACACTAAAAACACAGGCAACGAAAGCAAAAACAGACAAATGGGACTATATCACACTTAAAAACTTCTGTGCAAAGGACACAATCAAGAGAGTTAAAAGGTAAACTACGGAATGGGACAAAACATTTGCAAATCATATATCTGATAAGGGGTTAATATCCAGAATATGAAAAGAACTCCTACAACTCAACAATAAAAAAAAAAATCAAATAATCTGATTTTAAAATGAGCAAAGGACTTGAATAGACATTTCTCCAAAGACGGTACACAAATAGCCAACAAGCATATGAAAAGATGCTCAGCATCCCTAATCTTCAGAGAAACACAAATCAAAACCACAGTGAGATACAACCTCATACCCATTAGGATGGCCGCTATCAAAAGAATAGAAAATAGCAAGCGTTGGTGAGGAGGCAGAGGAATCGGAATCCTCGTGCGCTGTTGATGTGACTGTAAAATGGTGCAGTCACTATAGAAAACAGTATGGAAGTTCCTCAAAAATTTAAAAACAGAATTACCATATGGTCCAGTTTTTATATATAAACATTTGGGTTTATATGTCCAAAAAAATTGAAAACAGGATCTCAGAGAGATATTTGCACATCCATGTCCACTGCAGCATTAGTTACAATAGCCAAGAGGTAGAAGCAACCTAAATGTCCATCAATAGATAACTGATTTAAAAAAAAATGGTATATACATACAACGGAATATTTTTCAGTTTTAAAAGAGGATATCCTGGGGGGCTTCCCTGGTGGCACAGTAGTTGAGAATCTGTCTGCCAATGCAGGGGAGATGGGTTCAGTCCCAGGTCCAGGAAGATCCCACGTGCTGCAGAGCAACAAAGCCCGCGCGCCACAACTACTGAGCCTGCACTTGAGAGCCCATGAGCCACAACTATTGAAGCCTGTGCGTCTGGAGCCTGTACTCTGCAACAAGAGAGGCCGCGACAGTGAGAGGCCCGCACACCGCGATGAAGAGTGGCCCCCGCTCGCCACAACTAGAGAAAGCCCACGCGCAGCAACGAAAACCCAACACAGCCAAAAATAAATTAATTAATTTAAAAAAATTAGGCTAAGTGCAAGGAGCCAGACACAAAAGGCCACATATTCTATGATCCCATTTTTATGAAATACCCAGAATAGGCAAATTCATAGAGAGCAAAAGCAGATTAGTGACCGCCAGGGGCTGAGAGCGGGGAAAATGGAGCGTCTGCTACTGAGTATCAAGTGTCTTTTGGGGCTGACAAAAGCCCTCTGGAATTACATAATGGCGGCAGTCCTACAATCTTGTGAATATACTAAAAATCACTACATTGTATGTTTTTAAAAGGTGGATTTTATGGTATGTGCGTATGGTATTGCTTAAAGTAGTGTAAGATTCCTACTGTTTGCAAACAAGACTCCTGACCAGTACACCCCTGAATCCAGGAGGTCAAAGCCCCTGTGAAACTGCCTCCCCTCACCCTCCACACCTGCAAACTGACACTGCCAAGCTTTGGCACAGGCTGGGTCTTCTGCTCTAGTTACTCCTCCTGCCTTGTCCATTTGGGAAATATCTACTTTTTCACTCCCCGGCTCAAATATCATCTCCTTTGGAAAAGCCACCACCCGCCTGAGCACAGTCACTCCTTGCCCCACTCCCTACATGTTGTTTCCATAATAACCGTGCAGATGTCATGGGTGTCCACCTATCCCCTCTCACTGGCCAGTTCAGTGCCCACTGGCCTGACTTCCACGCCAGCACCCGCACTTCTTGGCCCAACTGCTCCCCCGGCTGCTCAAGCACTTTCCACCCATGGGGCAGGCTGGAAAGTGCTTGGGAATTAATGCCCAAACACCCCATCCATGGGGCGCTCAACCAATGACTGACAAGGGCTGCTGTTTGAAGACCCCAGGTCGCTCACTGGGGTGGGGATGACCGAGGTACGTGTTCTGTACAGGCTCCCAGAGGTCCCAGTTATTGCTTCTAAGGCAATAACAACACCTAGCATTTTCATAGTACTTACTGTGTGCCAGACACTATTCTAAACACTCATTTAAGGGACTTCCCTGGTGGTCCAGGGGCTAAGACTCCGTGCTCCCAACGCAGGGGGCCCAGGTTCAATCCCTGGTCAAGGAACTAGATCCCGCATGCCACAACTGAAAGATCCCACATGTGGCAATGAAGATCCCATGTGCCACAACTAAGACCCGGCACAGCCAAATCAATAAATAAACATTAAAAAAACAAAACAACAAAAAAACCCACTCATTTAATCTTCAGAACACCACTGCGAAATAATCCAAAATTTAACTAGGGAGACACTGAGGCATTACCAGGTTAAGAAACTTGCCCAAGGCCTCAGAACTAGTAAATATATCTAGCATTTTTCAGATTCTATTGCAACCATCTGGATATACGTCTCTCTTCTGCACCGGACAATGACCCTCTCAAGAGAGTACTTTTTTTTATCTTTCTCAACTTCCCCAGCATCCAGCACAGAGCCAGGCATGCAGCAGACATTCAAGAGATTCAAGTTTTGGAAAGTGCCTGCACTCTGCCGCCCAAACATGCCGTGTGCTTTTCCCGCCTCTGTGCCTTTTCTCAAACAGGACCCCTGAAACACCTTTTCTGCATGTACCTCTTGCCCTTGTCTCCTCCTACCCCCAACACACACACACACACACACACACACACACACACACACACACACACACACACACACACACACACACACACACACACACACACACGACAATAATTCCTGATCCCTGCCCTGTGGCAGCCAAAATGAGGAATTCTGCTGGGCAAGGCAAACAGGAGAGAGCATATGACCCCCTCTAGAATCTAGTAAACAACCCCAATTGCTCATACATGAACTACTGCACCTTTGCCAAGCTGTTATTTATGTACTTATTTTGAGAGACTCTCATCTGCCTTCTTCCCGGTAACCTCCACTAACCCCCAGCTCTTCCCTGTCCTAAAGACCTTCCCTCAACCCTGCTTTTTCCCCAAGCTACCACCCTTCTCACTACAAACTGCTACGACCTCTCGCCTTACATCTGATTGCTAATATTCACTTTGTTTAAATTCTGACCTCAACCTCTACATCTTCCACTCCCATCTCTCTTTGGATCTGCTGGGGTCACACGTTTATATAATACAGAAGAGCTCCCAGGAGGCAGCATGTGTGCTAAGCCTTGAAGTCTGAGTGGGCTTTCAACGGCAGTGTCCAGACGAACTCTGACCCAACTCCTGACTTTACGCTGCATTCTAGTCATCTTTACACTTGCTCACACTTGCTCCCCAATCTGTGTTCCCCCTCTCAGTGAGGGCACCAGTCGGCACCCGTCTCCTAGACTAGAAAACCAGTCATCCCCACTGTACCAAAACTAGTCTCCTTTACATTTTCTGTTCTTTGTTCTTCCAGGCGACAACTTCAACCTAAACCAAACCGACACATTTCTAACTTACCTCTTTCACTGCCAGTCTCTTCCCGTCCCAAGCACTGATCACACATTCCTCTGCTCAAAAACCCTCTACGGCTGGCTCCTGCCTAAAGAATAAAAGCTAACCTCCACATCAGAGCATTCGGAGCAGTCACAGCCTCCTCCTGCTGTGTCCTCCCACCTCCTCTCTCACTAATCCCCACCTCTGGACTCTCCAAACCCACTCCCAACACATGACCCGACCCAGGGCAACCCCAGCAGGCACAAGTCTTTTCCATCTCAGGAGCTTTGCTCAAGCTGCCCCCCTGGCCCATGACGCCTTCCCCACCCGGCACCTGAAAGCCTCCTCAAACTTCAAGGACCTGGTGAAAACACACCTCTGCCACCAAAGCTGATCTGCAGATAATACACTCTGAGAGTGGGGCTGACCAATAGGAACTAAGCACCCTCCTCTTAACCATCCCAAAGTAAAACTTGATTTTCACTTAACATTTTAAGGTCGATGTATTGGTCTTTTTTTTTTTTTTAAGTTTCAAGTGACAAATCAAATCAAATTGGATAGTATAAACAAAAGGGCATTCATGACCTCCTGTAACCAGGATGCCCGCTGAGCAGCAGTGCCAGCTTCAGGTGCAGCTGGCACAGGTGGATCCGGGATTCAAGGGATCTTCAGGGCCTGTCGCCCTCTTTTTCTCCAGCTCCACATTCTTCTCTGGCTTCATTCTTAAGCAGGCACTCTCCACATCACAAGAAACAAAGGCTCACAATCTAACAAAAAGAGAGATTCTTTCCCCCAGCAGCCATCTGAGCAAATCTCTTTTTGGCTATTTGACTCTGCTAGGGTCACATGTCCACCAAGGAAGCTATCTGGGCCAACGGATGATACAGGTGAAAGACCAAAAGCAGGAGGAGGAGAGAAGCCAGGGTGCTTCTCCCCTACCCCAACCCCTCCTCTCTGGTTCAGATAGCATCCCTGGCCTTAGCTGCTTCCTCTCCAGGGCTCCCTCCGCCTGAGGTCCCTGCTCTTGTTGAGCAGCCCTGCCATGGTCTAGTTCCCACAGAAGCTCCTGGATTCTTCTAATCTCACCTCCTCCCATTGACCCCCCCCAGCCCTGAGGGTGACTGCAGTTTCCTGCTATCGCTACTCTCTGGGTTACCTCCCTGTCCTCTGCTTGACTTCACATGTTTCCCAGCACCTATGTAGCTAATTCCCTGTATTAAGTCTCTCAGTTTGAAAAACCCACAGTGGTTTTTATCTCCTGACCAGACCACAGATGATACTGAAATTGACAAAGAATAGGCAACAATGTACAAAGAAAATGTGGAGAGGTCAGTATCAGGGAATAACCACCACCTTCTCACAGTTATTAAAGGCTCACTATGCATCAGGCACTACTCTAAGTATGAACGCAATGGATCTTCAATATCAACCCTGTGATGTAGGTACTTCTGTTATCCCCTTTTCACAGAGGAGGAAACTGAGGCTCAGAGAAGTTAAATAATTTACTGTCACAAAGACTGTAAGTAGTGGAGCTGGGATTAAAATCCAGACGACCTGGCTCCAGAGTGCACGCGCTAAAACACAAATCCCAGCGAGGAGAGTTTCAAGCAGTGGGTTACTCAACAGGATCAAGTGCTACCTACCGAGAGGTCAGGGAAGACAAGGATGTGAAGCGTCTACTGGATTTAGCAATAAGGAAGTCACGAGGGACCTTGAGTAGTAAAGCCAGAAACCAGACAGCAGTAGGCTGAGAAGTAAGCCAGAGGTTAGGAAGTAGAGACAAGAAGCGCAAACCTTTCTTTCAAAAGGTGAAGAAGAGTCAGAAAATAGGGCATGAGATGGAGGAGAAGGAAGCATCACAACAGTTTTCTTTACTTGGTTTGTTTTAGAAATGAGAGCACCTTGCGCATGTTGAAACATTAATGGGAATGCAGAAACAGACCCACAGACACAGAAAACAAACTTATGGTCAGCAAAGGGGAAAGGGGCAGGGGGAGGGATAAGTTAGGTTGGGATCGAAATACACACTAGTATATATATAAAGGAGATAACCAACAAGGACCTACTGTATAGCACAGGTGACTATACTCAGTATTTTGTAATAACTTACAAGGGAAAAGAATCTGAAATATTTATATATATCGTATATATACATCAGGTGTACAGCAAAGTGATTCAGTTTTATACTGATATATATATAACTGAATCACTTTGCTGTACACCTGAAACTAATACATTGTTAATCAACTATACTTCAATTTAAAAATTTAAAAAAAAAATTGATGGGAATGAGCCAGTTGATAGTCTGAAGACACAGGAGTGACAGCAGGGTCTCTAGAGGCCAGAGGGGGCAGGCCACATACTCCAGGATCAGCCTTAGCAAACGGGGGCAAAGAACGGGCGGCCACAGATTCTGATCATTTTGAGTTTGGTGAAAGTTCTTTTACGGTGGCTTCTATCTTCTCTAAGGTAGAAAGTGAGGCCATCAGCAGAACGGGGTGGGGGGTAGGGGCGTGGAAGGTGTGAGGAGCAGAGCAAAGCTTCAGATCAGCCACGGTACAGAGTGGGAGCCTCTGTGGAAAGGAAGGATGGCCCATGGGACCTCCCTAGCAGACCAGTGGTTAAGACTCTGCACTTCCAACGCAGGGGGCGCGGGCAACTGGTCGGGGAACTAGGATCCCACATTAAAAAAAAAAAAAAGAAAGAAAGGATGGCTCAGCACCACCGAGGCCCCAACTGTGCTTGGAAGCTGTGAGGTTACACTGGCAGCAACTCTCAAGGCACCTCCACACCTGAAGTGCAGGCAAAAGACAGGAACAAATGGAATGACCCAAGCTGGATGTAAAAGGAGCGCAAGGGAACTGCGTAAAGGACAGTGGCAGGAGCAACTGACAAGTTAAGCCGTGGAATCTAAAGGAGGCAGGTGAAAACAAGGGGTCAGGGAACAGGTGTAGGCAGTTCTCACTGACTGGGAGGAGGGCACTGCAAGATGAGAGCTTTGTAATGGCATTACTTCAGGGCAGGAACAGTTGTAGGTATTATAATGCAGGGATGTGGCCGGGGGAGAGGGCAAATGAACTGGAAAAAAGGGAAAGGTGACTAGATAAAAGGTCAAGAAACTGATAGTTTTAGAGAGCTGGACAGAGTCCCCTGAAGTAAAGGCATGATTTGAGAAGACAGTTAGTTGGGGGGTTTCAAGATTTTAATGAACAAGAGAAACAGGGAAGTTACAAAGTGACAGCAAAGAAGGCAGTGGAAGGTCTGTAATGGACATCTGTGAAACAACAGATGCTGGTCCAACATTCATTCGTTCCTCCTCCTTCTAGGAGGAGCATCCTGACTTTGCTTTGGAAACCACCTCCTTCCTCCCCAGGCACAGAGAGGGCTTCCAAAATGCTGGTAAGAGTCTATGCCTTAACTTTATGTGTGTTCATTTTATTATTCTTTAAACTGTACAGATACATTTTATTAATACAGATGCATTTCTATACTTCACATATTTATATTTCACAGTTAAAACATACACACAAAAACTTCCCTTCTCCACCCTCCAAAGATAAGGACCTGGTCCAGGCCTTGGGCAGTCAGAGTTACAAAGACTGGCTTCAGCACCTGACCCAATTTAGGCCCAGGAGACACTAGCCCAGAGCTTTTGCTGGAATTATCAAGAAAGAGGTGCTCTCTTTCTGCTGGAGTTGCAAAGTTATATCCCTTCACCGGCTTGAGAACAGAGCTAACACAGAGAGGAGAAAGCAGAGTCAAGAGATGAAAAGTGACAGACTCCCAGCATCATTTGAATACCTAGTTCCAGCCACTCCAGAAGCCAAAATACCTGGGGCTTTTCAACATGAGCCAATAGATTTTTTTCTTTTCTTCAGCCAGGTTGCATTTGATTTATGTGTTTTTGACGGAAAAGAAACCTAATTCAGTGGAATAGTCAAATAAAGGATTCTCAATTCAACAGCCTGTGTGATCCTTTCAACACATAAATCACACCCTCCTTCTGCTCAAGTCCCTGCAATGGCGCTCAAAGTAAAGGCCAAAGTTCCCAGAGTGGCCCCAGACTATGTGGCCCCCTTCCTCCCAGCCCTTGGCCAAGGACTCCCCATTGCTCACTCTGCCCCAACCACACTGGCTTCTAGGGTAGTCCCCGTCACCGCGGGCAGGAGCTGCCAGGCCTCTGCTTTGGCCACTTCTTCCACCAGGACACTCCTCCAGACATCCACTCGCCAACTGCCTCACCTCCTTCAAGTCTTTGCTCAAATCTCAAGTTCTCAGTAGCGTCTAACTGAAGCTGCCTCCCTTCAGCCAGTGATCCTGAACACTCCCTTCCCCCCAACTTTTTCTTCCTTTCACAGCATTTATTACATAAAATAGTACGTACTCACTAAAATATACCCAATGAGGGCAGGGGTTTTCAACTGGTGCATTTGAGTTCCTAAAATAGTGCCTGGCTCGTAGGAGGCCCTCAAATATTTGCTGAGTGAGTAAATACAATGACATGAGCCTCAGAGGGGCAGCACTTGATCGTTAAAAGGCAGTGGAGAGGACTTCCCTGGTGGTGCAGTGGTTCAGAATCCACCTGCCAATGCAGGGGACACGGGTTCGAGCCCTGGTCCAGGAAGATCCCACATGCCGCAGAGCAACGAAGCCCATGCGCCGCAACTACTGAGCCTGCGCTCTAGAGCCCGTGAGCCACAACTACTGAGCCCACGTGCCACAACTACTGAAGACTAGAGCCCGTGCTCTGCAACAAGAGAAGCCACCGCAATGAGAAGCATGTGCACCGCAACGAAGAGTAGCCCCCGCTCGCCGCAAATGCAAATAGAGAAAGCCCGCGAACAGCAACAAAGACCCAACACGGCCAAAAAAAAAAAAAAAAAAGGCAGTGGAGAGAAAGGACACTACTGACCCGCATCTCCTGAACCTGAAATAAGTGGAGTGTAGGAGGAAAAGACACCTCCATTTTGAAGACTTCAGGGGAAGCAGTGACTTAAGGGGGCAGGAGGTAGGTGGAAGAGTTCAGTGAAGAGACTGAGGATGTGGGTAGAGGTGTTAACCACAGGTGGGGCTTGAGAGGGCTTGGTGTCAGGCTTTGGGAGGTACACAGGAGTTAGAGGCTGAGTCAGGGGAGAAGCAAGCCCACAGTGGTTTGCAGATGAAAGCAAAAAAAGACAGAAAGGGCCAAGTGGTGTATTTACATTTCAGGTGGAGATGAAAGATACAGGGCTAGAAGGCCTGGGGAGTTCAGCCAGCGTCAAAAGAATTCCTAGCAACCCTTGGTAGATAGAAAAGATTCTTCCCTTCACACCATGGTTTGAATGGTTTTCAATTTTGTGGATGAAGAGGCCATGACATTTGGTCTTCTCCTCCTTCCCAGAACCCCAGAGGCCACTGAGAAGTGTCCGCTGGACCGAGACGAAAGGCTTTCCTGTTCGTGGCACCTCAGCAATTCCCCTCTGCATAATACAATAACCCTGCACTATGAGCAGCCTGTCAAACCCTCAGAACTGACTCTGAATCAGGCATCCAGGATCACAACCCCAAGGTCCATTGTAAAAGGCAAGAAGACACAGGCTTCTTTTCAAAGACAGACCATAGCACTCAATGCTCCTACCTCCCCTCCGGTGAACCCCACACTTCCTGGGCAAGAGAAAGAGCAAAGGGAAGGCTTCCTTCCACTGGTCCTGACTCACCTCTGTTGCTTGGTAGCTTCTCTCTGCAGAAATTTCTCCAGAGTTACGAGAACATATGTGTATGCCAAGATTCAAGGAAAATGTTACTCCCAGTCAGAGGAAGAAATTATCCTGCCCTCTAAGGAAAAGTGGCTAACTATAAATCAGGCCTTTGGGAGTCATGTCATTTTGATGCTCCTCGCAGCTCTAAGGAGACTTATTAAATATTCAATAATTAATAATAATGCCTTCAAGACCATCTCTCTCATGGAACTGTCCCTGTGAAGGAAGCCAGAAGTAATTAGACTTAGGCTCGACTTCCTGTCCACCAACTAGATCTCAGGGATACAGGGCATCTGTCCTCCCAGTACTTAGTAGCAAAATGCCCACACTTCTGCATCAGGTGTCCTCCAAGAATGGATCATTAAGCAGATATTTAAAAGAGCCATCTGTAGCAGGCAGCTTCCAAGATACCTCGATGATTCCCGCTTCCTGGTATTATTCATACCTTCTTCCCAGGTTGTACCAGTGATGGCCAGTGTGACCAACAGAATACGGCAGAGATATGTCGCTTCCGAGACTAGATTACACAGGACTGTGGTTTGAGTCTTGGGATCTCTCCATCTCTTGGATCACTTGCTCTGGGGGAAAGCAGTTGCCACCTCAAGAAGCCCTATGGAGAGGAACTAAGGCCTGCCAACAGCCGAGAGAGTGAGCTTGGAAGAGGACGTACCCCCAACCCAGTCTTCAGTGATTGCAGCCCTAGTCAAAGTTTGAATGCAAGCTCATGAAAGACTTGAGTCAGAACCACCCAGATTTAAGCTGCTTGCAGATTTCTGGCCCACAGACACTATTTTCAGATGCTAAATGTTGCAGTAATTGGTTACACAGCGATATATAATTAATTCACTATCCTACACAGACCTGAGAAAAAAATTAAAAGTTTAACCTCAATTCCTATCCTACATGCACATAGGACCAAGTTCTCTGTACATAAGAAAGCAAATTGGGCTTCCCTGGTGGCGCAGTGGTTGAGAGTCCGCCTGCCGATGCAGGGTACACGGGTTCGTGCCCCGGTCCGGGAAGATCCCACATGCCACGGAGCGGCTGGGCCCGTGAGCCATGGCCACTGAGCCTGCGCGTCCGGAGCCTGTGCTCCGCAACGGGAGAGGCCACAACAGTGAGAGGCCCACATACCGCAAAACAAAAACAAAAACAAAGAAAGCAAATTATTCATTCAACAATTACTTATTGAGTGTCAAATATGGGCAAGGTATTTCCAAGCGACTCAAGCCTTCATATAGTCTATAATCTTCTATAAAATAAAGAGAAATACTTACAAAGACACACACACACACACACACACACACACACACAGCTGCTCAATCCATTGGTTTTATTAGCTTTTTAAAGTTTACTTGCTACTAATGCTTTGCCTCCCCCCCCCCAACTTGCCCCACTCTTTGCTTTCACGAACCCTCTTGGGAAGGTACATCAATTCCCACTTCCTGGCTAATTTGACTGCTTAGGGCACTCACACTCATTTTTACTGTACCACATGCCCTCCCATCTAAGGGGGAAGAAATTTGGGTCTCCTGATTCCATTCGGTATTGGGACAAGGAGCCCTTCACTTAGTATTTTACTAAGAGGCATTCACTTAGTATTTACACCTGATCACAGGTGTGGAGAACAATTCTAATTTCTGCAATTATTGACTAAGTGGCAACAGCAGCGCTGATACAATCAGCTCAAGTCCTGATCACAGCTGAAGTGGCAACGGGGGGGAGGGGGGGAAGGGAGATGCCGCCCCTAACCCCTCACTGTCTCTCAAAGCAGCAGGAGGGTCATATGCTGCTCTAAGAAAATAAGGAGCCCCCCCTCTATGCAAAAAAGGTCAAAGGGCGACCTTTCTTCCCTTCAGCCACAAAACCAGCCTCTGCCAAACCTAAACAGCGTGGGAGACAGTGAGAGGTAAATGGAGCCCCAGACAGAAAACCCCAGGGCCACTCTACTCCCGCTGCCGGCTGGGGTCGGAGTCAGGTGACTCCTCAGGGCACAAAGCAAACCTAAACAAAGATCACTGCCCCCATGACAGACAGGGGTAAGAAGCCTCTGGCAGTAAGACCACGGAAAACCATTAACTCTTGCTTCTTTGCAGTCGCAGCAAACTGGAGGAGCTACAAGTGACTCGGCAGCTCAGTCTTCAGAGATGCACCTGGAGGAACCGGGACCCCATCCCAGGACACAGGCTCTGAGCACTGCACGCACGCCTCCAGCCACAGCGGGCAGGCGGGACCCCTCCCCACCAGCTGTCACTGGCCTCGCGACCAGCCGGGCAAGCCCGTCCCCTCTGGCCGCTCCGCCAGCGGCTGCGACCCTGAGGGGGCGGTAGGGAGGAGACGCTTTTTCCCCAAGGCTCTGGGGCGAGGGCAAGCCTGTCCCCCGGAAAGGGGCGCCAGAGTGGGCGCGGCCCGGTGCCCAGCGGGGACCAGATCCAGATCCCTCATCCCGCTCGGGAGCGAAACGAACCTCCCAGTCCCCAGCCCCGCGCGCCCCACCTTGTCGCCGAAGCTGCGGGCCGTCAGCAGGTCTGGGCTGGGCGTGCTGTCGCCGCCCACGGCCTCCTCGCTGCTGGAGCCGGCCAGCGGGTGCGGCATGTCGCGCAGGGACTGGGGCCCAGTGGACGGCAGGGCCTTGGGGGGCCCGCCCGACATGGCGCGCACGGCTCGGGACGCGCCGCCGCCGCTTCCTCCTGCAGCCCGCCGCGGCGGGCTTCCCCAGAGCGCGGGCCAAGGCCCCGCTCGGCCGCAGCTCGGTCGGAGGCCCAGCACCAGCCGGGCTGGGAGCCACCGCCACCCGCCGGCTCGCGTATGCCCGCGCCGGGCTGCGCTGGGCTGGGCCGGACTGCTCCGCTCCGCTCCACTCCGCTCCGCGCCGGAGCCCGCAGCGGACCCGCTCGCACCTTAGCCAGGGCGCCGAGCCCGCCCCGCCACGCCGCCCAGCCCGCTCGCCGCCCCGCCCCCGCGGCCCCCGGCAGCCCACGGAGGGGGAGGGGGCGGGGAGAGCGGGGGAGGGGGAGGGGGGAGGCGGGCAGCTCCGCCCTCTCCCGCCGTCCCGCAGGAAGTGCGCCCTCGGCCCTCCGCCGCTGTCCACCGAGAGTCCAAGCTCGCCTCCTGGCCCGTTGGGGGCTGCGTGCAGACCCCGGAGCTAATGTTTAACGGAAATCAGAGGTGGAAAAAGACGTTGGAGGATCCTGTTCCATTCCACCCGCGTTTACTGCTGCGCCCAGGGGCAGCCACGCTTGGGGCTGGGGGCTTTAGGACACGCACGTGCGTCGGGATCTTCTGGCCTCTGAAATAACCCAGGATAAGAGGAATTATGACACATTTTATAAGAGTGGCGTAAAAAGGTTATGAGGCTCCCAGGAGATAGAGACATCAGGCGGGGAACCTAGAAGGAAATTCAAAGACGCAGTGTGGAGTTTCTTCAAATGCACGCTGAGATCCCATGCCATCTTGCTTCTGCAGTTCACCGGGTTTATGTAAGGTTAAACCTCAGAAGAGTGAGCATCAGTAAATAAAGAGGGAGTGCTACACATGATCTATGACTCTTTAACTCACACCTTGACCAAACTGCCGTTTGAAAGAATCGTGAGGTTCCCGTTTTTATTTTTCATGCTTCTGTGCTTCCTTTCCAAGTCTCTGGCTGAGCTGGATTCTGAGCTTTATTTGCTAGCAGAATGGAGATAGTCAAGGCGTTACTTGGCTATTTGAGGGTGGAAGTTCACCTCTTTTTTCCACCTTAGCTGGCTTCACAGCTTCTGTGCTCAGGGCCAAGTCAGTAGAGGCCATCAGCCCATGTAAGAACAAGTTGATACTAGAAGAGTAATGGGGAGGAGGCCCGCTGTAAGGGAGCACATTTTTCCGATCTATTCCCAAACTCTTTAGGTTCGTCCAATTTTACCTGACTAATCTTGAAGTCGGGACTCACTGTGGTCTCCACCACCCTTTTCTTCTAAAGAAACAAGTGATACTTCAGCAGGAGGAGAATGCCAAGAGTTGAAGCTGACCCAAAATATCATCCAGGGATTCACTGAGCTTCAGAGACCTTCCCTTATTTCCCCTGGTCTAAGTCATCCGGCCTCAGTCCTCAAGTTATCTTTTCTCTCCCCCACGTGGGTCTGCCCTGGTTGGGGAAAACAGAACTCAGAGGACACTGGGAACAGTTTTTTAAATGCTGCATCTACCTCACAGGAATGCCGGTGTCCGGTCCTCTTGGAGTTGAGTAAAATTAATACTTTTATATTCAAGGGCTGCTTACAACTACAACAGACCCTATTATTTGTTCTTCTGATTAAAACAAATAGCATGAATATAACTAGAAATGAGTGTTCTATAGATGTATAACATAGGTTTTTTTAATTGAATGATGTTGTTTATTTTAATAGCCAGGCCACCTTCCCACAACTGAGATCTCATTTTATTAAGACTCCACACAGCGTTCTCCTCAAGATGCCAGGGAAGAGTGAAAAGAGAGCCACATCTGAATTCCTGATTGCTAAATATAAGTGGGTGATTAGCAAGTTACCTAAACGAACCTGCTTCCTGACCCAAAAAGAAGGACAGAGAGCAGGTAATAATATTTACCTTACTTGGTGGTTGTGAGAATGAAAGAGCCTTCGGTATGTAATATTCCCAGCCAAATGCTGCCATGGAATAGATGCTCCCTGAATGTTAATTCCCTTCCTTTCCCTCTCTCTCATGCTTTCTCTACTATTCTTATGAAATGATAATCATAAAGTTTTCATAAATAAACATGCTCTCTCCAAACTCCTCTATTTGCTCATTTTGGGTCAGAGTATCATTTTTCTATGCTCCCACCGTTTAAAAAACAAAAACAAAACAGTTCCTGAAAGGCCATATGAAAGTTTATTTTCCAGTTTCCTCGTTGGTCAATGGCATGTGGCCACAATGATCCAGTGGGTAGTCATCAAAACTAAAGAAAGTGAATTTCTATGGAAAACATTTTAGGATATAGTTTCCACCAGTCAAATTTAGCCCAGGACTGCCTATTCATATTCACTATTTCCTGTTGTATTTCAGTGTTCCTTGTGGGGGGAAATTGTCACTGAAACAGAGCAAGTGTCCCAGACTATGTGACTGTGCTTTTACTAAAAGTTTTCAAAGCAACACGGTGGTGAGGAGGAAACGTGAAGTTTCTGTATCAGAGCAAAATGTTGTAGGGTTTATTGGAATGTATGGAGGGAAGCTTCGGTTTCTAGGGCTCATCTCTGAGGAAAATGCACCGGATGTGTGTGCGTGGAGTACGGGGAGATGCCACCAGAACCCAGGAACACAGCATGGGCCCTTCCCCCACCTCCCAACCCCCGATTCCTGTCCACAAGGAACCTTAGGCACTTAGGCTGGAACCTTTCAGAAGACAGGGCCTTGGGCCCCAGAATTCAGTAAGTATGCCAAGCCAGAATCCCAAAACCTCATAGCGAGTCTATCAGGGCTTTGCATGAGACCCAGACCTTAAAAACAAAGCAGAGTCACAACGAAGCATTCTTTCTTTCTCTCTCCTGGTACAGCATGTGTCTAGGCCTTATTCATGTTTGTGTTAGCTGCTTATCCTCTTCTGGTTTTTAATACAATCATAGCTTTATTTTATGTGGCATCCCAAACCCTGCCTCAAAATAACACCACCACTTCTGAAGTGGATGGCTGATGAGGACAAAGGAGGTTTTCAAAGAGCATTCAGAGTGACATGTAGAAGGCCACAGAGGGCTGCCTCAAACAAGAGGGGCAACTGAGACGGCACTATCGCCAACAGAGGCAAAATTGTGTGCACAGTTTAATTCAGCCAGTGATGTTCCGGGAAAAAGCAAAAGCCAGCAGTTCCACTTGAGGCCAGGATCTGAGGAGTTTTGCAAACAAGAAATTAGAATTTGCCCCAGAACCGGCAGAGAGGCTTGTGGGTAAGTGATAGGATCGTTTTACCTTTCCATGTAGAAGCTCCTCCCCTGAAAGCATAGAGACCCTGTAAGGTGGGGAATGCAATACAGATCATGGAGTTGGTGCCGAAGAACCACCTGTGTGCTTGTTAAAATGCAAATTTCTAGGCCCACCTAAGAGATTCTGATTCAGGGATGGGAATCTGGAATCTGCCTTTTCTTAAACAACATCCTAGCTGATGCTCATGATGATTCTGTCTACAGACTATAAGAAATACTGTTCTCCACTCTACGACATAAATCACAGCAAGATCCTTTTTGACCCAGCTCCTAGAGAAATGGAAATAAAAACAAAAATAAACAAATGGGACCTAATGAAACTTAAAAGCTTTTGCACAGCAAAGGAGACCATAAACAAGACAAAAAGACAACCCTCAGCATGGGAGAAAATATTTGCAAATGAAGCAACTGACAAAGGATTAATCTCCAAAATTTACAAGCAGCTCATGCAGCTCAATATCAAAAAAACAACCCAATCCAAAAATGGGAAGAAGACCTAAATAGACATTTCTCCAAAGAAGATATACAGATTGCCAACAAACACATGAAAGAATGCTCAACATCACTAATCATTAGAGAAATGCAAATCAAAACTACAATGAGATATCATCTCACACCAGTCAGAATGGCCATCATCAAAAAATCTACAAACAATAAATGGTGGAGAGGGTGGGGAGAAGAGGGAACCCTCTTGCACTGTTGGTGGGAATGTAAGTTGATACAGCCACCATGGAGAACAGTATGGAGGTTCCTTAAAAAACTAAAATCAGAACTACCATACAACCCAGCAATCCCACTACTGGGCATATACCTTGAGAAAACCATAATTCAAAAAGAGTCATGCACCACAATGTTCATTGCAGCTCTATTTACAATAGCCAGGACATGGAAGCAACCTAAGTGTCCATCAACAGATGAATGGATAAAGAAGATGTGGCACATATATACAATGGAATATTACTCAGCCATAAAAAGAAACGAAATTGAGTTATTTGTAGTGAGGTGGATGGACCTAGAGTCTGTCATACAAAATTAAGTAAGTCAAAAAGAGAAAAACAAATACCATATGCTAACACGTATATATGGAATCTAAAAAAAAAAAAAAAGAAGAACCTAGGGGCAAGACAGGAATAAAGATGCAAACCTACTAGAGAATGGACTTGAGGACACGGGGAGGGGGAAGGGTAAGCTGGGACAAAGTGAGAGAGTGGTAGTGTATATATGAACATATATACACTACCAAATGTAAAATAGATAGCTAGTGGGAAGCAGTTGTATAGCACAGGGAGGTCAGCTCGGTGCTTTGTGCCCAGCTAGAAGGTGGGATAGGGAGGGTGGGAGGGAGACGAAAGGGGGAGGAGATATGGGGATATATGTATATGTATAACCGATGCACTTTGTTATAAAGCAGAAACTAACACACCATTGTAAAGCAATTATACTGCAATAAAAACGTAAAAAAAAAAAGGACTAAACAAACCTTAAAAAACAAAATACTGTACTCATAGCTCCACCCATTTCTCTAAATTGTAAATTGACATGCCCCTTATTGTCAATAGCACTTTTAAGTTCTTACTTTGGAAAATTTTCCTGTTTGCTGAAAAGTTGCTTAGATAGGCAGATTTCTCTTACAAAATTCTATTACTGGGTCCTTTTGCCCTAAACTTTTAGTGTTATTTTTATTGAGCAGTTACCAGGTGCTTACAGTTTGGGAGAAGATCTCAGATGAACTAAACTATCTTTTGACAGATTCACGTCATAGGTCTGGCTGTAAAGAGCCTCACAGTGGAGTAGATATTTTCCCAAGCCCCCAAACTTCTTTGGCTGGCCCTGCAGGCTCCTAGGAGCTGGGCCTCACCTGGCCACAGAAATATAATTTGCTGCCAGCACCGAGGGCTACTTGTTAACCTGGCTTTCTTCACAAGCCATCTCTGGAGCGTGTGGCTGTGTGTATACGGCTTTGTGGTCACTATCCATTACAGAGGTTGGGCTGGAGAAGGTACTCCGCTGACAAGTACTGGAAGCCTTGGCACTGAGTCTAATTAGTGAATCTTTGGATAGGATGGAAAGCCTGTTTATTGGCTGTGTGCCCCATGAGCGTGTTTGGTTCCATCACTTAGGAATGATCTTTAAAGGCATCTAGAAGATGAACATTCAGACATCATATGACCCAACAGTTCCCACTCCCAGAACACAACAGAAATGCATATGTATATTCATCAAAAGGTGGATTCAAGAATCTCCGCAGCGGGCTTCCCTGGTGGCACAGGGGTTAAGGATCTGCCTGCCCACGCAGGGGACACCGGGTTGGAGCCCTGGTCCAGGAAGATCCCATATGCCACAGAGCAACTAAGCCCGGGAGCCACAACTACTGAGCCTGTGCTCTAGAGCCCACGAGCCACAACTACTGGGCCCAAGTGCTACAACTACTGAAGCCCGTGTGCCTAGAGCCCATGTTCTGCAACAAGAGAAGCCACCGTGATGAGAAGCCCATGCACCGCAACAAGAGTAGCCCCTGCTCGCCATGGCTAGAGAAAGCCTGCGTGCAGCAACGAAGACCCAACACAGCCAAAAATAAATGAAATAAATTTAAAAAAAAATCTCCACAGCAGCAGAGATTTATAGTAACCAAAACTAGAAAAAAAACTCACATGACTGTCAACAGTGGTGTGGTCACACAGTAGAACATTATACTGCAAGACGAATGAAGAAACAACGTGCTGGGGAGTTCCCTGGTGGTCCAGTGGTTAGCATTCCGGGTTTTCACGGCCGTGGCCCAGGTTCATTCCCTGGTTGGGGAACTGAGATCCCACAAGCTGCGTGTTGCCGCCAAAATAAAAACAAACAAACAAAACCAAAACGTGGTGAATGAATTACACAAATAGAGTGTTGAGTGAAAAAAGCCTAGATATGACGAAAGAATGTCTCCCGCTGATTCCATTTGTATAAAATTCAAAAACAGGCAAAACTAATGTATTGAGCTAAAAGTCGACTAATGTTACCTTTGTGGGTGTTTCTGGGGTACTGATAATATTCTGTTTCTTAATGTGGGGCTGGTTCTTTGTAAAAATTCAGCAAGCAGTACATTTCTGATCTGTGAGCCTTTACGTGATACTTCAATAAGAAGTTTACGTACATAAGGCATCTAGTCTGCGACCCTCACTTCATAAGTGAGGGAGCTGAGGCCCAGCTGTGTTAAGTAACTTGCTCGAGGTCGGCCAGTTAGTTCTAATGCTTGTGCTCCCTCCCACTCGGATGCGTACTGATGCAATGTGGGTTTGGGGAACGCTGGTTTGGGGGAAGCCAAAAGGTAAAGAAGTGAGGAAATAAGAGGGAGAGAAAGATGTGTGAGCAACTGTTAGTTGTCACCACTCCTTTGCCCCTCATGACTGCTAGTTGTCCCGTCTCTCTTCCTCCCTCACCCTTCAAATGCAGCCTTGAGAGGCCCTGATGCCTGGAGCTGCTACAGCCATCTTGTGGCCACAAGCGAGACATTCCCAACTCCCTGAGTATAGCTGAGCGCATAAATGGAATGTGACCATGTCACTGATGGCGTCATTGAGCCACTGCACCTGACTCCAGACTTCTTAAATAAAAAATACACATCCCGGGCTTTCCTGGTGGTGCAGTGGTTGAGAGTCCGCCTGCCGATTCGTGCCCCGGTCCGGGAACATCCCACATGCCGCGGAGCGGCTGGGCCCGTGAGCCATGGCCGCTGAGCCTGCGCGTCCGGAGCCTGTGCTCCACAACGGGAGAGGCCCGCGCACCGCAAAAAAAAAAAAAAAAACACAAAAAAACCACATCCCTATGGTCTCAGGCACTTTAATGGGGATCTCTGTTAACATGCAGCTGAACTCATCCACAGGGATTCAGAAGATGAGGAATACAAGCAGGCAAAAGAAAGTCTAAGAAGAGAGTGCCCCTTTGTGGGAAGCAATGTTCCCAGCAGGGGCAGCATCCTTCAATAATGTGCATTCTCAGAAGGGGCAAGGTGAAAACTGGTACTTGGGGTGGAGGTGAGGGGAGCAAAAAGGTCTTAGATATTACAGTGGCTGTCTGAAAAGTTCAGCCCCACCCAACAAAATCTGATTCGTTAGTATTTAATTTTTCTTGTTAGGGAAAATTTAAACCTAATTAACCTTTCCCACGGAGGAGCAGTAATATTGGGAAAGAAGAAGAAAAGGGTGGAGAAACATTACTCTCTAAAGATGCTGGAAAACTCTAAAACCAAAGAGGAGCAGAGTTCCTGAGCCTTCCCAAGGCCTCTGAATTCCACCAGCTCTTCCCAGATCCTTGCCACTGTGGTAGCTCCGGGCAGCCCTGCTCTGCCCAGCCCCTCCTGTGCTTTGTAAATGGGGTGATACATGATCATGCAGGCCCACAGACTCATCCTCACTATACAGAGGTAGTGAGACCACACGGGCACAAGGCCTTGTCTTTCTGTATAACTGGTGGGCAGGGTAGCAAGATGGTGCTGGGGGCACAGCAAGAAAGTTCTACTCAGTACCCAGATTATAGGTGCAGGTGAGGTGACTTGCTAAAGACAGGGCTTCTGCCCACCCCAGCTAGATAAGGCCCTTCATTGTGCTGGCGTTTCGGGATTCTGTGATTGGCACAGCAGCTCGGGTCTTCCTGCGATGTGGCTGGCAGAACACCGTTCCCACACGCATGAAGAAAACGGGAGATGCCTGAAGCGGCACTCACCACACAGCCATTAATCTGATTCTCTCGGCTTGCAGGAATAGCAGACTTTGAGCTGGGGCCCATACATGGACGCTTCTAGAAGTCTTATCTGAGGAATATTCATTTTCTCCAAAATCAAACCCAGTCATCTGTGAGACTTTTTTTTTTTTTTTTGCAGTACGCGGGCCTCTCACTGTTGTGCCCTCTCCTGTTGCGGAGCACAGGCTCTGGACGTGCAGGCTCAGCGGCCATGGCTCACCGGCCCAGCCGCTTGGCGGCATGTGGGATCTTCCCGGACCGGGGCACGAACCCGTGTCCCCTGCATCGGCAGGTGGACTCTCAACCACTGGGCCACCAGGGAAGCCCTCTGTGAGACTTCTTAAACCACCCTGTCCTACAGTAGAATGGGGTTTGTTCAGCTCCCAGTTTCTAGTGCAGATGGGCTATCTTGGCTCCTCCACGTTCACAGCCTTGTCAAGTCTTCCAAATTAACTCATTCAACAGCTTCTTGTTATCAAGGCAGACCTAAGTGCCCTCTAGGAAAAGCCACACTTTTAGTCACTCAGGATAGGATCTTTGGAGGTTATTGATGACATAAGTAATTTTTTTAAAAAATTGTATTTATTTATTTTTGGCTGTGTTGGGTCATTGTTTCTGTGTGAGGGCTTTCTCTAGTTGAGGTGAGCGGGGGCCACTCTTCATCGCTGTGCGTGGGCCTCTCACTGTCGCGGCCTCTCGTTGCGGAGCACAGGCTCCAGACGCGCAGGCTCAGTAGTTGTGGCTCGTGGGCCTAGTTGCGGCGCGGCATGTGGGATCCTCCCAGACCAGGGCTCAAACCCGTGTCCCCTGCATTGGCAGGCAGATTCTCAACCACTGCGCCACCAGGGAAGTCCCAAGTAAAGTAATTTAACACAAATGAGAGCAGAGTTCTAGCCTCACCTTGACTGCTGGATTTCAGCACAGCCTCAGAATTAAGGTCTGCTTTGCTGACTTCAGTCCATCCATCAGCAACACTACTGCCCAGAACCCCCTGGAGTGTTGGTACCTGGGTACATTGCCAGGGATCAGGAAACTTAAGGGGACACCAGAAACTAAATCATGTCACTACTCTCTTAAAAATGATCCTGAACAGCATCTTGGGGGTTAGGGTTCGGGGGGGGCCTGTTGTCACTGCAAACCATGCACTTTCTGGGAAGGGATGCATGGAGTGTGGCCAGGACATCCAGAATCGACTGTTCTAGAAGGCTTCTCTCAGCTGACTGTGGGGATTTGGACAGGGAAATGACTTCTGAAATATTCCTTTCTGACCCACGCACATACTTTGTTCAAATTAAGCACTAGAGATACCAACCCTGTTGCTGAAGGCGGGATGCTTTCTTGGCCTTAGATATACTCCCTCAGGAAGGATGTGGCTAGCAAAAATATTTCCCCCTCCACTTTAATTTAAACTTTTTAGTTTAGAATACTTTTTAGATTTATGGAAAAGTTGCAAACATAGTACAGAGAATTCTCACATACCTCCTTTTGTTAACATCTTATATCATTATGGTACATTTGTCACAACTAAGGAGTTCAACATTGGTACATTACTATTAACTGTACGCTTTATCGTATTCCACTAGTTTTCTCCTGGTGTTCTTTTTCTGTTACAGAATCCCATCCAGAATACCCACAATACATTTTATAGTCATATCTCTCAGCCTCCACTATTTTGTGGCACTTTCTCAGACTTTCCTTATATATAATGACCTTGAAAGGTTTGAAAATTATTGATCGGGCATTTTATAGAATGCCCTTCATTTGGGTTTGTCTGGTATTTTTCTCATGGTCACACTGGGGTTATGGGTTGGGGGGAGGAAGATCACAGAGGTAAAGCGCCCTTCTCATCATATCGTATCAAGGCTACATAGTATCAACATGACTTGTCACTGATGATGTTAACTTTGATCACCTGGTCCAGGTGCTCTTTGCCAGGTTTCTTCGCTGTTCTTACTCCTCCCCTGGCACCCCCTCCTCTCATACTGTAGTCTTTGGAAGCCTGTTGCTAAGGGAAGTTTGGCTCCTTTTTGACCATTGCTTTTAGGATCCCATTTTCAACGCTTTATTTGAAAGAGAAAGCCCTGTGGTCAAGGCAGGTATCAAAAGCACCCCGTGAGCAGGCATGATGTGCCCCGCAGCAACCACCTGTGGCCTGATTGGGACCCTGCCTTGTACGGATGCTCCTCCTCCTTGCTCCTGCCCTTTGGGCCTGGCCCTCGAGGGTTTACCTCCCCCAAGTCTGTTGAAAGAGAAACTTCTCTCTCGTTAGGTACAGTAATTTTGTCCTGAAATCTAGTCAAGAAGTGGGGGTCAGGCTTACCTGGTGGCGCAGTGGTTGAGAGTCCACCTGCCGATGCAGGGGACACGGGTTCATGCCCCGGTCCGGGAGGATCCCACATGCCGCGGAGCGGCTGGGCCCGTGAGCCATGGCCGCTGAGCCTGCGCTTCCGGAGCCTGTGTTCCTCAATGGGAGAGGCCACAACAGTGAGAGGCCCACATACCGCAAAAAAAAAAAAAAAAAACAAAAAAAAACAAATTATAGTACATCCACACTATATTATGCAGCAATAACAAATGAATTAGAGCTCTATATGTTGGGAGGTCTATGATACATTAAATTTAAAAAGGCAAGTTGTATACATCAGAAATTAACACAACATTGTAAATCAACTATACTTCAATAAAATAAATTTTAAAAATAAAAAAGGCAAGTGGTAAAGTAATATGTATAGTGGGATCACTACATATGAACATATATATGTGTAAATGTGTATGTGTATATGTTTATATGAGAGTAGGAAAATGCATGACAGTATATGAACCGGACTATTTAGGTTTATATCTTCGGGTGATGGGACAGCAGGGCAAGGGCAGGCCAGATTAACATTATCTTTCTACAACTTCGTTTGTTTCCTTTCACACATTACAGTGAGCATTTATTTCTTTTGTAATTTAAAAATTCTAATAAGGAAAAATTTTAAATCAAAACATATGAAACATCTGAGTTAAATATATTTACAATGTTTCCTACTTCTTTTCCAAGACTAAGCAACATTCTGTTATAAGCCAATGTTTTGCTTACCTTTCTCCACTCCTAAAGCGATACAATTACAAGAAGAATTTTAAGAAATCTCCATTATGGGACTTCCCTGGTGGCGCAGTGGTTAAAGACTCTGCACTCCCAGTGCAGGGGGCCCGGGTTCAATATCTGGTCAGGAAACTAGAGCCTGTGAGCCGAAACTAAGGAGCCCACGTGCTGCAACTAAGACCTGGTGCAACCAAATAAATAAATAAACATTAAAAAAAAACCCCTCCATTATACCCCAATTAACAGGCCTTAGCACTTAAAAAAAAAAAAAGACTTTATCACGTATCACTTTCTATTTCAAATTATATTTATATGCTACACAACAGCAACAAAGACATTTTTCAGGCACAATCCTAGACGTCTACCTTACAGCTATGCTCCCCCCACTCCTTTTTGTCCTAGCTTCACTTTTGTCAGATGTGTCTTGAGACACGTGTTAACAAGCAAAGTTGAATTCATGTCATATATTTTGAGGCACACTACAGAAGCATTTATAATTTTAGAAAAAATTTCAATATTACTTCTTATTAGAATTTTTTTTTTACACTTCAGAATTATGTGTCCCTTTGCTAATAACTGTATACATAATGTGTATTTTTACTGGAACTTATATGTTCCCAGCATCTTCATTTTGATGATGATCTTAATTTTTTTTAATATTCTGAATACATTCTGAATAGAAAACATAACATAGCATATTCTGAGTTGTCTGGATGACCACCATCTAATTGACTAATGAAATAGATATCAGTTCCCTATATTTACATTTGTTTAAGCTCAAGAAACTACCAAATATTTCAACATCAATTTCCTTACGTTAATGACAAATGAATAGCAACAGTCTTAATACATGGAAACCTGTGCCCAGTCAGGCCCATCTGAGCATCTGTAGGGCCTGAACCAGAGTACAGATGCGGGCTTACATTCCATATGTCTAAATATTTAAAAGTTATACATCCAGCTAGCAAATATGTGTAAAGCTATGGCTTTGAAATGACTGAAAGCTGGCTAAATATCAAAGACAACTAACTTTATTTTTCATGTCTGGGTGGTCTGTTGATATTTGGTATGAGTGATAAAATAAATATTGACACATAAACAGTTCATAAAATTTATTTTTCTTGCCTTGATAGCAGCAAAATAATTATTTACATTATAAGATTGTTCACATAAATCGTGTGTTCAAAGATAAACTAAGGCATATTAAAAATTGTAAGAGCTTATTTGAGGAAAAATCAATTTGAAGGAGGCAGTGACAAACCAGAAGTGGTTAGGAGCGCTCCACGGACAGGAGCTGGGGAGAGACTTTTGTAGAGAAAGGGTGGAAGTAAAGTAAAGAAATGATGGATTGTCTGTAGGATAAAGCCTACTTGGCTGTTAGTGACTGGTTGTTCAATTTCATAACCTTGAGTAATTTACAGGCTTAGATTTGGGTTTGTCACAGCATTAGAGCCACCTCAGTCTAATGGCTTCCTTGATTAATTAAACAACAGTAATGTCAAATTGGACAAAGTTTCTTAAGTTATTGTACTTCTTAGATAGTTTTTTATTACTTTTAATTTAGAGAAAATATGTTCTTTGGGGGCTTCCCTGGTGGCGCAGTGGTTGAGAGTCCGCCTGCCGATGCAGGGGACACAGGTTCGTGCCCCGGTCCGGGAAGATCCCACATGCCGTGGAGCAGCTGGGCCCGTCCGTGAGCCATAGCCGCTGAGCCTGCGCGTCCGGAGCCTGTGCTCCGCAACGGGAGAGGCCACGACAGTGAGAGGCCCGTGTACCACAAAAAAAAAAAAAAAAATGTTCTTTGGTAAGTAAACAACAACTGAAATTGCCAATTAAATTCTTAAAGTAATATTTAGATTCAGAAATAAATCACAAATTATATATATCATATTAAAACACTGAAATAGGGATACATATGATAAATTATCATAGAATGTTAGAATATATTTTAATTTCATCATAAATTATCACTTATATTGCAATTTTTACCATCTCTTAAAGCAATATCTAGAGTCATACAGTAAAGAATCAGTATTATGCTTCACTCATGGTACATATAAATGGACATATATACAAATGAAAGGAAAATCAATTGTTTAATATTGCAGAAATGTTCCTCAGTCACCAGTCCAAATGTACTAATTCATGAGCAACTCCAGGATCACAAATGTTAATAAGAAGAAAAGCAAGAAAATGGGCTTTCAGCACTAAAGAGGAAAATTGTTGGTTGTTCAAGAATTTATTGAATTCATCTGATCTGAGAGGACGCATTTAGAATAATTAGTTTTTTCTCTTACCTAAGTACTTCTGCTGCTCAACTCTTCCTTGCACTAAAAAGCAGTGTCCATTTTTGACCTGGTGAGAAAATAGGAAAAATATATGTTGGTTTCTGCCTTCCATTCCCCACCTCATTCCTGGCACAGAGCCCCTGAAACTGTCATGAATTCCTAAGTGTTAAGAACATTAGGGGACTTCCCTGGTGGCGCAGTGGCTAAGACTCCATGCTCCCAATGCAGGGGGCCCGGCTTCGATCTCTGGTCAGGGAACTAGATCCCACACGCATGTCGCAACTAAGTTCACATGCCACAACTAAGGAGCCCGCCTGCTGCAACTAAGACCCAGTGCAACCAAATAAATAAATATTTAAAAGAAAGAAAAAAGAACATTAGGAACCTCTTCTGTTCTAATAGTTGGCCTTTGACCCTGGCTTTTGAAACAGGGTTCCTAAATCCACTGGAACTTCCTGGGTAGCAGGAGTACTTTTTGTTCTAATGAGGCGATTCTGGGTGGGCTCCTGGATGGCAGCTAATCACCACCAGTAAGACCAAGTCATGATCAAAAGCTTGGAATTTTCAGCCCCATTCCCCAGTCTTCAGAGAGGGGAAAGGGGCTGGAAATGGAGTTCATGATCCATCCTGTCTACATGATGAAGTCTCACAAAAATCCCAAAGTATGGGGTTTGGAGAACTTCCAGGTTGGTGAACCTCCACATACCAGGACAGTGACACACCCCAACTCCACAGTGACAGAAGCTCCTGCACTTGGGGCCCTCTCAGATCTCACCTCATGTGTGTCTTCATCTGGCTGTTCATCTGTATCGTTTATCATACCCTTTAATGAACTGCTAAACATAGATGTTTCCCTGAGTTCCGTGAGTCGTTCTAGCGTATAATCGAATCCAAGTGGAAAGGAGGTCATGGGAACTTCCAATTTGTCGCCAAGTCAGATAGAAGTTGTGGGTAACCTGAGGATCTACTGCCTGCGGTTGACATGTGAAGTGGGGGTGGGCAGTCTCAGGGGCCTTAGCCCTCACCCTGTAGGATTTAACGCTACCTCCAGGTGGATGGTGTCAGAATTGAGTTAGATTGTAGGACGCTTAGCTGGTGCCTCAGAATTGTGTGGAACTATCCTCCACCTCTGGTGTCAGAGGGCTGTGTGATAGTAGTGTAAAGGAGACACACAGGAGGAAGACTGGGCTTCTACCCAACCCAGACCTCAGTGGGTGCATAACCCCAAAACTTTTACAGCATTCCAACCCAGCTGCCTTTTGCTTTAAGAGCAGAGGGCAAGAGGTATGAAGTGTTTCCATCGGGCCTGAGTAGTGTTAGGAGCAGTTATTCAAGGTTCTAGGTTATGCTGGGCCAGTGCCAAGTGACAGAGGTTCTCATCTGTTCCTTAACAAGTATGTGTGTGTGTGTGTATGTGTGTGTGTGTGTGTGTACATGTGTTTTATGCAAGACCCTCTAATATGTGGGGGAAGCAGCCCCTTTTGCTTGAGCCTAAGGGTAGTACTGGGCCGAATGAAAGCAAAATGACTTCACACAGCGCCATGCAGGTGAAAGTTTACAATTTTGAGTAGAGAAAACTGGTGGGAGAGGCAAGCAAAGTCAAAGAAATGCATGCTGTTGCTAAGGGCATCCTCTTCACACTGTGAATAGTGACCAAGTTTGCCAAAACATCAGTGTCACATAAAATTTAACATTGATTTGTATGTATTAGTTTTGTGTTTTTTTGAGTGATTAAGTTGTAAACAATTCTTAATTTTGAGAACTATCATATTTACCTTGAAAATCTTGTAAAGGTAAGTAGGACTTGTGTTGATTTACAGGTGTTAGGAGTTAAATATAGAAAACGATCATTCCTATTGTTGCCAATTAAAAGATTTCTCAAAATAATAAAACAATGGTTTCAAAATGCCCTGGGAGAATCATATGCTTAAAATAAACCACAGTGTAACAAGAGAGACAGGCATGTTATTAATTCAAAGCTATAGTCACATATTTAGGTATTAGATGGTAGATACTGTGAAAGAAAAATCAAAATGGAGTCAGTATTGCTAAGAGACTTCTCTAAAATGCTGCCAGGGGAATTCCTTGGCTGTCCAGTGGTTAGGACTCCACACTTCCACTACCCGGAGCCCAGGTTTGATCCCTGGTCGGGGAACTAAAATCCCACAAGTTGCGTGGTTCAGCCTAAAAATAAATAAATAAATAAATAAATAAATAAATTTTAAAAATGCAGCTGGAAGGCCCCTGAGGAAATGTGACGTATGCACATCTCAGCCCAGAAGGAATCTGGCCTTTTGACCACTTATTGTCTTAATACAGACATCCAGAACATCTGCCCAATGTTCAGAAACTCAAGATATTTACTGCAACCTTACCCGAAAGCAACTTGCGACAGCCATCCCTTAAGGACTAATATTTCCTTTCTTCTATCAGAGTACAGCCTCATGGCTTTTGCGTTTATAAGTCCCTGAACACTTTCCCCAGAACACTCTTTTGGTTTTACCCAAATCTGTGTCTCCAGAATTGCAATTCTTAAGACCCCAAATACACTCTTTTCTTATTTGCTGCCTTCTGCGCTTTTGGGGTTGACATTACCGGGTAGGAACCTTCCTTTAAAACAATGGGAAGCGCTTCCCTGGTGGCGCAGTGGTTGAGAGTCCGCCTGCCGATGCAAGGGACACGGGTTCGTGCCCCGGTCCGGGAGGATCCCACATGCCGCGGAGCGGCTGGGCCCGTGAGCCATGACCGCTGAGCCTGCGCATCCGGAGCCTGTTGCTCCGCAACGGGAGAGGCCGCGGCAGTAAGAGGTCCGCGTACCGCAAAACAAACAAACAAAAAAAGCAATGGGAAAATACTGTAAGACATTACATTTGTAGCTCTTTTAACAGGATAATGTTTGTGCAAAATCTTCCTGTCTGATTTGTCTAGTATCATCCACATTGCCCAATATGGTACTTTACATGTAGAAAGCACTCAAGGAAATAGCTCAGATAGTTAACAAAAAAGCAAATTGCAAAAGAATATATATACTAGATAGATAGAATATCAACATTTTTATAAAATTTTAAAACAACTTAATATATCTTAGGGATACAATGTAGCAAAAGTTTAAAGATATGTACTGGAGCAATGACAACTAAATTCAGGAAAGTAGCTTACCTCTGAGGTGGAACGAGAGGAACACGGTGGGGGAAGGGTGCCTGGGAGAACTCAAATGTACTTGAAATGTTTTGCTTTTTAGGCCAGGTAGTAAGTTTCACAGTGTCTATTATATTATTAGTTATAGATTTTTGTAAGTCTGAACTATTTCATTAAAATGCAACCCAGACAAAAGTCTTTCCAGCATTTGTTTCTCAGGTACTCTCACACATGCTCTGAGTGAGCTGTGAAATGTAATGGATTCAATATTAGTTTCCTGTGGCAGCTGTAACAAATGACCACAGACTTGGTACCTTTAAACAACAGAAATTTATCCTCTCACAGTTTTGGAGACCAGAAGTCCAAAATCAGTTTGTGCTGAAATTAAGGAGGGGAGAATGTTCTTGCTTCTTCCAGCTCCTGGGAGCGGCCAGCATTCCTCGGTTTGCGGCTGCATCACTCCAGTCTCTGCCTCTAATCACACCATCTTCTCTTCTGCCTATGTCAAACCTCCCTCTTCCTCTCTCTTATAAGGACATTTGTGATTATCCAGGGCTCCCCTGGATAAGCCAGGATAATCTCCCTACCTCAAGATCCTTAATCACATCTGCAAAGACCCTCTTCCCATATGAGGTAACATTTACAGATTCCAGGGTTCAGGATTAGGTCTTGACCACAAATGCCTTTGTCTCCAGTTACAATAGGAATGCAATCCCTTCCTAAAGTCACAGTTGAATAAAATTGGCCCAAGGGTAGTAAATTAAAGGTACTAATTAATTTTACAGGAACTGGAAGAATGTTAGGGGATTTGGAGAAGCATAGGGCTGGCATTTTATCATTAATGATCTCAAATAAGAGTCTTTCAACAAATATGTTAAATTTAGAGATGGCACTGAACCTGGGGAGTAGTAACAGTGTTAGTGCAGTAGTTTAAGAAGAACAAACACCTTGAACTTTAATGGAACAGTACTGCTGAAGAGCGTATTAGCGGCACACAGTGAGAGCCCACAAAGCATCATTTGACTAAAGGATTAGATCAGCTTTTAAAGCAGTGAAAAAACAAAAGTGAGATTCTGGCCTGCACACTTAAAAGCATCCTATAGGCAAGGACAAATCATTCAGTTTGTATTTCCATTAAATATCTATTGAATAAATGAATAAAAGATCACATTTCAGCTTTCATTAGGGTTAAAAATCAATCAGCAGGTGTACCTGCTTGGCACTCTTCTTGGTACTTTGAGGATACTGGCATGTAGTAGGAAGTTGGCCCCTTAGAGGTGACCAAATGAGAAGGACCTAACATGAAGCATTACATGGTACTCAGGCTGCCAGGCCTCCTGAGGGGTTTAATGCAGTGCAGTGAGTCCTCTTCATACCCCACCAAAAACAGTAGGGTTCAATCTATTTAATTAAAGGCACAAACCAGTGGCAAAATAAAAGTTACTTTTTTTTTCTCTGTTGATTCAATTTTTTTTTACATCTTTATTGGAGTATAATTGCTTTACAATGGTGTGCTAGTTTCTGCTTTATAACAAAGTGAATCAGTTATATGTATACATATGTTCCCATATCTCTTCCCTCTTGCATCTCCCTCCCTCCCACCCTCCCTATCCCACCCCTCTAGGTGGTCACAAAGCACCGAGCTTATCTCCCTGTGCTATGCGGCTGCTTCCCACTAGCGATCTAGTCTACGTTTGGTAGTGTATATATGTCCATGCCACTCTCTCGCTTTGTCACAGCTTACCCTTACCCCTCCCCATATCATCAAGTCCATTCTCTAGTAGGTCTGTGTCTTTATTCCTGTCTTACCCCTGGATTCTTCATGACTTTTTTTTTTCTTACATTCCATATATATGTGTTAGCATACGGTATTTGTCTTTCTCTTTCTGACTTACTTCACTCTGTATGACAGACTCTAGGTCTATCCACCTCATTACAAATAGCTCAATTTTAGGGAACTTACTATATAAATTTCACAATATGATGCACTATCTATTATACTTAATCCTCATGATACTCACATAAGGAAAGTAAGAGCTGAGAAAACTGTTTCAGGGAGCTGAAGTGACTTGTCCAAGGTCACAGATATAAGTGACAGGGACAGGACTTGTACCCAGATCTGTCTTATCCCAGAGTCTAGGCGTTCAGTAACTGTCTCTCTATTAGAAACTATTAGAAGTCTAAAACAAGATAAAAACTCATGAAGGTGACCAGATATAAAATAAATATAAAAAGTTAGTTTCCCCCTTCTTATTTATAACGTGTCTTGTTTAAGAAAGCATTTCAAAACGTCTAATAAAATAAACACAATTCAAGAGTAAAGTAAAAAGGAGTGAGGTTTTAAAATGGCAACTGGAATACTCAGTGACACACCTAAGGTTACATGGCAGTATGTGGCACAGCAGGACTTCCAACCCAGGCAGTCTGACTGGGTAATGCTAGAGTCTAGGTCCATCCACCTCATTACAAATAGCTCAATTTCGTTTCTTTTTATGGCTGAGTAATATTCCATTGTATATATGTGCCACATCTTCTTTATCCGATGATGGACATCTAGGTTGTTCATCCGATGATGGACATCTAGGTTGTTTCCATCTCCCGGCTATCGTAAATAGAGCTGCAATGAACATTTTGGTACATGACTCTTTTTCAATTATGGTTTTCTCAGGGTATATGCCCAGTAGTGGGATTGCTGGGTCATATGGTAGTTCTATTTGTAGTTTTTTAAGGAACCTCCATACTGTTCTCCATAGTGGCTGTACCAATTCACATTCCCACCAGCAGTGCAAGAGTGTTCCATTTTCTCCACATCCTCTCCAGCATTTATTGTTTCTAGATTTTCTGATGATGGCCATTCTGACTGGTGTGAGATGATATCTCATTGTAGTTTTGATTTGCATTTCTCTGATGATTAAGGATGTTGAGCATTCTTTCATGTGTTTGTTGGCAGTCTGTATATCTTCTTTGGAGAAATGTCTATTTAGGTCTTCCGCCCATTTTTGGATTGCATTGTTTGTTTTTTTTGTTATTGAGCTGCATGAGCTGCTTGTAAATTTTGGATATTAATCCTTTGTCAGTTGCTTCATTTGCAAATATTTTCTCCCATGCTGAGGGTTGTCTTTTGGTCTTGTTTATGGTTTCCTTTGCTGTGCAAAAGCTTTGAAGTTTCATTAGGTCCCATTTGTTTATTTTTATTTCCATTTCTCTGGGAGGTGAGTCAAAAAGGATCCTGCTGTGATTTATGTCATAGAGTGTTCTGCCTATGTTTTCCTCTAAGAGTTTGATAGTTTCTGGCCTTACATTTAGGTCTTTAATCCATTTTGAGCTTATTTTTGTGTATGGTGTTAGGGAGTGATCTAATCTCATACTTTTACATGTACCTGTCCAGTTTTCCCAGCACCACTTATTGAAGAGGCTGTTCTTTCTCCACTGTACATTCCTGCCTCCTTTATCAAAGATAAGGTGACTATATGTGCATGGGTTTATCTCTGGGCTTTCTATCCTGTTCCATTGATCTATATTTCTGCGTTTGTGCCAGTACCATACTATCTTGATTACTGTAGCTTTGTAATATAGTCTGAAGTCAGGGAGCCTGATTCCGCCAGCTCCGTTTTTCTTTCTCAAGGTTGCTTTGGCTATTCGGGGTCTTTTGTGTTTCCATACAAATTGTGAAATTTTTTGTTCTAGTTCTGTGAAAAATGCCAGTGGTAGTTTGATAGGGATTGCATTGAATTTGTAGATTGCTTTGGGTAGTAGATTCATTTTCACAATGTTGATTCTTCCAGTCCAAGAACATGGCATATCTCTCCATCTATTTGTATCATCTTTAATTTCTTTCATCAGTGTCTTATAATTTTCTGCATACAGGTCTTTTGTCTCCTTAGGTAGGTTTATTCCTAGATATTTTATTCTTTTTGTTGCAATGGTAAATGGGAGGGTTTTCTTGATTTCACTTTCAGATTTTTCATCATTAGTGTATAAGAATGCCAGAGGTATCTGTGCATTAATTTTGTATCCTGCTACTTTACCAAATTCATTGATTAGCTCTAGTAGTTTTCTGGTAGCATCTTTAGGATTCTCTATGTATAGGATCATGTCATCTGCAAACAGTGACAGCTTTACTTCTTCTTTTTTGATTTGGATTCCTTTTATTTCCTTTTCTTCTCTGATTGCTGTGGCTAAAACTTCCAAAACTATGTTGAATAAGAGTGGTGAGAGTGGGCAACCTTGTCTTTTTCCTGATCTTAGTGGAAATGCTTTCAGTTTTTCACCATTGAGGATGATGTTGGCTGTGGGTTTGTCATATATGGCCTTTATTATGTTGAGGAAAGTTCTCTCTATGCCTACTTTCTGCAGGGTTTTTGTCATAAATGGGTGTTGAATTTTGTCAAAAGCTTTCTCTGCATCTATTGAGATGATCATATGGTTTTTCTCCTTCAATTTGTTAATATGGTGTATCACGTTGATTGATTTGCGTATATTGAAGAATCCTTGCATTCCTGGAATAAACCCCAATTGATCCTGGTGTATGATCCTTTTAATGTGCTGTTGGATTCTGTTTGCTAGTATTTGTTGAGGATTTTTGCATCTATGTTCATCAGTGATATTGGCCTGTAGTTTTCTTTCTTTGTGACATCCTTGTCGGGTTTTGGTATCAGGGTGATGGCGGCCTCGTAGAATGAGTTTGGGAGTGTTCCTCCCTCTGCTATATTTTGGAAGAGTTTGAGAAGGATAGGTGTTAGCTCTTCTCTAAATGTTTGGTAGAATTCACCTGTGAAGCCATCTGGTCCTGGGCTTTTGTTTGTTGGAAGATTTTTAATCACAGTTTCAATTTCAGTGCTTGTGATTGTTCTGTTCATATTTTCTATTTCTTCCTGGTTCAGTCTTGGCAGGTTGTGCATTTCTAAGAATTTGTCCATTTCTTCCAGGTTGTCCATCAATCTGTTAAATGAAACACTTCTAATCTAACCCTCATCCCTTCTTGCAGACCCCCTCTCCTTGCCCCACCTGAGAAGACATCTCTTTTCCTTCCCCCATGGATGAAGGAGCAGAGTGGCCTAATGCCTTGGTATCTGCGACACACAGACTTGGCTTGCAAACCATGGTCTAGACCTGACTCCACATGGGGAGTGGGACTCAATCTGCACCAGGGAACCCCTCCCTCGCATTATTATCCTTGGCCATGGTTATAAACGCCAATGGGCAACTTCACCTAGTGGTTTAGTGCACTATTGTAATCAAAAAGTGGTAGCATCTTGGACAAGTTTCAATGTATCCACATCTTTAAAATTGATAGGTGATCATTGTATCCTTCTCAAAGGTTGGTCTTGAGATAATACATGCAGAGTCCTAGCATACAGCAAAGATTCAATGAAAAGATTCCCCTAAGGTTTCTAGAGGTTTCATTCCATGGTAAGCAAATTCTCCTTAACCAAACCATCGAATCACCTATGTCCTGACTTAACTGAAACCCACTTCTCCTTCAAGGGTAGCTTCCCTTGTATTCCTACAAGGTGGAAAATGCTCTTGTGTCCAACCAGACATATCATGGTAGAGGATGCTTTTATTACCCTTTTCCACAGATAAGGAAATTGAGGAACAGAGAAATAATCTGTCTAAGTGTTCACCCAGTAAGTGGCAAAGCAAGAATCTGAACCCAGAGAGTCTGGTTCTAGAGGCTGCTCTCTTAGCCAGTGGGCAATTCTGCCCCTTTTTGTAGCTAGCAGTCTCCTAGACTAAGTTCACTTCATTTTCTATTATAGGATCTGAAGTAAGAATACATTTTGTTTGAGCAATGTAGTTGTAGTGGCCAGCTTCTAGGATGGTCCCTGCTTTGGATTGAACGTTTGTATCCCTCCCACACCTACCTCAATCCTAATCCCCAATGTGATGGCCTTTGGAGGTGGGGCATTTGTGAGGTGATTAGGTCATGTAGGTGGGAGTCCTCATAAATGGGATTAATGCCCTTGTAAATGAGACTCAGATCCCTCACCCCTGCAGCCATGTGAGGTTGCTGCAAAAAGACGGCCATCCATGAATGAGGAAGTGGGCCTTCACCAGAGCCCAACCAAGCTGGCACCTTGATCTTGGACTTCCCAGCCTCCAGAACTGTGAGAAATAAATTGGTGTTGTTTAGAAGCCATCAAGTCTATTGTATTCTGCTGTAGCAGCCTGAATGGATAAAGGCGTCCCCAATGATCTCACCTCCTAGTAGGCACAGCCTTGTAATAGTTCCCTTCCACACTGTACCAAGGCTGGTCTGTGTGACACGCAGTATATGGCAGAAACAGTGGTATGTCACTTCCAAGATCAGGTTATAAAAGATACTGTTGCTTCTGACTTGATCACTCTCATATCACTTGCTCTGGCTGTGAGCTGCCATGTCATGAGCAACCCTATGGGAAGGCCTGCATGGTAAGGAATTGAAGCCTCCTACCCTTAGCCACATGAGTAAGCTTGCAAGTTAATCCTTCCACGTAGTTGACCTTCAGAATGACTATATCCCCTGCTAGCATCTTGACTGCAACCTTAAAAAAGATCCTCTGCCAGAACTACCCCTCTATGCTGCCTTGATTCCAGCTCCTCAGAAACTGTAAGAGAATAAATATTTGTTGTTTTAAACTGCCAAGTTTGGGGATAATTTGTTACAAGCAATAGGTAAGTCATACACTAATTGTCTCAAATTCCTACCTAGTTTATTTTAAAGGCTGTCTGGCGTCATGCATTTCCCATAAATATTTAATCATAAAATAGCACAAGAGGGTTAGGGTGGCTCCAACTGGAACCTGAGGACTATTCTCAGCTCTCTACCTTGATACTGAAGGTCTGTAATAATCATAATGGCTTCAGGAGGAAGCACTTCACAGACTGCTACCTGGCATTTCCTTATCAGTTAACAGCGCCACAGGATGGTCACATGCATCCCTTTTGTCTTGGACTTTCCCCTAGTAGATATGTAGGCTTCTATCTACTTATCAAGTAACAAGATATCCAGTAAAACACAGATCTTTCATAATTACCCCCATCATCACCATTCATCTCCAGAACTCTTTTCATTTTATAAAACTGAAACACTATTCCTATTAAATAACAACTCTTCATTGTCCCCTTCCCCCCAGCCCCTGGCAACCACCATTCTATTTCTGTCTCTATGATTGTGACTAAGTACTTTATATAAGTGAAATCACACAGTATTTGTCCTTTTGTGACTGGCTTATTTCACTTAGCATAATATCCTCAAGGTTCATGCATACTGTAGCATATATCAGAATTTCCTTCTTTTTAAAAGGTGAATAATATTTCATTGTATGTATATGCTACGTTTTGCTTATTCATTCATCTGTTCAAGGATATTTGTGTCGCTTTCACCTCTTAGCTATTGTGAATAGTTCTGCTATGAACACGGATGTTTACATACCTCTTGGAGGCCCTGCTTTCAGTTCTTTTGTGTATAAACCCCCCAAAACCTTAATTTTTTGAGTAACTATTATACAGTTTTCCACTGGTGGCTGTATCATTTTACATGCACGAAGGTTCCAATTTCTCTGCCAACACTCATTTTATTTTCTGGGTTTTTTTTTTTTTTTTTCCGATAGTAGCCATCTAATGGATATGAAGTGGTCACTCATTTATTTTTATTTTCTTTTTACAGATGATAGAACTGAAGCATCAAACGATTAAGTGTCAGGGGTGGGATTTGAACCCAAGTAAATTGACCCACTATTAACTAATATGTTAAAATTCTTGTGACACTGAAGTCCCAAAATCTCTCAAGGAGGAGACGGGGGTCCAAGAGCTAACATTCACCAAATCAAACAATCAGCAGCAAGTTAAATTTATCTTTCTCCTGATAACGTTCTGTGAATCCTGGGAGGTTGAATTTACTAGGAAATTACAAAATGTTGTTCTGGGGTAGAACTCTTCTTTTCAGCTTAAATAAGCTTGCTCAGGATGTCCATTTGGGACTTAGACTGGAGTTTTCTTATGCCCTAGTTTCTGTATTGTCTCATCAGGCAACCTAAAACCAAAAAATTCTCCTAAGGTTCTGTCAGCCATATATATCCAAGTGATCATTTTCGTCAGGCCGGAACTCAGAAAGGTCTCTTAACTGAAAAGTTGTCCTGGCCAACTACCAAAATGCTCACTTTATATCTAGATTAAAGTAGTCAGCAGACTACTGAGCTCCCTGAGCTGGTCTCAGAGGAATTCCTTCCTCCAGAGCAGAGACAATGTGTGAGATTGAAGAACCTGGACCTTTGCATCTGACAGGCCTTTAGTCGCTGAAATTCAACTAAAGACATAAAGTAACTGAACATTTCTGAGTCTGATATATAAATCATAAATAAATATATAAATAAATCACATATAAGTATATAAATAAATACGAATCATATATAACTCAGGGAATGACAGGACCAGAGCTGGTGCACAGGAAGCACCTCGTACGTACAAGGCACTTAACAAACGCTCGGTAGGGTTATTATTTGTCATGGATCCATGCTCAACAAAATTGTGCATCATAAACGTTTATTACTGAGCAAACATCGATTATTAAGAAGGACGTTAAGATGGTTAACGACCGCAGGACACGTGACACACATCAATACAAGGTTACTGTTCAACGTAGATACGTAGCTCTACTGTGCTGGAATCAGGCCTTCAGGCGATCCCACTAGGAGAGACAGTGTTCTGAGATGTGGCATATCCATTCCTTAAACACAGATTCTTGCACAGTAGTAAAAATTTCTACAAGTTTAGTGTATAATTATTTAAACTATAAAAGAAAAGTATCACTGGGATTTGTGTACGTTAAGACGCGCAACCCGAGATGGTTGATAAAGCTCACTCTCCGGGACCCAACCGCAGCTCTGCCTCACTCGCAACCGAAGTGGATTCACATCGTCGCAGAACCGGCTGAGTCGGTGACTTCGCCACTTGAAGAGCTAGGGACGCAGCCGGTCTCCGCCCCGCCCCTACCTAGCCGAGCCGGCAGGATACGTCACTGCGCAGCGGCCTGGACGAAAGAGCCAATTGCGGTGCTAGGGACCCAGCCGGTCTCTGCCCGGCACCGTTCGGGCTCCGCCCCCGATGGTGCGGCATGCAGGGTCCAGGAGCCTCTCTGGCTGCCACTCTTTGGAAGGGAAGTGGCGTATGCATTAGGTAGCAGTTAAAGTACGAATCGCCGTGAGGAGCAGCCGTTAGGAGGCGGGAATTCCGGTCCCTCGGGTGTAAGTCATCAGGAGGCGGAAGCGCAGCGGGGGCGGGAAGGTGGTAGAACGCGGCATTGAGCTTGGTTTGCCGGTCTTTAAGTGGTTGCGCGCCCTTGGAGAACGCGACCAGAAGGCGAGGCGGTCCCGGGCTCTCTAGCCTCGCGGTAAGTAGGACCGCCTGGCGGCGCCGGGGATGAAGGTGTGTGGCCCCGGCGCCGACCCGCTGCTGCCGTTCCTTGCTACAGGGCAGTGGCCTCCCCGCCAGCCTTGCCTCCCAGCATTTCTCACTCCCCCTCCTCTCCTTGGTATCAGCCGCAGCCCCCGCCCTACCTGCCCTTCACGCGCGCCTCCCGCCCCGGGACCTTTCTGAGACGCAGGTCCAGCCCTGTCACATCCCTGATTGACGTTCCCCGTCACAAGATGGCCCTCTTGTCCCTTCCGTCCTAAGCCGGCTTCGCTCGCTCTGTGCTTTGCTGCAGGAGACACCTAATATTATTTCGTTCCAAATCGACATCTGTTTGCTCGCTCTTGTACTTTCCCGCTTACCCCAGAAGGCATCCCTCGTCACGCCGGTAGAATCAGTTCATCTCTGCTTCCGGAGCACTGTTTACTCCTTGTAAAGAGCGCGTTTGTTAAACTTTTTTAGTACGGTTGCTTGAATGAGACTCTCTTTTTCCACCGGATTATATGTTTCTTGAGGGCGGGAGTAAGGTCTTGCTCATTTGGGATCCCCCCAGGGCCTAGTACAAAAGCACGAAGTTTGGAATCTAACAGTCCAAAGTTTTCGCACTAGCTTTGTGACCTTGGACACGATCTCCCTGTCTATGAAGTGGTGATAAATAAAATAATTAATTTCAATCATCTTACAGATCTTGTATGGTGCAGAGTATGTACGCGATAAATATTCGGCTCTTTTTCCTTTCTAGCTTTCAGTATACACAGTAGTTGCTGGGTACGTTTTTAAAATGAATCGAGAGGCACTACAGAAGAGTGATTTTTCTTCCTAGCCCTGTGATTGTATTGATGCTATGAGTTAGTTGATACATTTGGTAGTATTTGGTAAACACAACCTAATGAAGTAATTAAAGACAGTAATGGTGAATGTTGGTATCAACATCTGCAAGAATAAACATTTAACCTTCACGCTCTAATTAAATAACTTGAGGCGTTTGATTTAAGTCTGTGTGCCCTTCAGACAGATGTTTCTGAAGAGATGAAGGTATGTGTCTGCACATTATTTTTTACAGGTGATTGTAAAGTGCAGACCACTTGCCACGGAACATAGTTGAAACAGAAAATAGGAAGATGGCAGCAAACCCTTCAGGACAAGGTAAATGCTAGGAACTTTTTCCTCATAAAGTATTTTGATAGAAAATTTAGCATAGGGCTGTTACTAGAGCCAGAATTAAAAATGAATAGCCAAGTAAAACCCCATATTTGAAGCAAGTCCAACGTTTCATCAGATGTGTTTCATCAGATATGTAACATCCTTAATAGCTATTAATCCTATGTGTTAATCTGTTAATATTATTCACACTGTAAACCTTAAGTCCTCCTCGGACATTTGTGTTCTCATGCTCTTTTACTTGAGATTAGAACCACTTTTAAAGAAGTTATATTGTCACTAGGCAATATCCACTCCTTTATTTTCGTTTGCTCAAAAAACTTTTCATACACGTTTCACCTGTGTTAAGAGCTCTGTAAAGCAAGTCAAGTTAGATACATCCCAAATAAGGAGTTTTTATTTAAAAATAAGTTTCAAAAGTAAAATTTAATCTCTAGAAAGCATTAAATTCCACTTTGTAAGTTGTCTCCTGCTTAAGAACTTGAAGCAGACTTCTATTTCCTCTCCATATCAAGTCTAAACTCCTTATTTGATGCATCATATTTTTTGATTAATCTTAGTCTTGTTTTATTTTAAACGTCATATAAACGTGTTTGTGTCCAGTTGTTTACACGCACTGTACTGTCTGTGAGAGTCATCCATGTTATGCCATGTACCAATAGTTCATTCTTTTTTATTGCAGACTAGTATTCCATTGTATGAATTTACCACAATTTATTTATTCATTCCTTTTTGGAGACTTTGGGGTTGTATCAGTTTTGGCCATTGTGAATAAAGCTGCTTTGAATATTCGTTTGTAAGTCTTTTTGCAGATATTTGGATGAATATCTAGGAATGGAGCAGCTGAGTGTACAGTTTACTTTATGGAAAACTGCCAAACCCTTTTCCTAAAGTGAATGTACTTTACATTCCCTCTAGTCAAGTGTGAGAATTCTGGTTGCTCCATATATAGCATTGTTGGTCTTTTCAATTTTAGCCATTTTAGAGGGTGTAAAGTGACATCTCATTGTAGTATTAACTTGGATGTCCCTGATGACAAATGTTGGACACTTTTTTATGTGCTTGTTGGCCATTGCAGATCTTCCTTTGTGAAGTGTTTGTTCAAGCCTTTTGCTCATTTTTTAAAAATTTGGGTTATTTTTATTATTTTTTTTTAAGAGTCTAGATACTGGTCCTGTGTCACTGCTAATTGCATCATCTAGATCATCTTTGAGTTGGTTTCTGTTGACTGCATTTTTTTTTGAGAATGAGTCACAGTTTCCTTTTTCTTACTATATTTAGTGATTTGTTATTGAATACTGGATATTATGACTAATACATTGTAGAGACTCTGAATTCTGTTATATTCCTATGAAATGTGATTTTCATTCTAGCAGATGGCTTGGCTCAACTCTTACTCCAAACTCTTGTCTCCCTTATGTTGGGCAGCAGCTGAAATCTCTGCTCATTCTTTAAAGCTTCCAGTTGCTGCTTTAGTGCTTTATTTGTCTCCCCCATGTATGTGTAGTTTAGCAGAAAGCAAAACCTTGGGTGGATTTTATAGGCATGTTTTAGGCTTTACTCCTTCTGCCTTTCCCTCTCAAGTTTCTCCCCTAATTTTCTGGTTACTCTGTCTGTCCTCTGATACCTCAAGCCAGTAAGGTGAGGCTATGCAAGCTGTTCGTGGATTGAGGAGTGCAAAAGGCCACCGATTCCCAAATTTCACCAGTTGCAGTTTCTGCCCGATTTTGGTCAGTCTCTAGTGCCTTCAAATAATGAATGTTTAGTATTTTTTCCAGAATTTATAATTATATTTGTGGCAGGATTACTCTAACCAAACTATTCTGCTAGTACTGGAAGTTGGAAGCCCACTGAATCTGTTTTAGTATATTAGTTGCATTTAGGACAGACTAAAGATTACATGAGTTTTATAGAAGTGTGGTATTGTAAAAAGCTAGCTCTGGTGATAGCTTTACTGGCTATAACCAGCTAATACAATTCTGTTCTCTCAAATAACCAAGTGTGATTTGTGTGCTCTATGGACTAATCACAGGTCAGTATTCCCTTATGGTCTTTGACCTCCTCTTTTCACCAAGTTATAAGGATTCAGATTAAAAATAATTTAATTTGGGGCTTCCCTGGTGGCTCACTGGTTGGGAGTCCGCCTGCCAATGCAGGGGACGCGGGTTCGTGCCCGGGTCCGGGAGGATCCCACGTGCCGCGGAGCGGCTGGGCCCGTGAGCTGTGGCCGTTGGGCCTGCGCGTCCGGAGCCTGTGCTCCGCAACGGGAGAGGCCACAGCGGTGGGATGCCCACGTACCGCAAAAACAAACAAACAAACAAATAAATAAATAAAATAATTTAATTTGAACCGAAATGAAATTAAGAGAAATCTATTTTGGAGAGAAAATATGCTGCTAAAAATCACACAATGCAGTCCAAATGAAAACAAATTAAATATTTTTATCCCTCTGTTTTAATAGCACAAATATGCAAGATTTACAATTTGCTAGTTACTCTTTTTTTTTTTAAGCAGTTGCAATAAAGCACAATAATTTTTACTGTCACCTTTGATTGATCCATAGTCAGATCCACTATGAAACATCCCCTAATCTAAATAGAAGCGAGGACTTTCCTGGTGGCGCAGTGGTTAAGAATCTGCCTGCCAGTGCAGAGGACATGGGTTCAAGCCCTGGTCTGGGAAGATCCCACATGCTGTGGAGCAACTAAGCCCCTGTGCCACAACTACTGAGCCCCTGTGCCACAACTACTGAAGCCCATACACCTAGAGCCCGTGCTCCGTAACAAGAGAAGCCACCTTAATAAGAGGCCTGTGCACCGCAATGAAGAGTAGCCCCCACTTGCTACAACTAAAAAGAAAGCCTGCACACAGCAACGAAGACCCAACGTGGCCAAAAATAAATAAATAAATTTATAAAACAAACAAAAAAACATAGAAGCGAATTTAGATTAGTCCTTTGGCTTTTGTTGCTCTTTTGTCAGTGATATTGTTGGTGTCATGGAGCTGCTGCTATTAGGCACCAGCAGAGGGAGTCCATATCATGTTCTGTAGATTCCTAGACTCTCAGTGAAAATTTAAAATTCTTATTTATTTGGATCTATTGCATTTTACTCTCTATATTATTTCTGTACTGTTTATGTGTATTGGAACTACTTATTTTGGAGATTGCCAAGTTCCATAATTATCTTATAATGGAAACTGAAAGAACAATGACTTAAGAAATCTTCATCTGTGTGTTGTAATTTATTAATGTCTCTGGTGTAGGGGACAGGCCCTACAGATCTAGCAGTCTATCATACTATAGTAGTAATATGAACTGCTAAATTTCACAAGCTCTTGGCAGACAGTTACTGAAGTCTCATATTCTTAGCATCCATCATAGTGTGGAACATTCAGTAGGTTCATAATAATTATTTGATTGATAAGAAGTAACATTTTGAGAATTTAATATGTAGAGGCAGATTGTCAAACTGGAATTTGGCGAAGGTACCATTCCTATGTAAAGAGGCTCTCATTATTGGTAAATATCAAGATCCTGTGATTATGTGCTGGCAGTTGGGAGATTGGTCTAACCTGATTTCAGATACACAGAGAAACCTGGTGAAAAACTGAGTAAAGAATGTGAGTTCTTGGGACTTCCCTGGTGGCGCAGTGGTTAAGAATCCGCCCGCCAGTGCAGGGGACATGGGTTCAATCCCTGGTCGGGGAAGATCCCACATGCTGCAGAGCAGCCAAGCCCGTGTGCCACAACTACTGAGCCTGAGCTCTAGAGCCCATGAGCCACAACTACTGAGCCCTTGTGCCACAACTACTGAAGCCCGTGCACCTAGAGCCTGTGCTTCGCAACAAGAGAATCCCCCACTTGATGCAACTCGAGAAAGCCTGCACACAGCAACAAAGACCAAATGCAGCCATAAATAAATAATTAAAAAAATAGAGATTGCTCTCAATTAAAAAAAAAAAGTGTGAATTCTTTTGATTCTTTTATAGTTATCTCAAAATGCTTAGAGTAATGACTATAAGCCCTGCAGATCAAGTGGTGGGAACTATTGATTTGGGGCCAGTTTGGATGCTCTTAGCTGTGATTTTAGGGCTCTGTGTAAGAATGGAACATAGCTCCTGGGAGGTGTCTTACTTGACCTCAGACCCAAGTACAAGTTTCACCTAAACCACCTATGGTCCAGAAGGAAAGCAGATTTACCCTTCAGGCTTGTACTAAGGTATGCTACCTCTCAATTAAGAATTTATCCTAGGGCTTCCCTGGTGGCGCAGTGGTTGAGAGTCCGCCTGCCGATGCAGGGGACACGGGTTCGTGCCCTGGTCCGGGAAGATCCCACATGCCGCGGAGCGGCTGGGCCCATGAGCCATGGCCGCTGAGCCTGCGCGTCCGGAGCCTGTGCTCCGCAACGGGAGAGGCCACAACAGTGAGAGGCCCACATACCGCAAAAAAAAAAACACAAAAAAACAAAAAAAAAGAATTTATCCTAATGATGCATAAAAATCATCTTAAAATTCTGGCATCTGTACATTTTTAAAGATGAGAGTGGACACAAAGGCACAATTTGGAGTTCATTTTTCAAAGCTAGATTTCTTTTTGCCTCAGTTTTCATTGCCAAGGCAAAGAGTGTACAGTAGTTTTCTGATGCTAGGATTGATTTGTAGGCCCAGGTTCAAATAGGAATGAAACTGAGTTGAGGCAGAATATGACGTAAACTAGCATGAGATTGTTTGTATAGTAGAAGAGAGCTTGTGATCCTCAGGTCCATTCAGACTGGCCTGGGAGGCCTGTCATGTGAGTGTAATCTAGAAAGTTGTGCTAATCAATTGTACCCTGTGTGATGAAAAACAGTTTACTGACAGAGAATTGTCAGAATGGGGCTGACAAGAATCTAGTGAGGTTGACAATCTAAATGATAGAGAACACTAGGTAATAATAACAGTAATAGCTAGTTTTTATTAAGCAACTACCATGTGGCAGGCAGTGTGCTAGGTATTTTATTTTTATTTTCTATATTTCATATAACCACCCTCAAAGTTGTCACTGTTATGCCCATCAGTCCTGCATAGTGAGGTAATTTTCCCAATATTAAATAGTAACTGGTAATACTGAGATGAGAACCCAAATTGAATCTGTGTCCAAGTCCCCTGTTCATTGATTTCCCATACTGCACGTTAGCTGGAGGGTTAGAACATTCTAATTATAGTATCTAAAAGAAAATTGGGAGCTCTAGACTAGGGGCAAAAGACCTTAATTTTTGTATCTCTTCTCCATCTGTTATTGAGCAGAAAATCCTTACAGGGAAATGGGCCTATGAGTTTATCTGTAAGAGGAAAAGAAAAATGAGCGAGGAGGAAAGGGTGATTCAAGCAGAAGAGATTTCACCATCTTATTTAGCTAGTGCTGAAGACAAGAAACCTCAGTGGATAGAAAAAGTGGCAGTAGCTTAAAGGGGTAAGTCCTTGGGGTCTCAGTGAGAGAGAATTTGAACACAAGGAGATCACCTGAGCAGACATTAGGGCTTATTCCTTTCCTTGATCTATATTTTCAGTAAACTCCAAAGGTGGCTAAGAGTTGAATAATTTTTTAATCTTGCAAGTTACAGGAAGTGTTTTCCATTAACTAGATAGCTAGAAGACTAGTTACTGGTACTAATTACTTCATGTTAAAAATGTTGTTGTATTTTTTATTCTGCTAAGACTTAGACATCAGGCAGTCTCCCCTGAATAAGTTTGAGTTTTAACCAATGAATACATTTTATATATCATTAAGGAGTATGGTAGGCAGAATAGTATTCTCCCCACATCCCTCCAAAAAACGCCAAGGTCATAATCCCCGGAATCTGTGACTTTGTTACCTTACATAGCAAAAGGAATTTTGCTTGTGTGATTAAGGTTAAGGACCTTGAGATGGGAAGATTATCCTGGATTATCCAGGTGGGCCCATTTTAATCACATGAGTCTTTGTTTTTTATTTAAAAAATTTTTTAAACAACTTTATTGAGATATAATTTACATACTATAAGATTCACCTGTATTAAGATTACACTTCAAGAATCTTTAGTAACTTTGTAAAGTGTGTAACTTTCACTAATATCTAATTTTATAACATTTCCGTTAACCCAGAAAGAAAACTCATGCCTGTTTGCAGTAACTTCCCATTCTTACAGGCCTGGGCAACCACTAATGTACTTTTTGTCTCTATAAATTTGCCTCTTCTGGACACCTTTCATATAAATGGACTCTTACGGTATATGGTCTCTTGTGTCTGGTTTCACTTAGCATGTTTTTGAGGTTCATCTGTGTAGTAGCATGTATTAGTAAGTCTTTTTTGTTGTTGTTGTTAAACAACAGAAATTTATTTTCTCACAATTCTGAGATCAAGTTGTCAGCAGAGTTGATTGCTCCTTGGCTTGTAGATGGCCTGTGTCTTTTCTCCCTGTGTCTTCACATGGTCTTTCTTTTCTCTGTGTGTGCATGTCCTGATCTCCTCTTCTTATAAGGACACAAGTCATATTGGCTTAGGGCCCACTCCCAATGACCTCATTCAACCTTAACTGCCTCTTTAAAAACTCTGTATCCAAATACAGTCACATTCTGAGGTACTAGGGCTTAGGACTTCAACCTATGTGTTTTGCAAGGATACAATTTAACCTATAACACTCCACCCTCTCAGCCTCCAAAATTCAAGTCTTCACATGTGAAATATATTTGCTCCATTCCAACAGCCATAAAAGTCTTAACCCATTCCAGCATCAACTCTAAGTCTAAAATTTCATCTAAATAGCATCTAAATCAGATATGAGTGAGACTAGAGGTATGATTCATCCTGAGGCAAAATTCCTCTCCAATAGTGAACCTATGAAACCAAACAAGTTATCTGCTTCCAGAATACAATAGTGGGACAGGTATAGGATAGACATTCTGCTTCCAAAAGGAAGAAATTGGAAAGAAGAAAGCTGACAGGTCCTAAGCAAGTCCAAAACCTAGCAGGGCAAATTCCATTCGATTTTTAATTTATTCAAAGATTTAGTTTATTATATCAACATCAGTACTAGAACTCACATCTTTTACTCTCCAGTCTGCAACATTTCTACAGTACATATTTGTGTGCTGAAATTATTTGTATGACATTAATATATGTGGCTAATTTTAAGAAACTTCTGTGGAAAATTCCATTAGAGTTTAAGGCTTGAGAGTGAAATCCTATTTGGCTCAATTTTCTGTCTAACAAGGGTGGTGGCTCTGCCTTCTCCTCCCTGAATTTTGTCCCCAAACCCTCTGGAACTAATGAGGAAACAGTCCTGCTGCCTGGGCCTGTGCTCTCTGGACCCATGATGGCAGTAGCAGCCCTGCTGACCCCTGACCCACCTTCAGAGTCATTCCTCCCTGTACTCAAAGGATGACGCTTGTTTGCATCCAGACATCTCTAACATCTAACTTCCTGCTTGTAGAACCCCAGAAGTCCGACAGTCTTTCTTCATTTCATCCCACCTCTGTTCTCTTCAGTCCACGCTGACAGTGCTTCTGCTGAGATGGTTGATTGGATCCATGTCACACACCCATAATCTCTTTACTAAAGACTGTCCAGTCACGTCTTTGGTGTTCTCTCCTGAACGCACTTTCTCATTTTTTGCAATAAGAATAAGCTGAGAATTTTTGGTCTTCAAGTTCTGGTTCCTTTTTGCATAATAATTTCTTTTTCAGTTGTCTCCCTCTCACACTTTACTATAAGCAGCAAGGAGAAACCAGGTCACACCTTCAACATTTTGCTTAGAAATATCCTCAGTTAAATATCCAAGTTCATTACTGACAGCTTTTACTTTCCACAAAACACTAGAACACAATTTGGTCAAGTTCCCTGCCACTTTGTAACAAGGACTGCTTTTCCTACAGTTTCCAATAACATATTCCTCATATCCATCTGAGACTTCCCCAGAAGCACCTTTAACATTCATATTTGTGTCAACTTTCTGTTCATGATGAAATATATATAAACAGATATATATATATAGCATATATATTAGTCCTGGTAGTTTTCTGATAGTATCTTTAGGATTCTCTATGTATAGTATCATGTCATCTGCAAACAGTGACAGTTTTACTTCTTCTTTTCTGATTTGGATTTCTTTTATTTCTTTTTCTTCTCTGAGTACTGTGGCTAAAACTTCCAAAACTATGTTGAATAATAGTGGTGAAAGTGGGCAACCTTGTCTTGTTCCTGATCTTAGTAGAAATGGTTTCAGTTTTTCACCATTGAGAATGATGTTGGCTGTGGGTTTGTCATATATGGCCTTTATTATGTTGAGGTTTTGGAGGGGTTTTATTGTAAATGGGTTTTGAATTTTGTTGAAAGCTTTTTCTGCATGTATTGAGATGATCATATGGTTTTTATCCTTCAATTTGTTAATATGGTTTATCACAATGGTTGATTTGCATATATTGAAGAATCCTTGCATTCCTGGGATAAATCCCACTTGATCATGGTGTATGATCCTTTTAATGTGCTGTTGGATTCTGTTTGCTAGTAGTTTGTTGAGGATTTTTGCATCTGTGTTTATCAGTATATTGGCCTGTAGTTGTCTTATTTTGTGACATCATTGCTGGTTTGGTATCAGGGTGATGGTGGCCTTATAGAATGAGTTTGGGAGTGTTCCTCCCTCTGCTATATTTTGGAAGAATTTGAGAAGGATAGGTGTTAGCTCTTCTCTAAATGTTTGATAGAATTCGCCTCTGAAGCCATCCGGTCCTGGGCTTTTGTTTGTTGGAAGATATTTTTTTTTCAATTTATTATTTTTGGCTGAATTGGGTCTTTGTTGCTGCATGTGGGCTTTCTCTAGTTGCGGCAAGCGGGGGCTACAGTTCATTGCGGTGCGTGGGATTCTTATTGCAGTGCAGGGCTTTAGGTGTGTGGACTCAGTAGTTGCGGCTTGCAGGCTCTAGAGCACAGGCTCAGTAGTTGTGGTGCATGGGCTTAGTTGTTCCGTGGCATGTGAGATCTTCCTGGACCAGGGATCGAACCCGTGTATCCTGCATTGCCAGGCGGATTCTCAGTCACTGCGCCACCGGGGAAGTCCCTGTTGGAAGATTTTTAATCACAGTTTCAATTTCAGTGCTTCAAATTGGTCTGTTTATATTTTCTATTTCTTCCTGATTCAGTCTTGGCAGGTTGTGCATTTCTAAGAATTTGTCCATTTTAATGGCATATAGTTGCTCGTAGTAGTCTCTCATGATCCTTTGTATTTCTGCAGTGTCAGTTGTTACTTCTCTTTTTTTCATTTCTAATCCTATTGATTTGAGTCTTCTCCCTTTTCTTCTTGATGAGTCTGGTTAATGGTTTATTAATTTTGTTTCTCTTCTCAAAGAACCAGCTTTTAGTTTTATTGATCTTTGCTATTTTTTCCTTCATTTCTTTTTCATTTATTTCTGATCTGATCTTTATGATTTCTTTCCTTCTGCTAACTTTGGGGTTTTTTTTTTTGTTCTTTTTTCTCTAATTGCTTTAGGTGTAAGGTTAGGTTTTTTTATTTGAGATATTTCCTGTTTCTTGAGGTAGGATTGTATTGATATAAACTTCCCTCTTAGAACTGCTTTTGCTGCATCCAGTAGGTTTTGGGTCGTCGTGTATTCACTGTCATTTGTTTCTAGGTATTTTTTGACTTCCTCTTTGATTTCATCAGTGATCTCTTGGTTATTTAGTAGTTTATTGTTTAACCTCCATGTGTTTGTATTTTTTACAAACTTTTTTCCTGTAATTGGTATCTAGTCCCATAGTGTTGTGGTCAGAAAAGATACTTGATACAATTTTAATTTTCTTAAATTTACCAAGGCTTGATTTGTGACCCAAGATATGGTCTGTCCTGGAGAATGTTCCATGAGCACTTGAGAAGAAAGTGTATTCTGTTGTTTTTGGATGGAATGTCCTATAAATATCAATTAAGTCGATCTTGTTTAATGTATCATTTGAAACTTGTGTTTCCTTATTTATTTTCATTTTGGATGATCTGTCCATTGGTGAAAGTGGGGTGTTAAAGTCCCATACTATGATTGTGTTACTGTCGATTTCCCCTTTTATGTCTGTTAGCATTTGCCTTATGCATTGAGGTGCTCCTATGTTGGGTGCATAAATATTTACAATTGTTATATCTTCTTCTTGGATTGATCCCTTGATCATTATGTAGTGTCCTTCAGTGTCTCTTGTAATAGTTTTATTTTAAAGTGTATTTTCTCTGATATGAGAATTGCTACTCCAGCTTTCTTTTGATTTCCATTTGCATGGAATAACTTTTTCCATCCCCACACTTTCAGTCTGTATGTGTCCCTAGGTCTGAAGTGGGTCTCTTGTAGACAGCATATATACGGGTCTTGTTTTTGTATCCATCAGCCAGTCTGTGTCTTTTGGTTGGAGCATTTAATCCATTTATATTTAAGGTAGTTATTGATATGTATGTTCCTGTTACCATTTTCTTAATTGTTTTGGGTTTATTATTGTAGGTTTTTTCCTTCTCTTGTGTTTCCTGCCTAGAGAAGTTCCTTTAGCATTTGTTGTAAAGCTCGTTTGGTAGGGTTGAATTCTCTTAGCTTTTGCTTGTCTTTGAAGGTTTTAATTTCTCCGTTGAATCTGAATGAGATCCTTGCTTGGTAGAGTAATCTTGGTTGTAGGTTTTTCCCTTTCATCACTTTAAATATGTCCTGCCACACGCTTCTGGCTTGCAGAGTTTCTGCTGAAAGGTCAGCTGTTAACCTTATGGGGATTCCCTTGTATGTTATTTGTTGCTTTTCCCTTGCTGCTTTTAATATTTTTTCTTTGTATTTAATTTTTGACAGTTTGATTAATATGTGTCTTGGTGTGTTTCTCCATTTATCCTGTATGGGACTCTCTGTGCTTCCTGGACTTGACTATTTCCTTTCCCATATTAGGGAAGTTTTCAACTATAATCTCTTCCAATATTTTCTCAGTCCTTTTCTTTTTCTCTTCTTCTTCTGGGACCCCTATAATTCGAATGTTGGTGTGTTTAATGTTGTCCCAGAGGTCTCTGAGACTGTCCTCAATTCTTTTCATTCTTTTTTGTTTATTCTGCTCTGTGGTAGTTATTTCCACTACTTTATCTTCCAGGTCACTTATCCGTTCTTCTGTCTCAGTTATTCTGCTGTTGATTCCTTGTAGAGAATTTTTAATTTCACTTATTTTGTTGTTCATCATTGTTTGTTTGCTCTTTAGTTCTTCTAGGTCCTTGTTAAACGTTTCTTGTATTTTCTCCATTCTATTTCCAAGATTTTGGATCATCTTTACTATCAGTACTCTGAATTCTTTTTCAGGTAGATTGCCTATTTCCTCTTCATTTGTTTGGTCTGGTGGGTTTTTACCTTGCTCCTTCATCTGTTGTGTATTTCTCTGTCTTCTCATTTTGCTTAACTCACTGTGTTTGGGGTCTCCTTTTCTCAGGATGCAGGTTCGTAGTTCCCATTGTTTTTGGTGTCTGACCCCAGTGGGTGAGGTTGGTTCAGTGGGTTGTGTAGGCTTCCTGGTGGAGGGGACTGATGCCTGTGTTCTGGTGGATGAGGCTGGATCTTGTCTTTCTGTTGGGCAGGACCACGTCCGGTTGTGTGTTTCGGGGTGTCTATGACTTTATCCTGATTTTAGGCAGCCTCTCTGCTAATGGGTGGGGTTGTGTTCCTGTCTTGCTAGTTGTTTGGCATGGGATGTCCAGCACGAGAGCTTGCTGGTTGTTGAGTGGATCTGGGTCTTAGCATTGAGATGGAGATCTCTGGGAGAGCTCTCACCAACTGATATTATGTGGGGCCAGGAGGTCTCTGGTGGACCACTGTCCTGAACTCGGCTCTCCCACCTCAGAGGCTCAGGCCTGACACCCGGCCAGAGCAACAAGACCCTGTCAGCCACACAGCTCAGAAGAAAAGGGAAAAAAGAAAGAAAGAAAGAAAAAAAGATAATAAAATAAATAAAGTTACTAAAATAAAAAATTAAAAAAATTCTTAAAATATAAAAAAGTAATTAAAAAAAAAAGAAGAGAGCACCAAACCAATAACCAGTGATAACAAGCACTAAAAACTATACTAAGAAAACCCCAAAACGGACAGAGAGAGCCCTAGGACACATGGTAAAAGCAAACCTATACAGACATAATCACACAAAGAAGCATACACATACACACTCACAAAAAGAAAAAAAGGAAAAAATATATATATATTAAAAGAAAAAAAGAGAGCAACCAAATCAATAAACAAATCTACCAATGATAATAAGCTGTAAATACTAAACTAAGATAAACATAAAACCAGAAACAAATTAGATGCAGAAAGCAAACCCCAAGTCTACAATTGCTCCCAAAGTCCACCGCATGAATTTTGGGATGATTCCTTGCCTAGATGCAGGGTACATCAAATTGATTGTGGAGATTTAATCCGCTGCTCCTGAGGCTGCTGGGAGAGATTTCCCTTTCTCTTCTTTGTTGGCACAGCTCCTGGGGTTCAGCTTTGGATTTGGACCCGCCTCTGCGTGTAGGTTACCCTCTGGCATCTGCTCTTCGCTCATACAGGAGGAGGTTAAAGGAGCAGCTGATTAGGGGGCTCTGGCTCACTCAGGCTGAAGGGAGGGAGGGGTGCGGATGCGGGGCGAGCCTGCGGCGGCAGAGGCCGGCATGATGTTGCACCAGCCTGAGGCCCACCGTGTTTTCTCCTGGGGAAGTTGTCCCTGGATCACGGGACCCTGGCAGTGGTGGGCTGCACAGGCTCCCAGGAGGGGAGGTGGGGATGGTGACCTGTGCTCGCACACAGGCTTCTTGGTGGCTGCCGTAGCAACCTTAGAGTCTCATGCCCGGCTCTGGGGTCCACACTGATAGCCGCAGCTCGCGCCCGTCTCTGGAGCTTGTTTAGGCGGCACTCTGAACTCCCTCTCCTTGCGTACCCCGAAACAATGGTCTCTTGCCTCTTAGGCAGTTCCAGACGTTTTCACAGACTCCCTCCCAGCTAGCTGTGGCGCACTAGCCCCCTTCAGGCTGTGTTCACGCAGCCAACCTGTCCTTTCCCTGGGATGTGACCTCCGAAGCCGGAGCCTCAGCTCCCAGCCCCCACCCGCCCTGGCGGGTGAGCAGACAAGCCTCTCGGGCTGGTGAGTGCTGCTCAGCACTGATCCTCTGTGTGGGAATCTCTCCACTTTGCCCTCTGCACCCCTGTGGCTGTGCTCTCCTCCGTGGCTCCAAAGCTTCCCTCATGCCCACCCCCCGTTTCTGCCCGTGAAGGGGCTTCCTAGTGTTTGGAAACTTTTCCTCCTTCACAGCTCCCTCCCTGAGGTGCAGGTCCCATCCCTATTATTTTGCCTCTGTTTTTTCTTTTTTCTTTTGCCCTACCCAAGTACATGGGGAGTTTCTTGCCTTTTGGGAAGTCTGAGTTTTTCTGCGAGGGTTCAGTAGGTGTTCTGTAGCAGTTGTTCCACATGTAGATGTATTTTTGATGTATTTGTGGGGAGGAAGATGATTTCCACGTCTTACTCCTCCACCATCTTGAAGGTCCCCCTCCCACATGGGTCTTTAAAAGCAAAGAATTTTTTCCTGGCTGTGGTCAGAGAGAAATGACCACAGAAGGGTCAGAGACATGCAACGTTGTTGGCATTTAAGTTGGAGAAAGGGGACCACAAGCCAGGAACTCAGGCATATCTATAAGATGGAAAAGGGAAGGAAACAGATTCTCTCCTAGAGCCTCCAGAAAGGAAAGCCGCACTTGATTTTAGCCCAGTGAGACTACTGACCTATAGAACTGTAAGATAATAGATTTGTATTGTTTTAAGCCATTAAGTTTGTGGTAATTTGTTACAGCAGCAGTACGAATAATATACCATTTAACTATGAGCCAAAAACCTCAGAACCATCTATGACACCTTCTTCCTCATTCTTGACTTCTTATTTATTCTGTCACTGTCCTGTTGATTTAACTTCCTAAAAACCTCTTGGGTCTGTTCATCTCTCTCCATTTCCCTGGCCACTAACAACTTCTGTCATCTCCAGCTTGTTCTACTGTAATAGTCTCTTTTTCTCTTGTCTAGTGTATTCTCAACCTTGTAGCTACAGTGATCTTTCTAAAGGGGGAAGTGTTATTTTGTCCCCCACCCCTAATTAACCTAATTAATCTAACATTTCAGCTCTAGCATTACTTCCTGTAGGAGACTTCTCTGACACTGCTCCCCCTACTCCCAGTCTAGGTCAAGTTGATTCAACATTGATTCCTGTTGGTGGGGATGTAAACTGATACAGCCACTGTGGAGAACAGTGTGGAGGTTCCTTAAAAAACTAAAAATAGAACTACCATATGACCCAGGAATTCCACTACTGGGCATATACCCTGAGAAAACCATAATTCAAAATAAGTCATGTACCACAATGTTCATTGCAGCACTATTCACAATAGCCGGGAGATGGAAGAAACCTAAATGTCCATTGACAGATGAATGGATAAAGAAGATGTGGCACATATATACAGTGGAATATTATTCAGCCATAAAAAGGAACAAAATTGAGTTATTTATAGTGAGGCGGATGGACCTTGAGTCTGTCATACATAGTGAAGTAAGTCAGAAAGAGAAAAGCAAATACCGTATGCTAACACATATATATATGGAATCTAGAAAAATTGTACTGATGAACCTAGTGGCAGGGCAGGAATAAAGACACAGATGTAGAGATTGGACTTGAGGATGGGGGTGGAAGGGGAGGCTGGGACGAAGAGAGAGAATAGCATTAACGTATATACACTTCCAAATGTAAAATATAGCTAGTGGGAAGCTGCTGCATAGCACAGGGAGATCAGCTCGATGCTTTGTGACCACCTAGCGGGGTGGGATAGGGAGGATGGGAGGGAGGGGATATTGGGATATATGTATACATATAGCTGATTCACTTTGTTATACAGCAGAAACTAACACAACAGTATGAAGCAATTATATTCCAATAAAGATGTAAAAAAAAAACAACAAAAACCTTGATTCCTACAATGATTGTTTTTAATACTTATAGAATGTTATTTCTTTATTTCAGACTACTCATCTTAGACTAATTATACATTCATTTGTGTAATTATTTGATACTCTCTATCTTCACGGGAATGTTTAAGAACCATGAGAACTAGCATCAAATCAAGTTGTGGCTCGTCATTGCATCCTTAGACTCTACCTTAGTGCCTGTATGTATGTCATGGATACACAATAAATATACGTTGAATCAATAAATAACTTAAAACATGTTAAACTAATAGTGCCACAGTGACTTTCCTCCAATACTGAACAGCTGTCTTTTTTTTTTTTTTTTTTTGCCGTGCCACACGGCTTGTGGGATCTCAGTTACCCGATCAAGGATTGAACCTGGGCATGGTGGTGAAAGCCCGGAATCCTAACCACTAGTCCACCAGGGAACTCCCCCTAAACAGCTGTCTTAGGATGATAGTTCATTTACTGTATAGTTGTGAAGAGTATATAGCTTGTAAGATAATCTTTTGAAAGGATTTGAATATTTTAAAATATCTTTTAAAAAATTGTTATGAAAGCAATATAACAACTGTAATTGGAAAGTAGATTATCCACTAATCAAACAATAATTTTCATTCTTTAGTTTTAGATTTTTTTCAATAAAAGGAATTCCTATTAGTCCTCGTTTAAGTGTCATAGAGCTATTCACGCAAAGTGAATGTCAGCTGTTAGGTTTTAAATACAATTTGCTGTAATGCTAGTTACTCCATAATATTTTTAGTGACACAGAAATGTGTGGGAGTTAAATGTTTCTATAAGTGAATATGGAAATGAGAATGTATATGATTGTGAATGGAGATAGAGTTATAGTTCTAAGTGGAACTTTTGGAGTGTGCTGCTTTATTCTAAGGTAAATTTATTAGGAAAAAGTTTAGTTATAAAAGAATATTAAGTAATTCCTACTGTACATGAGATAATATATTTTAACACTCTCATGCTTTTAAGAATGTAAAAGTTACATGTAACTTTAAGATACATGTAAAATAATGTAAAAGTAAAATGTTGAATTATGGTGAGAGACAGTTTGTGTTTAAAAAAACAATTCATGTAGTGATTAGAATAAAAGTTAAATTTTATATATTGTTGCCTTAGAGTAAGTTTGTATTACAAACTCTGAAGGTGGGAGAATCTTGCTCTAGAAAATTACACTTAACTACTTCACATAACCAAATTGACTACCTAGTTTTTTGCCTTATGTTTCAAATGTGGAATAAGCTATTATTATTACCTAACTGCTATCTGTTGACTTTTATATATTTCTATAATACAGTAAATGTTTTGTACAAAACTGACATGTAAATTAGTACTAGATTATTTTTGAACGCTCAAGAGGGAAGCATAGGCTTCAGGGCATAAGACAAGCTCAGAAAGTAAAAGCCTAATAGACCTGACCATACCCTTTCCCTGTAAAATAGTTTTTGTGGCTCTCAGCTGCCTACATGTAGACGTTAAGTTCTTGAATGTTATGCAGGAGATAACCTTGCCTGGTTAGACTGTGGAATAGGAGTTGAGAGGGGAAGATATTTTAGAGACATCAAGGATATAAAATTGATTGGACTAGGTGATTGGTTGGATGTGGGTAGGAAGAAGGAGGTATTATAAGGATAAAACTCAGGCTTCTGGGTGGGAGCGTGGGGCATTAAGTGAGATACAGAGAGAGGCATTATCCTTTACCAGGGAAGGAAGGCTATGAGCTACCCCTGTCTAATGACCGCTTATTTAACTATTTTAACAAGTTCTTTAATGTCTAAGGGGATTTTGTGCATGGAGAAAAATCCTTATCACTGCTCATAATTAATGCTCAGTTTTTAAACCTACTTATAAACTAAGCTCCAAAATAAAATGTTTTAAGCATTTAGAATTGATTACAAGCTTATTTAGTTAAATTCTCTTTAATAACAGTTTAAATTACAATTAATTTGACTTCTATAATACTTCACTTTATATAGTGATGGCAAAACTTACTATACTTAGGGCTTCCCTGGTGGCACAGTGGTTGAGAGTCCGCCTGCCGATGCAGGGGATGGGGGTTCGTGCCCTGGTCCGGGAGGATCCCACGTGCCGTGGAGTGGCTGGGCCCGTGGGCCATGGCCGCTGAGCCTGTGCGTCCGGAGCCTGTGCTCCGCAGTGGGAGAGGCCGCAACAGTGGGAGGCCCGCGTATCCCCCCGAAAAACACAAACAAACTTACTATACTTAAAATTAAACCTATTTTAAAATACTAACCCATGGGTTTAATTAATTCATTTACTCTCTCTGTAGTACTTTGTTTTTTTTAATCTTCCTTGGATTATAATAATCTTCCCAGATTCTTATTTCTGTACTTTCCCAGGATTTTAGTAATTTTTTTATACCTTCCTAGGGTTATGGTTGTCTTACCACTACCAAAACAAAACAAAATTTCAGATTAGTCAAGGTTTAGGGTTTGTTGATGGATTTAATTCTTAGGTAAATCATAAGATTTGCTTATGCCTTTAAAGATGATTTAAAAGTTGCATTGGTGTGCACTTGGTCACTTCTGTAACTAAACTTGCCAAGTTAAGGAGTTTTTTTTTTTTAACTCATGCCTTTTCTCATAGATTTTTAGTTTCTTGCAACCTGGGGTTACTCCCTGAATGAAATATTCTTCTTCTTCTTTTTTTTTTTTAAATGTGATTAGCATTTTATAACCCATTGTTCTGTTGTCATTATGAATTGCCCTTTTCTGGTAGCATTCCTGCCAGGAATTATGGATGTTTCATCTCCCAGGAAATCAGGGATCAGGTCTGTACCATTAGCTCTCTTTAGGATATTCCGCTAATCATCCAGTTAGAGCTCAGGGTTTCTCGTTGGTCATTGTGTGTGACCATGGGTGCTCATCTACCACTGCGTTTCCTTTCAAATGGTGTGTGTGTGTGTGTGAGGACCTGTTCTGATCTGACCCTCCTGTTCTTGGTATATAACTTGCTTTTTCTGGGACTATTTGGCTTATCCACAGTTCCCTATATCTACCCCTTCCTCCTGTAACTAAACAAAAAAGTAAACAGCTATGCCTTATAAACAGACATAAACTTAATAGGAGAAACAAAACATCTAAATGTTAACACTAACCTAATTATTAGCATAATGACTATTATTTTACCTTTCTTTACAATCTTTTTATATACTTTAACTTTTTTTTTTTTTTTTTTTGGCCGCACCACACGGGTTGTGAGATCTTAGTTCCCCGACCAGGGATTGAATCCGGCCCCTTGGCAGTGAAAGCGCAGAGTCCTAACCACTGGACTCCCAGGGAATTCCCTAACTTTCTTTTTTGTATCTTTTTATGAATTCATGGTTTATCATGGATTCAGTTTGTTCCATTTAGTTATAATTATTATTCTCTTTTTAATGTTCCAGTTGTTGCCTGGCCAACCTCAAGCTGGGAAGCATTCTTCACTTTACAGAGAACTCACTTCTGCATTCCTCTAAATAACACATTACAGTATACTTATCCTTCCATAATTATCGTACCTTAATTTGTATTACATTACTTTTAGGGAAGTTTCTATTATATAAAATCAATAATACCCAAATTCTATACTTCCCATCTGATCCATATAATACTGACTGATTTATTTGGGTAACAGGCTCACCATGAGTAGTAAAATAGATTGAGAATAACATAGCTCTCCTTAGTGGGCAAAGATCATGGACAAAGAAACTAGTGTATTAATATTAATTTAGAGCCTATAGTTACTAATTTTCACACTTAATTTCCATGGTAACAGGGAGTTCACTGTAGCTACCTGTGCTCCGATTGTCAAACATGCATGAAATTTTTTTAAAGGAGGCTGTTACTGATCAAGCCAAGAAAGACGTGATTTTTTTTTAAAGTTAGTGAATCATGAAATTATTGTTTCTGTAGGTAGAAAATGGTGAAATATAGGCAATTTAATAAGTGTGACTTACCAGTGTGCTACATTACTTTCGACGATGTCATATTTTTGTGAAGTGGGTTTTTGGCAATTGCTTTGATAAAAAACAAGTACTGTGTGGAACAGGGAATGAGGATGGTAGTGTCTGAACTGATTCCCAGGTTTGCAAAGTTATACAGTGCCCAGGTACACACACTGCATTAGTGGTTATTTTAAAATGAAATAAAATATTTTTCTTTCAATTTATGGGTATTATTTTTTTAAAAAACTACAAGATGTTAGGACATCATACTTATTAGGTTGTTTGGACTTGACATTCTATATTACTTTGGTAATGGTGTTTCTTTAACAGTATTTCGACAAAGTTTCAATTATTTTTACACATGGCACCCTTTACCATAGCATTAGCGCTCACAGGCATAAGTATCGTACATTCTTGGGAGTTCTGTATTAAATCCTTCCTTAGGTAGAAGACTTCTCCTGAGGCAGTCCTGTCTATGAGGTTGGGTGGAGCCTGTAATGACATGTGGCATGTAAAGGCCTTATAGAGTTTCTTCCCTGGAAGATTAAGTAAGAGGTCGGCAGGAAGGAAGATTAGAATTAGGATTAGAATAGATGAAGGATCACCTGGAAGGCTTGCAAAATCATCTCCTCAGAAGTACCAGAATATGTTAGTGTGAATTATCTGTTCCAGAAAGGAGTCTGCTATTACTAGAATTTGACGACAGGTTGATGGCATAAGCATGAGGGGGCAGAGGAGGAAAATGGAGATGATAAATTCCTAAAATGGCTGTGGCAGGGACAGGTTTTGCCCATTTCTGGCCTGGCCTGAGTCAGTTTACTGTTGCTAGATTTAAGGGCAGGTTTAGGGGAAAGTGCCGCAAGCCTCAGCTGCTTCTGGTTCAGCCCGATCTCAGTGTGGATCTCAGTGAATGCTCCTGTTCTTGTACGTCCTGCGCTGTCCCTGACCTAACTCCTCTCCCCAGGAGAGGAGGAAATATGCATCCTACCACCCAATTCCCCTTTATGATCAATATACAGTGCTTATAATCCCTCATGTGAGTACCCTTAGGAGTGCTTACTTCTGCTCTGCTTGAAAGCTCCCTCCTTCCCCATTCATTCTTTCTTCTAGCGCAGTGATGCTAACCCAGTGGTTCTAGTCCCCTGGCCTTTTTTTGCCTCTGTAGTTTTTTTCCTAATCCTTTAACCTTTCCATTTGTTTTCTTCTAAATTAGGGATCAGAAACTTAAATGCCTACAAGTATAAACAAATCTGATAAGGACTGTAACAAGCTGGAGAGTGCCCAGCTAAAAGGGACAACTGTTCCTTTGTTCTACATAGTTGTTGCCATGGAGGCATCCAGACCCCTGTGCCAGACCTTGAGATGTTTCAAGAGAAGCAAGTAATCTGAGAATTTTGTATACAGTGTTTACATGTTGGCATTTAATTCAGATTTTAAAAACATAGTTGGATGCTGCTCCTGGGCCAGGACTTAGAACCTCTGCTCTAGATCTTACGTTAAAATTGAAGCTCAAAGTTGATAAGGGACCTATCTGTTTGTACCCTGTCAGTTATGCTCCATTTCTCTCTCAGAATTGCTTTCTAGTCAGTTGCAATTCTCTGACTTGTTCCTTGAAAGACTGTGTGTCTCTGAATGAAAGCATTTCATTACATCTCTGAATGAAAGCAGTTGAGAAAAATACTGTTGTGACCTGAGTGTATCTAATGCTTTCCCCTCATGAAAGAGGCATTCACAGAGAGGCCTAAAACTGAGAACTAAGAAAATCTTCACTCCCAGAGATTCAGCAGGATAGAGATTGGTCCCTGTAGCATTTGGGGCTGCAGAGATTTTGTTATAAAACAAATGCAGTTACCCATACTTTGATGATTAAAATTCTTTAGAACTAAGTCTTAAAAAAGTCCTCAGGCAGTATTATCCTTTGCATTTATCTGCGTATTATCCTATTAAAGTTGCTGGAAAATAGGCAGTAGGGAGATAGTAACCATCTAGGGAAACTGCTTACTAGTGGGTTCGTTATCATGTTAGAGAACAGAATTTTGCTTTCTGGGTTTCTAGGTGGCCTAGGTTTATAAAACAGCTCTAAAACATTTTATTTCTCTTTCTCGTCCCCAACACTCTCTCTTTTTTTAGGTTTTCAAAACAAAAATAGAGTTGCAATCTTGGCAGAGCTGGACAAAGAAAAAAGAAAATTACTAATGCAGAACCAATCTTCAACAAATCATCCTGGAGCTAGGTATTGAAGCATAATGTGGTTTTTATATTCAGTGATATAAAAAATATCTTGGACAATATAACTGAAATTGGTTGGCAATGGTTTGTTTCTTTAACATTGGAATTTAACATGTTTTATTTCCTAGTTAGACTTGAAAAGTTAGATTATTTAATTGCTTAGATTTTAAATATTTTAATTCTAATCAGACTTAAAATTTCCCTACAGCCTACTTTCAAAAAAAGAAAAGAGTTTTGTATAGTTGTTTGTTACTGAAATTATTGTTAATGTCCCACTTTTTAAGCATTATGCAAAATAGGTAAAGTTGCGGTAGCTTAATGATCTTTATTGTATTCCGTTTCTGCCATCTTAAATCTCTTCCCTGACATCTGTTATCCCATTCAGCCACCACCCTAACCTTCCCCTCTCTTTTTTTTATCTGTTTCTGTTATTTTATTTGCTTGTTAGATTGATTTCTAGTAAAAGTATAATATATAATATAGTATAAAATATTCTTCTGTTTCTTCAGGGGACTGTTCCTGGTGAATTCAGGTATACAGGAAAGGACTCTCGTGAAAGCTAGAGCTAATTTATATTTTTAGGTGTGCAGAGTCAGCCAGACCTCTTAAAGGAGTTGTCTGTACATACTCATCTCTGCTTTCTCACTTATTTACTCCCCAACCCACTACAATCTGACTTCCGCGCCTCCCCACCTCCAACCCAAAGAACAGGTTTGAGCCTAGGTCGCTTGCAACCTCCTTGTGGCTAAATCTGGTGGACCAAAGTCCTTTTCTTGTTAGACTTCCTAGCATTATTTGACACCACTGATTGCACCCTTTTTTTTTTTTTTTTAATTGAAATGGAGTTGTGTTAGCTTCAGGTGTACTACACAGTGATTTGACATGAGCGTACATTGTGAAATGATCGCCACAGTGCCTAGGAACTATTTTCTCCACACAAAATTAATACGGTATCATGAATCATATTCCTTGTGCTGTATATTACATTCCTGTGACTTCTTTATTTTCTCACTGAAGGTTTGTGCCTCTTAATCCCCTTCACCTATTTTGCCCACCCCCAACCTGCTCCCCTCTGGTAACCACCTGTTTGTTCTATCTATGAGTCTATGAGGCTGTTTTCTTTTCTTTATTGGTTGATATATATTTTAAAATATTTTATTGGAGTATAGTTGATTTACGATGTTGTGTTAGTTTCAGGTGTATATGAATCTGTTTTCATTTTGTTTTGTGTGTTTTGTTTTTTAGATTCCATATATAAGTGAGATCATATGGTATTTGTTGTCATCAATGGCAAGATTTCTTTCTTTTTTTAATGGCTGAGTGGTATTCCATTGTATACAACGCCCTCCTTAAAATACTCTCTTTCCTTGGCTTCCATTCATCCACTGTTATACTATCTTGGTTTCTTTTGCAGACATTTCTCCACTGCCTCTCTCTCTTTTTTAAAAAATTAATTAATTTTTGGCTGTGTTGGGTCTTTGTTGCGATGCGTGGGCTTCTCATTGAGGTAGCTTCTTGTTGCGGAGCACGGGCTCTAGGCGCACAGGCTTCAGTAGTTGTGGCACAGAGGCTCAGGAGTTGTGGCTCGCGGGCTCTAGAGTGCAGGCTCAGTAGTTGTGGCACACGGGCTTAGTTGCTCTGCAGTATGTGGGGTCTTCCTGGACCAGGGCTTGAACCTGTGTCCCCTGCATGGGCACGCATCTTCTTAACCACTGCGCCACCAAGGAAGTCCCACTTCCTGTCTCTTGAATGTTGATATTCCTCAGAGTTCTGTTCTAGATCCAGTCTCCCAGTCTACGTCTTTTCACTGGACAGTTGCATTCACTTTCACAGCCTGTAATTTATGTTCTGATAACTTTTATACATTTGCATCTCCAGCCTCGTCCTCTGTCTCAAGCACCAGACTGCCTCCTGGACATCTGCACTTTGATGTCTTCCAGGCATTTCAAACTGAGTATGTCCCACACTGAACTCATCTTCCCTCCCTCTCTACCTACTTGATATTGTTGGCTTGCTTGTCTCCATGAGTGGTATAGATCTACTAGTAATCAGAGTCAGAAATATGAACTTTAATTGTTTATTATTCCCTTTTACTTCCATCTCTAAACATTTGTCATTCTCTTATGTTTATATTTTGAAATGTGTCTCAGACTTGTCCATTTTTCTTTATTGCAACTGATGCTGCCCTGGTCCTGGCCACTCTCATTTTTTGCCTCAGTTACTACCTCCTGAATTTCCCACAGTCTTAAGTTCTCTCGAGTACATTTATCAGTTGTGTCAGTTAGGATGTTTTAATCTGGAAATAACAGAAAACCAAAAAGTTGGCCTAAACGTTAGGATATAGGTTAACCAGAAGCGTGAAGATAAGGTGATTCCAGAATGGCTCACTATCGCTTCTCGGCCTTTTGGCTAAGATCAAGTGCAGAATGGCTCACTGCAGCGGCACACCAGTGTCAGCACTGATCGAGCTTCCTTTCTTCTCTCCTTTCTGCCCTTCTCCGTGGGTCAGCACCTCCTTACTGGTCAAAATATGACTGCAGTAGCCTAGGCATCACTGTACACCGAGCCCCCACAGAGGCAAAAGCCAGAAAGGTTCCTCTCCTGTGTCCATTTTGTAAGAGTGAGGAAAACGTTCTCAAAGCCTTCAAGCAGACTACCCGTGAAGTCTAGCTGCCCAGAATTGTGAACCTTTCTCTTGCCTAAACAGGAAACCAGCAAGGGAAATGGTATTGTCTTATACCAATCAAAGTTCACCCCCTGGGGGATAACCTGGCCCACCATGAAGCATGGGACCAACGATAATTGAACTAAGTATGGGTTCCATTAGTGAGGAAGAAGGGAGAGCAACAGTTGTTGGGGAGATGACCAGCACTGTCTGTCACAGTGGCGGTCTTTCTGAACTGTAGTGTGGTAATTCTGATCAAGTCACTCTTCTGCTTATAACACTCTTTGGGAGTCTCCCTTCACTGTTAGGATAAGGTCTTCATTTCTTAATTTATTTCACAAGGCTCTACATATCCCGGCACCTGCCTTCCTCCCTAGCCTCATTTTTTGCCAACCCATTTCTCCCCTCCCGAGCCCTGACCTTCAGTCCTACCTTTGCATGTTCTACCTTCTGCTTGAAACATTCAACTCTTTAGTTTTCTTCATAAATGTAACTTTATGATAGACCAGAGTACCTCAAATCTGTTTGAAAGCAGAGGACCATAAATCATCAATTAAAAGGAGATAATCTGAAGCCCTAGTAAATAATATAGGCTTTCTTCATATAAATTAATGTAGACAGTGGGAGAAGGAAAAAAGACTTATTCAGGAAGTTCTTTTTTGTAATCCCTATTTAGAATATCTAAAGAAAAATGTGATTCAGAAGTAAGGGAGTCTCTAAACAGTCAAGTAACTAAGATTCCCGTTTTAGCATCGCGCTCTCGAGACCCGCTCTTAACAAGGACTTCCGGGACCACGCTGAGCAGCAGCATATTGCAGCCCAGCAGAAGGCGGCTTTGCAGGTGAGGAAAGTGTGGCTGACATTCTTGTCTCATTGGAGATTTCCTGGGGCTTGGAAACCAGCACTATTCTTATTTTGTATTTCAGTGGAGCAATATCAATAAAAACGTTCCACACGTAATTGCAGTTGTTTGCTGACATTCAGGCATGCCCAGAGGATTTGAAGGACCAGATACGGCAGTAATGAAAGTATCTTTCATGGTGTTGACGTGGTCATGATTGATTCTGTGCCACACCTGGCAAGGGACTGCTGCACACAGAAGAGTTTAGGGTACTTGGATGGACAGAATGATCCTGAAAAGCTGAACTGGCTACTTTAATAGCACATATCTAGTTTTTCAGATTTGTCGTGTGCCGTTACGTCCTGTGATAGTCTGACTGGTTTATTATTGTTGTTTGGATTCTGTTTTTAATGGTCAGCATGTCTGTTGTGCAGGAAATGTTTAAAGACTATAGGAATGTGATAATCTATCAGTTAAAAAAATTGTTCTTATTATGATAACCAATTTTAGTATTTCATTGATCTTGGATGATTTAACTAAGATTCCTAGAAACCTTGCACTAGACATCGTTACCTATGCTTTTAAACCTTAGAATCTCAGGATTGGAAGGGATATTAAAGATCATCTCACCTTAGACAACCTATGAACAGTCCTTTGTTTAGTGACAAGGGACGTCACTGGTGGTTCTCTGTTATTTATATGCCAACATTCTCTACAAAATGTTGGTATCTTAATCACCAGTAATCAGCTGTCTTTCCCCCTTCTCCTTCCAACTACTGCCCTTCTTTCTCACTCTCCTGCGTTACTGACCAAGAGCAGAGTACTTTGGGACCTTTGTTGCTAGTTTTCCTCCCCACTCCAAGGAACAAAGTAATTCATGTCTTCGACTCAATTATTGACTGAAGAGAATCACAGGGGAGAGAGTGGGGATGATAAATTAGTACCTGGTGCAAATTGTTAATATGAATTCTTTATTATTATCCATCTCCTGTGTATTTAAACAAAATTAACAGCATAAGAACTGATTTTTAAAACAAATTTGGTCTCAAGCACTCAGAGAGGATAAGTAATTTTACTGCCTTGGTTGAAGAATTGTGACTCTTAATAGCTGAATTGCCTTTTTTTTTTCTTTAACTCTTTCCCAGCATGCACATGCACATTCATCTGGATACTTCATAACTCAAGATTCTGCATTTGGGAATCTTATTCTTCCTGTTTTACCTCGCCTTGACCCAGAATGAAGAAAATATTTGTAACAAAAGTAACTTTGTAATATCAAATGCCAAAGCTACTATCAGTCAGTGCTATACAAACTGTGACTTGCCGAATTTTGGTGAACTTTTACATATTTTGTTTCTTTAAAAGAAAGATATGTGTAAGTGAAAGCAAAACAGAAGGGTGACCAGGATGATGATAGCTCTGGAAGCTGTATTATCTGAGGAACTGATTATGCTACCCATGACTGTAACTTTTGTGTAATGCAGTTTGATTTTTAATTCTGAGTCAGACTCTGAATTGGATGTGGTCATATAAACCCACCCCACCACCAGCTAGTTGGACTGAGTATATTATGTCTACAGTAGACTTTCAAGAACCATTTAAAGTACTTAACTTTAAACAAATGAGGGTGCTTTTTAAAAATGTGAACCAATAGGCTTAAATAAGTTTCATTCACATTTGCTGTTTATAGAATTGATATCAGTGTACCTTTTGAGTTTATAATCAACGTATCCTGAAATATCCTTTAACTTGTGACTCGTTCCCCTATTCTCAATTTTAAAGGAAAACCCAAGATAAGACTAAGTTACCAACCAGTCTTAAACATCTTTTATAAACCTATGCCACTACAAATTATGTGACTAAATGCTGTTAAAAACAATTAATAAGAAATGTAGTTTTAAATTTTGTATATGCTCTTGTTTAGTGTTACTGCATGAATGGTGTGCCTGTACAGTTTTACTGCCCATTTTTGCTCTAATTAGAAACATTAACTAAAGTTGAGCCCCTTTTTGGTTATTGTAAAAAGGAAAGAATTAGGTTAAGCAAGTTTCTCAACGTGATACATCTTTAACAGAATCCAGGGTGCTTATTTAAATATGCAGTCCCTACAGCTGACCCTAGTCCCACGGAATTAGTGTCTCTAATTCAAAATAAAGTCTGAAAACCATGGGTTAGAGAATTCAGTTGTAGGTCCCTGAAACTTAGAGGTCGTTTAGCTAACCGACATTTTTTTACTTTTAATAGGACTGAAATTAAGTTTTCTACTATATCACAGATACAGTATTTTTTATAACTGACCTCATCTTGGCCTTGAGTCCCCATCCTCTCTGGTGGTAGCCTAAAATTTAAACTTTATATTCCAGTTTGGGTCAATAATTAGAATAAGTCCATCTCCCTTTTTGAAGAGTTTCTTCTCTCTCCTTCCCTTAGATATTTGTACCAACCACACAGCCCCATCTTACCCCAACTATATGAAAAGGAGTGGACAATTCTAGATATGGCTGCGCCATTTAGATTCTTTCTGTTGAGAACTGCGACTGCTTTTCTTCATTTGGGTGAGTTGGCAGCTGTCCCCATCGTAATGGTCACCATTGCAGCAAAGGTGCCCTTTCTTCTGCTGCTGAGGGTCACCTGGGGCCTTTGCCTCTGCCCTGCCTCAGGTCCACACAGCTAGCCTTGGCCCTTCTTATCGTGGTCCTCATTTCCTTGAATTGATTTGACTAAGTTTCTGTTCTGTGCGATCCAGGAGCTACTGGCGTCGTTCTAAATCTCCCGATGCTAAGGAGATACGTTTTTCGGATTGTATAGTTTTTTATTGTTGAAGCCTCTGCCAAATGTGTGACTTTTATAACCTCGGTAAAGAGGTCTTTTCCCAGTGGTATCTTTTCTGGTCTCAGCCTTTCAAATAGAGTAAGCACTTCCTTCACCCCTCTCCTTTGAGTCACGTACAAATTCAGTTCAGTTCCATGTGTATTTTTTAATACCTACTCTGTAAAGCTGTGCCCTGGGGGGAAAAGGAGAGTAAGACTTGCTCTTAAAGAGGTCACGGTGGAGAGGATCCTACTGTGGTACAGCAGTGAGGAAGCCAGCGTCCAGTGAGTGGCACAGGAGCCGCATCCCGGAGACGGGCAGTCTACACAGGCCTAGGAGTATCGATGGGATTTTACCTGGCAAGGGAGGGAAGAGCTGCTCCAGGTAGAGGTCAGGATTTCATAGTCAAAGAGAGGTAGGGACTACGACAGTTGTGAGGACTGCAGAGGATAATGAAGAGGGCAGCAGTGGGCTCCGTCAGAAGCCCTGAGGACACGTGCCAGCGTTGCTTCCCTCGGAGCGCGCGTGTGTGTGGCTAACCCACTTAACCTTGAGCTTTACGTGTCACTCTGTCTCATCTGTATAACGGGCACAGAACACACTCTGCCTACTCCATAAAGTGTCTAGATCAGTATTTTTCAAAGTGTAGGTCTCAACACGTTACCGAATTGAGAGGCCAACTTAATAGCTGAATGGGGTGTGACCCGCTTTTTTTTTTTATATATAAAATAGAAAATATCAGAGTACATGGCACGTAATAATAGGAGGTTTTGTTCATGAGTCTTCCTTTTCTGTGTGTTTTACTTATTTTGTTTATTGTATGCTCCACTAGCATGTAAGGTCTTTGAAGGCAAGGGCTTTTGTTCCCTCCTTCCTTTTTGTTTACTACTGTATTCTGCTGAGAATAGTATTTGGCATATTGTAGGTAGTTAATACTTACTTAATTGAAGGAATGAATGAATGAATAAATATGACCTGAATCATGATATAAAGGTTTTTTTTTTTTTACTGTGAAATGGCAAAAATGTTTTGAAAGCCACTGCTAAATAATACAGACGATAGTGCTTTGTATGACTCTGGAATAAAAACTGAAATGACTTAATAATTTCAAAGGCAGATTTTTTTTTTTCCTGAACAGTCTATAAGCTGTCTCATTATTTGTCTCAGTTCTTTGCTTTACTTTGGCAATAAAAACTCAGCTTTTATATGCACTTAAGGCCCACTGAGGCAAGGGTTTTGGCAAATATGGTTACACTCAGAATAGAAGATCGACAGAGAGGACATCGGTTCGTTAGTGCAGTTGGTCCCCCCACTGGAATCCTACCAGCTGGCACTAGCCCATTTCAGTAGCATTAAGTTCAACCAGTATTTACTGAGTGCTACCTCCTCACCTCTGTCTGCACAGTGACTAGCACACAGTTGACACCCACAGCTTTTTTTAATGAGCAAATAAAGAATGAACATGTATGGAGGAGAACTTCGCTGTCCTCAAGAATCTGACAGTCTAGAGTAGGTGACACTAGTAGCTAATGCTAATAGCACACCAGTAGTGAGGAAGGAATGAGTACATGAGCGTGGAAGGACCAGTGAAGGCTCCATCGGAGAACAATCATTTGAACTTGGCTTTCAAGATGAGAGATTCCAGCCGGGAAAGATAGGAGAGCAACATTCAGAGCAAAAGAAAAACCTGCACAAAGGCAGGCAGGAGAGCCGGTGTAGGGGCCATTGTGAAGCAACCAAAAGTCCAGTTTGGTTGGACTTGTATGGACCTTGTGGGTAAATTTGTATATGGCAATAATTAGAATGAAGCCAATTCCAGACTCTCATATTCTAGAGAGTCTGGAATTCCAGGGTGAGGCAAATGTCTAGCCCAGTATAGAGCTGGGAGTGACTGAACATTTTTGAGCACAGGCAGGTATAGAGATGAACCAATTAGGCCCTCATGAGCTCTTGGGAAAGGGGGACTTGCAAGGCACCAGAAGAATTTTCACTCTCAGTTTCTACTGAGAATTCAGACAGGCGTGTTCTGTTTACATCCACGCCTCAGCTCCAGCCCCATCTACCTCTGCTGTCTCTTCCGCTTAGTTCTTGGATTCTTAACCCAAATTTCTGTTTCTTCACCTCCCCCCTTATCTGTCTTTCGCTCTCACAGCTTTCCTCTAGAGCTCTACCTCCAAGAACCTTTTAAGAAAGAAAAAGCAAGGCATCCTTGCAAATATTCATTTAACCTTCACGACAGCTCAGTGAGTGGACGTTCTTAGTCGTCTACTCAGCACAAATTCTTCCTTTCCCCTTCCTAACAATACTCAGATTTTTATTGAGCATGACTCTTCCCCAATACAGCCAGTGTGCCGACTGTCTCAGCAACAGGGGTGGGCCTTACGTGCTCCAAACCGATCAGGATGACTCCCTCTTGCCACAGCCGGTCAGCACGTGGTGTATCACAGACCACGGGAACTGGTTCAAGAGTGGACACGTTACCCAAGTTCAACCCAAATGAGACTGCAGGAGAGGTTTGCTGCACGTATGGAAAAGATATTTTTTCACCTTTCTGAGACTGCTACCAAAAGGGAGTCTTTCTAGATGTGTAAAAGGAAATCATATATATATTTTTTTCCTGAGTGTTGTTGGCAGCCGTCATGTGACCATGAGGTGGAACAGCCTTAGGATGAAGCCACCACGATAAAAGGTGCAACAGAGAAATATAGAGAAACTGGGTCCTTGAGGACATCATTGCACAGCTGAGTCAATTCCTACAGTGCCGCCCTTCCTCTATGGAAGGGTATGTATGGGGGTAGTAAACCCTCATTATTGTTTAAGCCAGATTAAAGTAGGTTTTCTGTCACTTGCCATCTAAACACAAGATGTACTAACTTGCTAAGTGATCTCTTAGCCACACAGCTAGGAGGTGGGAGAGCAGAACTCAAAACTCCCATCTCGCCTCGGGTGCCACCTCCACCGCCTGCCTTTCGCTCTTGGTTGCCACCAGAGTGAGCTGCCCGCTCTTCCCTCCCTTGCGGTTCAGCCTCCTGCCCTGCACCTGGGGCCCCCAACCCTCCCATGACGTCCTTTCCTGATGATGCCCTGCTGTGATGTCTGGAATTCCTTTGGTTCAATCACCAAAATATATCTATACATACGTTCGAACTCTTTCTAGTCCCTGGCTTCCTCTCAAGGTCTCCAGGTCTCCAGTGCCTCTCAGGAGGAGGCAGATCAGGGGTTACATCCCGGCTGCAGGTTCAGCTAGTGTCTGGCTCACTCACCATTGCCCCTCCAGAATATTCATTTCCTTTCAAAATCCACTTCTTAAAAATGCATGCCCCCTCCCCCCTTAAAAACGCCAGCATCACCGTTGCCCAGTACTCTGCCTGGGTGCTCCCTCCCCTTCTTTAAGGACTCGACTACTACTTCACAGTCGTCCTCTCCCCTGCGTTACCCCTGCTGCTGTCCTGGAGGTATCGGCAGCCACTGTCGTGTGACCTAATACCCTAGTCTCCCAGGTCCTTGACATCCTGGGCTCTAAAGACTGCCTTCCCCGTTCTTGAGTCACCAGACTCAGGCCATTCTCTGAAGCTGGAGTCAGATAGTCCTCTTCTGCCCCAAGTTCTGCATCCCCTCCTGAGCCACATGCTCTCAGGTTCCACACTGTCAGTTATTTCTTTGCATTCCTAGCTTTCTCCACAGAATCACGCTTTTTGCCTATAAATGTGCACCTACTCAAAGATAGTCTGATGATCTTACATTTTGTCCAAGGCTGGACTAACCGTCCTTCACCGCTAGACAGCATTTGCTTCTACAGCACCTCCCACTAGCACATCTAATCACCCGACCTGCATTTGTGACCATATGATACTCTGCCTTACTTGCTGTAATGGATGAATGGTTCACATTCTTTTGAAAGCTGGTTTCTTCATTTGTCTTCCATTGATCTACATCCTATTATTTACTGTCCCATTTCTCTGCTTCCCTGTGTAACTCCTGAAAAGAGTTGTCCACGCCAACTGCCTTTAATTTCTGTCTGCATATTAGCTCTGGAACTCACCCTAATCAAGCTTATGTCTCCACAAATTCACTGAAATTATTCTTGTAAAACCACCAGTCGTCTCCACGTGGCCAAATCCAGTTGTCAATCTTCATCCCTTGTCTCGCTTGAACTTTCAGCAGCATTTTCCACAACGAATCACTCCCTCTTTCTTTTCTTTCTTTCTTTTTTTTTTTTTGGCCACACCGAACAGCATGTGGGATCTAACCTGTGACCACTGCCGTGGAAGCGCAGAGTCCTAACCACTGGACTGCCAGGGAAGTCCCCCCCTCACTCCCTCTTTCTTGAAACGCTCTCTGCACCTGTCTTCAGCAGCCTTGCACTCTCCTGGTTTTCCTCCTTCCTTATTGGTTGTTTCTTCTCAGCCTCATTTACTGGCTTCTCCTCCTTCCAAATGCAAAATGTTGGAATACCCTGGAGATCAGCCTTTCCGTCTCCTTTCTATCTACAGTCATTCCCTGGGTAATCTTCATCCAGTAGTATGGCTTAAGTACAGTCTTCTGATTGCTTTCAAACTGAAGTCCCCAACCCTGAGCTCTCTTTGTGTTGGTCAGTCTCCTGAGATGGCTGCCACCCAATCCCTCTAGGCACATGCCACTCTTCTCATCAAACGGTGGAGTCTGTGTTCCCTCCGCTCACGTGTGCTGGCCCTGTGACATGTTTTGACAAATAGGATATGGCAGAAGAGGTGCTATGTCATTTTGGACCTATCCTTTATGAAGCCTGACAACTTCTGATCTCGTCCTTTCTGGAGAAACCAGTCGCCACGTAAGAAGTCTGACTCCCTGAGGTGCCAGATATGTGAATGAAGATACTCTGGACCTTCCCACGTAGCCCACTACTGAATGCAGCCAAGTGAGTGATCCCAGCTGATGCCACATAGAGCAGAACTGCACAGCTGAGCCAGTCAGTCAACCCACAGGATGATAAATAATAAATTGTTGCTGTTTTAAACTCCTAAATTTTGGGGTAGTTTATTTATTATGCAGCAAAAGATAACTGAAATACCCTTGATCTCCAAACTCCCATATCCACCGTCAAACTGACATCTCCACTTGGAAGTCTAATAGGCAACCAAGCTTAACATGTCCAGACTTGGACGCTTAATGCCTCACCTTCCCAGCATACTCTTCCCCTGGCATTCCCCGACTCAGTAAATGGCTATTTGCACAGCCATAAATTATAGGAGTTATTCTGGACTCCTTTCTCACACTCCTCTTTCAATCGTAGCAGCTCTAGCCTCAAAGTATATCCAGAATCCCATGAATTCTTACTACTTCCACTTCTAACATCTTGCTCCAAGCCACCATCATCATATACCTAGACTTCTGCAACAGACTGGCTTTCCTCCTTCCACATTTGTCCCCTGTCCTTCATCTCACCCCACAGTTGGGAATTTCAACACAACAGCCAGAGTGATATTTTAAAAATGTAAGTAAGGCATCTGAAAAGATGCTCAGCATCACTAATCATTAGGGAAATGCAAATAAAAAACCACAAAGATGGCTGCTGTCAAAAAAAAACCCCAACAAATCAAAAAACAAATGTCGGTGAGAATGTGGAGAAATTGGAACCCTCGTGCACTGTTGGTAGGAATGTAAAATGCTGCAGCTGCTGTGGAAAACAGTATGTTGGTTCCTCAAAAAATTAAACAGAGTTATCCTTTGATCCAGTAATTCTGCTTCTGGGCATAAACCCAGAAGAACTGAAAGCAGGGACTCAAACAGATATGTCTGCACCCATGTTCACAGCAGAATCATTCACAAAAGCCAAAAGGTGGAAGCAACTTAAATATCCATCATCGGGCGAATACATAAACTATGGTATATACATACGACAGAATATTATTCAGCTTTAAAAGGGAATGAAATTCTGATACATGCTACAACACAGATGATCCCTGAAGCCATTATGCTAAGTGAAATAAGCCAGACACAGAAGGACAAATATGCCACTTAGATGCCTAGAGTAGTCAAATTCGTAGAAACAAAGTAGAACGGTGGTTTTACTCAGGGGCCGGGAGAAGGGGGAAATGAGTTATTATTCAGTGGGTACTGAGTTACACTACGGGATGATGAAAAAGTTCTGGAAATGAACAGTTGTGATGGTTGCACAACAATGTGAATGTACTTCACGCCACTGAACTGTAACATTTAAAAATGGTTAAAATGGTAAATTTTATGTACATTTTACCATAATAATTTTTTAATATAAGTTAAGATCATGTCTTTTCTCTAATGAGTTTCCATCTCACTAAGAATAAAAGCCAAAATCTTTACAATAGATTACAACTATACAAAATATTGTCAAATGAGTCTTTGTTGGAACAAAGAGAATTTAGCTGAAAACAGGCAACGTTTTTCCCCCCTTGAATCTTAATGTACTCTTTTCTCTTTCCCTCTTAGGGTTATTAAGCTTTTCTACTGAGAGGCTGTTGATCTACTGAAAACTGCCAGTGACCAAAATGACAATTGGAATTTGAGCCAAAAGTATATGTGCTTCCACCTCGTGCTAGAACTAACAGGTCTGAATGATAATGAATGTCAGTCCCTGGTCCCGAGTGATATTCTTATTCTTTGCAGCTCTGGTCAGACAAACCAGTCTGGTCCATCAGACAGAAAGCAGTTTGACCTGAGATGCCCAGCCCTTCCACTCTACCAGAAGGTGATGATGTTTTCTTAGCCCCTGCTGTCTGCCTCAATGTCAGGCGAAAGCAACTTTGAAGAGCGGGGGACCTCCCCCCGCTTTTCCCTCTGCCTGGCACGGTCTTCCCCCCTTTACCCATGTAGCTTTGCTCCCTCAACAGTCTCAAGTCTTTACTTAAATGTCATCTTTTAAATGATGCCTTCTTGGACCACTGTATTCAAAATTTCATCTCCCTTTATCAGCAACCTTGCTTAATTTTTCTCTGGACACTTGGCACCCTCTAACATAGAATGTAACTGACTTTCTTATTTTGTTTATTGTCTGCCTTCTCCCACTAGAATATAAGGGCTGTAAGTGCAAATACTTTTGTGTGTGTGTGTGTGTGTGTGTGTGTGTGTGTGTGTGGTTTTCACTGATATATACCCCCAGTACTTAGGATAGTGCCTGGCACATTATAACAAGTGTCCAAACATTTTAATGAACAAATGAAATAAGTCTGACCATCTAAAGGGAAAACTGGCATCTTGGTCCTCAGCATGGACCCTCTCCCCAAGTGAATGTACACATAGACATACACACAAAAAAAACCTACGCCTGTAATCTTAGGGGTTCCTAGACTCCCTGAAACCCAGCCACGGGTGCCAGGTTAAAACTCTTCAGTCAGAAGGAATTTAGCTGTACCTCTTTGGGTGCTTCTCCAGTGCAGTCCTTTGGAAATCTTCTCCATGCCACAGATGTTATGACTGTTGGGAGTCTCCCAGGAGATTCCAGAGCCTTGTAATATTGTAGCCAATACAGTGAGGCTGGCAGCCATAATTCTGTTAAGAAAACAGGAGTGTGTGCCAGCCCCTCATCATTCATCACCGAGCTATTAATTCAAGTTCTCTTAGGAAAACGTCCAACAGTGAAAAGACAGGCTCTGAGCAGCCGCAAGCTAAAGCGCAGCCAGCCCTCTGTCCTGGTGTCCCGGGTCAGCCACTTCTCGGGGCAAATGCTGAGCTGCCCCCTTTGAACACACCTGGCTCCTTGGGGATGGGGGTTGCCCTGCAGGGGTGACAGTGACCGGATCCTGGTCCTGTTCAACGTTGCTAACTCCCGAGGCTGCAGAATCCAAGAGGACTGGCTGCTCCTTAGAGGAGGAGCTCACATGTCCAGCGTGCCGGGCAAGAACTGAAGGTTGAGTAAGACTTTCACAAAAGAAAGGGGTGATGGCAGAGGAGCGGGTGGAAGGAGAGGGCCTCCTGGGCAGAGGGGAGGAGCAGGCCCAGTGCAGAGACGCGGGAGTGGGGTAACAGCACGAGCCAGCCTCCACGTGGAGGGTGTGGAGCTTTATCAGAAGGGCTTTGGAGAGCCATGGGTGGGGTAATGATAGAATAAGGTGTGCATTTAGTGAGATTTTCCCAGGAAGCAGTGGAGGATAGACTAGTAGAGGCAAGAAGACCACTCAGGTTGCTTTTACGTGATCCTGGGGCAAGTGGTATGGGCTGACCAAGCTGGTGGCAGCGAGCAGAATGGGAAGGGGAGAGATTCAAGGGTTATTAAGGCGGGTAGAATTATCCAATGATGGAAACACAATGGAGGATGAGAGAGGAATTGGGGGGAGAGGGAGGATGGAGGTCATGGAAAATGTCAGGTTTCTGGCTTGGGCAACACGGTGGATACAAGCGCCATTACCTTAGGAAGAAATACGGGTGGGACCTGGGTCGAGGAGCCCTTCTCAGCTGCGGCTCCACTAGAGAATTAAGCACTGCTGCCCTAAGGCCTCCACCGTCTGGAAGGAATGAGCGTCTCTCCCCTGATCTAGAATGGCACTAGTTCTCAGGAGAACTGAGAAAACAGGCACTCGGGTTGCATTCTGCCTTCTGCGGTTCAGACAAAGAGCCCCGGTTGAAAAAGTTTTTGATAACGTAGGTCTGCTTATGCTCAGGCCATGGGAGGGGATGAAATCGCCTTGACAAAATGTATAAAATTGAATCAGTATAAATGACAGAGTCAAGGGACGAGGTGCCTGAGAATCTAGAGACGCATCGAAAAAATCAGGAGACAGCGACACCTTAAGTCCTCATGGAAGCCAAGGAGAAGGTAACTTCAGACAGAAGAGGCTGGCCAAGCTGTTTCCCACAGCGGGTGGCTGCACCACTGGTGACGCTAGAGAGGATTCTTGGGGTACATGTGGGCAAACACTTTTAACTTTAGTAGTTGTGTATTGTTATCTCTAGGTACTGCAAGTGATCCAGCATTTATGTAGTAATATAAATAACATAGCTAACAGTTAATATTTTTTGACAGTTACTAGGTACTGGCCATTGTTCTAAGTGCTGTATATGTATTACTATTCTTACTTAACCCTCACCACAATCCTACAAGCTAGATATTGTTATCCCCTTTTTAAAGATGAAGAAATTGAGGCACAGAGAGGTCAAATAACTTGCCCAAGGTCACAGAACTAGTAAGAGGCAGAACTGGAATTTGAACCTGAGGGGTTTGGCTCCAGGAACCCTGCTTTAAAAAAAAGGATTTATTTCTGGCTTACTCAAGTAAAAGAGAAGGATCAATTTCAAGAAAATAGCAAATAAGTAATAGAACAAGTGGACTCAGCTATCACAAAATTGTTAAGGAGGGACACGAATGACTGACACTTGGGAAACAGTGCCCTGGCTGCATTGTTACATTGAGGAGAAATGCATGATAGTGAGCTGTACATAGTCTGTACATGTCCTGAGACTACAGGACAAAAGGAAACATCTAGATAATGCTGTTCCCTGCCTATGGGGAGGTCGAGTTGCATCCTTTCAATTCTGGGCCATTATCCTAGGGACAGACAACAACAAACCACAAATATGGTATTAACTGTTATCTGTCATAAATGCTATTTGTTATTGGTGAGCGTTAGATTCTTTAATAATGTCTTGAAAGATTCACTGGGTTTTTTAAATGACCAAACTCTTACACATTATCACCATACTTAAGTGTATTAGAAATGTGCTAAATTACTTCCATGACTGCATTCTGAACATTTCAACAGCTGAGTACATTGTAAATACTCCGGCAGGAATTTTGATTTCTCATCCTTATTTCTTTGGGATCCCATGAGTAATACAAGAAGCTTGTTTATTGCTGAAATATATCTTGCTTAATGTCTTTCATGTCTGTCCCTGGTGTCTTACCAGCAAAAATGGTGGTGAAAATGATCCTAAGCAGAGGAAGAAATCAAACAGGGAAACCGAAAGAAGAAACAGAAAAGGGAATGTACTGGGGAAGGAAGATGGGCTGCACACCTTCTGGGGCTCCAGTCCTATTCTGGGAGAGGGCAAGAAAAAGGAGATGGAACAGACTGAAACAAGCCAAAAGGTACTGTTCCTGAGAGATGCCCTCAGGCACTGGGAAAGAATGTCTTGACACCTAAGGGAGAGTGGGCAGGCACCAGGCCATTGACGCCTCTAGCTCTGTCTACCCTACCTAATACACCCTTGCTGGTCCTTGCCTGCAGGTTCTCTCATTCTTTCAAGGTTTCGGTAGCACATAGTTTCCAGAGCAATGCCATGAGGAGTAATTGTCCTCAGGCCTAGAAGGCCATGTGCTACCCCAGGCCTTCTGGGGCCCTGGCTCAGTGTGCCCATCTTGGGTACTTTCAGCATGATGGATCACATCTCAATCTGTATGTGACAGCTAAGGCTGCTGGGATCAACCATATTTCCACAGATCGACTCTCTGTATTAAAGGGAGAGACAAAACGTGTTGCTATGTAGTAGATGCAAACCAGGCCCTGTTAACAATTAAAATTTCACTGGTTCTCGCCATTACTGTTACAACTCACCACCCTTGCCTGAAGATGCTCCTTGGGTGTCATCTAGAGGGCCTCACTTGTATTTGTCAGCATCGTTACTCTCACCTCTCCTCAGGTCCTTCCTTTCGGCTTGAAGATTCTGTGATTCTATAAGACTGGTAAGGAGGGTTGTGGAGTCTCTAGTACAAGAGCTTTTTGTGTGTTTATTTTAAAGTCTGCCTTACAGAAAATTTCAAACATCTACAAAAAAAGAGAGAAGAGTATAATGAATGCTCATGTACCCACTGATCTGCTTTAACGATTTATATCCCATCTACACCTCTATCTTCTCTACCCCTCTGGATTATTTTGAAGAAGATTCTTAAATATTTTAGCATAGATCTCAAAAAGACAACTCATTTTTAAAAAATCTAGTGCAGGAGTTTTTAAACTTGGGTTTATGTATGTAATGTTGCATGCAAGTACGCATCTTCTTGAGAAAATGACCTACAGCTCTCATCAAATTTTTTAACTGGTTCAGGAGTCTAAGATTTTAAAAATCATTGCTCTAAGCAAAACAATGAGAAGAGATTAAATTTGCTTTAGGGTCAATATTTGTGAATGAAACCTCTCATCTTTTCACCATTACCACCATTACACTCATTCTTAAGTATTTTTCAGAAACTTGTTTCCTAGGAATGATTTTAGCTGTTGTATATATAGAACAGTAAATTTCAACTTTAAAAGGTTTTAGGATTAAATGCACTCTCCAAAAGCCATAAATACTAATTTAAAGAGCAGAAAAACATTAGAGGCATGTATACAATGGTCAATATACAGTCACCATGAGAGCTTTCCAAATGGGCCCTCAGCCTGCCAAGTGAAGGAATCTGTATCAGAGAACCAGAGGGAGAGTCAGTCAGAACTGATTTCACCAGAAGCATTAGCTCAGAGGCAGAGAATACAGGCACAGAACTGCTCAAAATGTCCCTACGTTTTGCAAAATACAAAGGACAACATACTTCCAGGAATGTGATGCTAAAATAAAAAAATTCAGAAACCATGCATACTGCTGATTAAGTTAAAATTACGCAGTTATTTTAATAAAACAGACATAAAATATACATTAACATTTTCTTTATTTTCAAAAATCTGGGTTAAACAGGCAAGCTGCATGTACATAAACCAAACCAAACAACACACCAACAACTTAAAAAAAACAAAACAAAAAAACCCCAGAAACTTGCAAATTGTTAAGACTATACTGGACTATCAACTAGAGGGCTGGACTAAATGAACAAGAAACCCTGACGCTCTATGACATAAAACTGATGCCATACGTGCTTTCCCACTCGGGTGATCCCACGTGCACATACATGTGTGTACATGTGCAGGCATCACTGGAGGAAGAAAGAAAAAGTTGAAAATGGTACAATAAAATAATTCAAGTTACTGACCATTTCCTCTGTCCTTCAGAGTGATGTTTCCAGTGTTAAGAAATTATGGATGCCTCCTCTACATTTAAAAAAAAAATCCAGAACAGTGAAAACACCAGGACACAGTTTTATTGCTATCTTTTGGAACGTACGGCTACACAGAAAATATTAAAAATTTCAATAAAAGCAACGTGTTTCTTGTCTAAGTAGTTAAAGTGAACAGACTTTTGTTAGTCACAGCCAAGCAGGAGGAGACCCTGGGAAAGGTTATAATTGGAGCTTTTCCAGAAGAGGCTCCTACCATCTGCAAGAGGTTTGCTATGCTTCAGAAGGAAAAACGAAGCAAACGCAAAGCAACCCATTCACTTTTGCATTTCTAAATTTAAAGTAAACATGCTGGTGTTGTTGAAATTTTAATTTCCAGTTTAAATTGTCATGACCACTTGGGGCACAGACAAAACCTTTATATGACCAGGAAGGAACTGAGCAAGGCCAATGACACTCAGTGTTCCTGTGTGTTTTCAAGTCTGTTCAGTGCAAGCAAATGAAAACCAAAAGAAAGCAACCCAGCTTTAGTTCTAACACTGATAACTGTAGACCCTGGAAGGAAGTAATTTAGTGGGCTTTTTTGTGTTTTTGTTTGTTTGTTTTTACTGCTTTTATTCCCTTACTATCTGAATTTAAACACAGTTCCATAAAACTTCAAGTATAGCTAAGGAAAGCACCTCACTGCCCCCAGCCAGCTTCCTGCTGTTGAAACTGAACTTTTCTGGCATTTGTATTCTAAAACAAGTTTCATTTCTCCTGATCTCTTGTTAAAACACAGATTTTATCTTCTGTAATTTTCTAATTTTGCACCTGTTGTTAGTTCCGAGTTTGGGAAGAGTGGAGAAGCACACAGGATGGCCTCCACAAGCTCTGGTCTAGGCTATCAGACACCAGGACGAACGTGGGGACCCCTTGCCTTTTCTCACTTGGAAGCAAGGGACTCTTTCAGGATAGTGTTTTAAATGGTAGTGGGGAAAACAGCAATTTAAATTTTATTTGTAGAAAAAAGTATCCGAATTTTCTATTTTTACTATAATGATTATGCATCACTTCAGTAATAAAAATAAAGAAACAATGCTGTGAGGTGGCAATTGTTTTTAGGTCCATTTTCTTGTATTAGTTCAGCCCATTTTAAGTGAGGACTTTGGGCATTTGGGGAGATTTTTGTCTTCTCGCCATATTACCTATTTAAAAGCATACATCTTTCTTCCAGTGGGTAATGATCTGACACCCCACAGTCCCTTGAAATTATGATATTCAACAACAACAAAATTTAACCAAGCTTTGTAGGTTGCAGTATAATTTATCTTTTTAAGAATAGTACATAGATGGTTTCCTTCAATGCTTGTCACAACTAAAAATATTTTCCATATCTTTACACATAAAATGTGTATCAAATACCAAAGTCACCTTTTCCCCTCAGAATTCCCTATCGTTTCCTGGCACTTAGTGCTATAGAGTAGAAGTCTGGAGCCAGAATGTTCTTTTGTTTTCTGATAGGCAACTTATTTCTGTCTGACTGAATGCCTACAGGATTTTTCATTCTTTATCCTTGGTAGTTTAAAATTTTGCCAGGAGGTGATTAGGTACAAGTCTCTTTCACTTGTTTTTTTTTTTGGCCTGGAATGCAGTGAGACCTTTCAATCTAAATACACAGATTTTTGTTTTGTTCAGGAAAGATTTCATTTTTATAGTCTAATGATATTTTTCTTAATATACTCCTTCCATCAGGAAAGCAAATATCAGTAATGTTAGCTAATGTTCTGTCTTCCAAATCCATTATCTTTCCCCTATTTTCATCTCCTGTTTCTTTTGAAAGAATGATAGGAAGAAAATCTCGTTTGTTCTTCACACTGATATATATATATATATTTTTTGGCCACATCCCGCAGCATGCGGGATTACTTCCCTGACCAGGGATCGAACCCGTGCCCCCTGAAGTGGAAGCGCGGCGTCTTAACCACTGGACCACCAGGGAAGTCCCACACTGAGTTTTTTTATAAGCATCTGTATTATTCTTTTCTACTTCCAATGTGGATTTTAATCTGCTATTGTGTTTTTAGCTTCCTTGAAATCCTTCTTTCTAGTTTATCTTCTTTTTCATTTTATTCCGGTGCCTTTTTCTCTTAATCCATTCCCATTTTAAGATAACATACTATTGCTGCATAGAAGCAATTCTTCTGTTCCTTCAATTATGACGAAGAGAATCCTAAAATTTTCTTGTTTCTTGCAGTAGACTACTTTCAACTGTTCTGGAAGTTGTTCATTTTCCTTCATTCAGTCACATTTTTTTTTTTTTAATGCCGCATTTGTTTTCTCTATACTCATCCTTAAATGGTCCTTTCTCCTCAAACCCAGTATTTGCCTTTCATTTTGCTATCTGTCCACTTGAGTGTTTGTCAAATCCCTTTTTTGGATGCACAGGTTGAGGGTAAGAAGATGTACATATTTCCATGTCCAGTTTCTAGTTTAACACTCTTCTATTGAAGTGGCATCCTTTTCCTTTCTATTGTCTGGTTTTCTGGATCTCTGATCCAACACCATACATGAAAAATCACAATATTTGCATTTTCTGCTACTTGCTTATTTATTGTTTTTGTCCTCACTAAAGGGCGTTTTTCTCAGAATGCACTATGCCTCCAACAGATCCTCTCTGCTTGCTGCTCACATTTTAGCCCTAGAACTTGGAGCTGGACTGAATGAAGAGGAGGTGGGTGGGGAGATGGGAGAGAGGGTGGGATAGAGAAGCTTTTCACTTTATAGTGTGGCATCTGGTTAAGAGAAAGGATAAGCCAGTTATTTTTCTGGCACCAGAGCTCTGAGTAAGGAGACTGACATGGTTAATGAGAACAAGTATTAAATATCTTTCAGATTTTCTATTTCACAGAACCTGTTTCATGAAGCAAAGCGAAAGAAAACAGTGAGCTACAACCTGAAAGGTTTTGTCTCACTTTACTTCCAAATGCCTTGTAAATTGTATTGATTCCTTCTAGATTCTAGAATTGAGAGGTGGCCTTCTTCTGGGTCTATATGAGTGTTTTTCTTGGAAGGCAGGAAGTCAATGGGGCCTTCTGCCAGACAGCTCCATTAATTAATTTTTTAAAATCCAAATCTTCCAGCTATGGTATGGAGGAAAGATTCTGGATTAATTTTCTAGTCCTGAATCTACTACTTATTGTCTTGCTGACCTTGGATGGGCCCTTTAATATCTCTGGGCTTCGATTTTCTTATTGGTAAAATGGGGGATTTTGATTAGGCTGTCTCAGAGTTACCTAGAACCTTTTATTTTTTAAGCCTCAAAACAAAAAAATCCCCATGCCCTGATAAAGGAAAGAATAGAAAACAAATGACTAAATAAGTATATTTTGCTATGAGGTTGCTTTAGCCTAAAGATTATAAAAATCCTCTGACATCAAAATTAAAAAGTGAAAGCAAAAACCCTGAGCATGTAATTGTGATGTAGGCTAGGAAGCCCTTTACATTTTAAGCAATGATACCCATTCAAAACAGGTGCAGTTTGTAAACGACTTGACTTTTATTAGAATAAACTGGCATGAACATCTGCCCTTTAAGGTAGACAATAGATAATATGAGTTATTTATTGGATAAACACAGAAGGTTCTCAGTAGGCAGAAAATGTTATACTTATTCATAGAAAACCACCAGGCTTTCCAGGAACTATTGAATTATACCAATATATTGAATTAGTAAGAGAGTACATATAAGGTATGACACAGTATGGTTTGAGAAATGAAATATTTCCCAAACAAATAGAAACTGTTTAATTTTTTAAAAGCTCTGTGATAAATGGACCTCTTTGGGCCTGAAGAAGGCAGTTTAGTTTAATGCATTGAGCACTGTATTTGGAGTCAGAAGACCTGGGTTCAAACTTAAGTTCTCCAACTTCTTAGCTCTGTGAGACTTTGGGAAATTTACTTAACTTCTCTGAGCCTTGGTTTCTCAGTAAGTAAAATGGGAATAATTAGACCTACCCTGCAGAGCTGTTGTGAGAATTAAATGAGAATACGAGGAAGCTGTGCGAAAGCACTTACCACAGTTAGTGTTAGTCAAATCTGAATCTTCCAGAAACTTATTTGAACAAATCAGTAAAAATAACTACAGTTAAATGTAAATCAATTAAATCAGTTATTCTGACCATAAAATATTTAGGAGCCCATTCTCAGTGGGGGAGAGGGATCTATCTAATTGCTTTTAATAGTAATGGAAGCAATATGCATCTACATATAATCCAGGGAGTTTTCTTTTTGGTCTTAACAAGTATTTCCTGAAATTATTAATTTCCATATGAACTGCATTAGATCAACAATAAAGCACTTTAATGGAGCATAAAAATCTGATTCTCATCAACAATTAAAACATAGGGAACCTCTCTGGATTTCTTGGGCTATAAAGAACTGGAAGTACTCAAAATCATCATCAAAATAGGCAAACTTTGCCAGAAGGATGGGCAGCCTCCCTCAAAGGAGTTTTGGGAAATCCTATGATGTCAGGATACATGGATACAGAACACATAGGAACTTCCAGAGATAAGCTAGTTTTTCATTCCCCACAGCCTCCTCTTCTCTCAGAAAGGGAGTTCAGCCTTAGGTCATCACCAATCTCTCCCTTCACTCCTGTTTTTGCTTAGGTGATAATTTATATGGAAAAACACAACTAAGATTTTTACTTAAGAACTTTGCCTAAACAACTGAATGTTTTTCTCTTAAAACAGAGCATTAAAAATTCACCCCAAAAGTAAAAGCATTTAAAGATATACGTGAATTTGAAACTTTTGATGCATTCTTCGGTTCAGGGCTGTTTGTTAACAGTTTCTCAATATGTATGGGTCTTAACTTAGGCTAAATTGGAGCGCCCGAGGGAAAATGAGGTAACTCTTCTTTGAGATCTTCATCGTTTGCATTTCTTGCTGCCTAAAGTTAACTGGTTACTAGCTCAAGAACCCACTGTTAGCAATCCAGATTTCAACAAAAGCAACAAAGTGATGCTTGTTTGATAAGAGTAATATTTAAACATAAATATTTGTTTATTTAAGTGGTAACAATGTGGTTAGTGTTAGCCTAACCTGAGAAAAATAACATTCTGCTGCCTGTAGAGATAGCAAAATAATTTAAAGAGCTGTCAAACTTAAAATTTCAAGAAAATTGTTATTCCTCAAGCAAGCGTTCCAATATAGCGAGAAGCACTCACTTAGGAGATTCAGTATATGATCTTGAGGAATTAGGAATTTTGCCTCCTAGTTTTGCCACTTCCTAACTACATGGCCTTGAGGAACTGCAGAAATGTAACATTATTCACTTTGGAGATGATCTCTTCCGATGATCTCCTTTCACAGCTGAGGAAAGTGAGACCAGCATTTACCAAGTGAGTAGAGAAGGCGTTGCCAGCCTGGTAATCTTCCTTCTATAGCCAGAGGCTTCCGCTTCTACAGGAGGATTATTTTGTCTAGATCTTCTCCACAGCTGTCTATGAACATGCTGATAGGGTGGGTATAGCGCGATGCTTTTAATGAGGTTGAATTAAAATAAAAATCAAAGTAACAGAGTTTCACACTTCTATAAACATTTATCAGTCAGGGCAGATTAATACAGCATATAATCCAAGGAAAGCTGGGAAATGCCACATGACCGAGGAGACCATTTGTTTCACAACTTTGGTTAGGTTTTCCCATAATACTTCCCTTTGCAAACACACTAAACCATGGGAAAACTTTCTCCTAACGCCTCTCAGGGCTTCTCTATACTTTAATTGTTTTTGCTTATATCTGAGGTATCAGGGCTTGGAGGTGCTGGAGGTAGAATTTATGGGTATAAATGTGACCACATTATCAGGTTTGCTTTCCTCTTCAAGTTTAACAGTTTAAAGGAGAGAGAATCTCCATAATGGAAGGAATAAGTGGTATAGTGCAGATTAGGTGGATAATATTATTACTCTTACCAAAGGTTGTAACTAAAATAACTAAGATTTATTGCATAAATAATACTATGTGCCCGGTGCTGTGCTAAAGCCTTTATACTTCATTGACTCATACCCTTCAAGCTGATGCCCCCATCATCTCTGCTGGAATAAACTTCCAAGGGGAGACTGGCTAAATTCTGGGGAGGAGGTACCAGGCGAGCGGGGCTTCCTTTAGAGCAGGTGCAGAAGGTGCTGGGGGCAAGAGCTCACCCAAAGGACTCCCTGGGTCGTCCCATAACACCTACAGCACCACCATTCCTGAGGCAGAGCCACGGCCACTTGAGCCTCGGTGAATGTGCAAGTTCCCGGTATTCATTCCCACTTTTGAATACAAAAAACACTAAAGGTAAGTAGAGAAAAAACTCTTAACCTCCCTCTTTCTTCTCTTGGGAATCTCCTTTCTCCTGGCTTAGGCCAAGAGTAGAAAACCCTGCAGTCCCCAGAGGGTATGGTTTACAGCTGGCCGAAAAGACAGAACAACTGCCTTAGCTCTGAAGCCCAACAAGAACTAGCTACTCTGCCCCTCCCTTCAGATCCTCTGAGCATGGACACACCATATAGATGGATAGGTGCTTCACCATATTAGCAGGTTTACTAGGTGTTATCACATATAAACTTAAAGTGTGTGTGCACATACACACATACACATCTACACACAAATATATAATAGACAAAGTACCTATACAGTGGGTGGCACAGGAGGCATGCAATGAATGGCATTTAGGATGCTGAGATACGATTCTTTCCTTCCATCAGGTACCACTGGAGATTCTACCTCCTGACTTTGATTATAATCATTCACTTCAGAACTCTGAGGGTTGAAAGCCCATCAAATAGGTGATAAGCGACAAACCTGAGGCAGAGATTGTTACTCAGCTGATAAAAAGCCACTATCAACAGAAAGATTACAGCCTCTGGATCAGTTATTGCTACTTTTGGAAATGTTAAAATCTGAAAAGATCCCAGTGATATCTAATGGCAATTTCTTCTTGAATCGATTTAAAATAAAAATGGAGGTTTTATTAATTAAGCTGCAGGCCCTGCCCAGTAGTTCACATAGGTTATATTTCTGTTTAAGTGCAGTACTGACAAGAAAAACCACCATGTGCTTTCCTCAAACAAAATTTCCTTTGGGTGTTCACCCACTAAAGGAAACTGTACCTCGTGTTTTGTGTCTCTTTTAATCAAAACCTTAAAATCCCTATAGGAAACTACAACAGAACAGTGTGCAATATCAAGTCATAACACTGCTTATTAAAGATTACCTGTTATTTATATACAGATGGAGACATACCAAAGTTAATCTATATTCAGGAAAGATCAACTAGTAAACGAAATAAATGTGCAGGAACTAAAAAGGGAACAACATTAAACCTTAAGGCAGCATTGGTTGAGTCTTCTCTGGTAAAGGAAGTATGATATATTTCAATGACCAGTGAATGATTTTTTAAAACAATTAAAATAAATACTAAAATAATGTTTTGAAAAAGAAATAGGGCTGATTTTAGGACTCCTACAAAATGAATGTATACTAGACTTTCAACTGTGGACTGGAAAACATACACAGGAACAAAATGGTATGAAGTTGTAGCAGTCTTTCCTCAAATACAAAATAAAGATTCCCTAGAAATTATTATTATTATTAATTAGTCCTCTTTGGGCTCCTTTTTCACTTATTCAGAGCAGTTATTATAACATTCTGTTAATGTTTGAATGACAAGTGGTCAGATTTAATCTCACCTGAGTGAAATGATTTCAAACTACACTGATAACCTATCATCATGGTCTGATTTTTCAACTCTGTGCTTGTTGCTGGGTTTGCTTACCTGGTAGGTTGCCTACATCCTCGTGTCCCAAGCATTGGTGCCAACCTAAAATGATGAGATCTCTTGTGGCTGAAAGAGTCATACTTTGACAAAAATATTTCAAAACTCTTTAATAAACATGTTTTGGAATTTGTTTTCTTTGCAGCTTGTTCTGTTGGATTTTCCTGGTTACGCCTGAAAATTACTTTCAGTTGTTTTACAGTCCAGTGCTATATGCTGGAACAACTGTATGACACAAGGAACAGATGAAAAAAAACAAACTCTAAAAAATGTTCAAACGAAAATAGCTTTCACATGACGCTGAGAAAGAAAACGTAGGCACTTCTGCTTCAGGAGGTTTTTCACGTTTTGATCGCAGACCGCTTTTCCAAGACACTTTCTCTACTACTAGAAATTCCCTCATTGTACAAACCATCTAGTTCATCGGAAACCTTGTTCTCACAAGCACCGTTTGGTGCATTAATCTTTTCTCATAAAACTGTCTCCACTGATGCAGAGGTCAAGTCCTCCCAGGGCTGAGAGCAGTCCCCACTTTCCTATCAGCGTGACTGAGCGTAGCTCCATGACCTTCCATCAACCAAGGCTGCTTGCTCTGCAGGACCCAGTTATCCATCAACAAAACATAAGGAGGAGTGCCAGGTGCCATTTTTCTCCTGGAAATAGTTAACACGTCTGCCTCTCCCTTCCTAGCTCCTCACTGTGAGTGTAATTCCACAAAGTGTGTATAACATTCTAAAGCTACTAGGCTACTGGGATTTTTTTTTAATGACTACTTAAACGGTTTTCTTCCCCACTCCCTTTTATTTTTTTTGAGAAAATCTGTGCTAAAAAGGCACTAGATAAAATGAACTTCCTCACTCTTGTGTATGTAGTAATTTATACAGTGCGTTAGACTCTATAATTTAACAAAGGTGACACACATCTGGATAAAACATCCTAAAGATTCATCTACTTTCAGTTAAAAAAACAAATGCAAAGTCAAAGAAATAGGAAGTCCCACTGACAGGGACCAGCCTGACCATGAAATCACGGTCATCCCTGCCACCTCAGAACTCTGGCCTTGGCTGCGGGGGGAGCGCCCCCCTGCCAGGTGTGTTGGGTGGTGGCCGGGACCCAGGGGAGACTCACTGGCAGCAGCTGTGGGAGCCAAGCCTCCTGGAGACCTGAGTAAATGAGACGAAGGTGAAGTTCTCACAGTTTTCCAGCTTGACCTTCTTGGCTAAGTTCGGGACAATTCCCCGAAGAGACCTCAGTCCCATCCTCTGTTCCTCGTACCACACGCTGCCCATGTCTGTGGCCTCCTTCCTGGCGGTAAGGTAGAAAGGGGACTTGGCCTCCATCTGGGTGGGTGGTCGGTGGATGTACATGTACTTGTAGAGGAGGCAGTAAGGGCACTGTTTGTGTCCCCTGGAATGCTCATGGTAGATCTTCCCGTGGCACACTCGAGTGGAACCACTCCGACTCTCCCGCTTGACACTGTCTGTCCGGGCAAAATAGGGCTGGTTCTGTGGGTCTTTGAGCAGCTCGATGTCACCATACATCAGATCAGCATGCTCCTGCAGCGTCCGCATATTCAGGTATTGGCTGTTGTACTTGACCACGGTGGACAGAAGGGTGATGGGGCTGTCATCCCCCAGACACCCTGCCTGCCACATCTCCTCCTCATCAGAGAGGGAGAAGTAGACGATGTTGCGAGAACGGGCACCTGACATCCCTGCCTTACTCAGCACCCACAGCTTCTCCTTGAGCTTCTTGGTGGAGGAGCTGAAGGTGCTGCTGGTGATGGAGAAGCCCACGCCCGCATTCTTCAGGATGCGGTCCAGGCCTCGGCGGATGGCGTGCAGCGACGTGGCCAGGAAGTCTGAGCCGTCGCTCTTCTTAACGGTGACATAAAAGTTCTCGAGCAGCTCGTTCAGCTTCACTGCAGGGATCTCAAATGAGACAAACACTGAGGTTACAAATTTGCGGACACCCAAGTAGCCAGACCCCTCCTTCCTTCTCCTGATCCTCACCAGGGGCTGTATTTTGCAGAGCCCTCTAGAGGGCTGCCTTCTTAGCATGATATAGTGGAAAAAACAGTGAATTTCACGCTGGAAGATCTAGGTTCCACACTGGGCTCCACTTAGTCCCTTTAAACCTCAGTGTTCTAAGCAAACAGGATGGGAGATAATAATCATACCTTCTCAAAGAATTATTGTAATGCTTAAATAAAGTAGTGGACGTGAAAGGGTTTGTAAATAGTAATGAACACACATACACACAACATATATATATATATATATATATGTAATTATTTTTATTTTTATTATTGGCCTTGTAACTTTCACTGTTCCTCTCTGGAAAGCCCTTTCGTCTCTTTTCTAGGATATCATTTCCTTCCCTCCCCTTCAATAAAATTCAGCCATCCTCTTTGAAGAATTCCTGAACTAAACTTATCGAACTCTGAATCATTCCGACATTACTTTCCCTGATCTCTGCATGTACTTGGTGCTGAAGGGAAAGATGACTCACATGTCCATTTTGCACAGCAAGTTAATGCCCCTTGATTCTTCACTTGAATTTATCTGAATAAGTCTGGAAATATTTCTGACTTAACGATCGATAGGGCTTCAATGTCAATATTTGTTCAAAAGATATGAAAGACTTAATGATTATACTGACAATTAGAGAGTGCTCCTTATTTAGGCATGGCAGGAGGAGGAAGGTTGGTGGGTAAGAAAGCTTTACTTTCAAGAGGGAGCCATAAAGATAAAACCAGACCTTGCTCATAGTCAGTTTAGGTTGAATACACATTCTAGGACAAAAGATAGTCTCAATAAGAGATGTTTTAAAAGTAGAAACTGTACAGGTAACACTCATTCTTCTAATAGCCCTTGGGTCAAAGAGGAAAATAAAAACTGAATTATAGATTAAAAATGAGGCAAACTGAAAACATTACATATCAAAATGTATGAGGTGTTGCCAAATATACTCCAATAACACCACAGTCTTAAACTCCTTTGTTAGAAACTTTATTAAAAATAAGCGAACACTATTCAACACAAAAGACTAGAAAAAGTAAATCAAATTCAAAAATAGAGTGAATCAATAAAAATAAAACAAATTAATGAACTGGAAAAGATATAAATTGGTATAGATAAAAAATGAAAACATGTAATCTTTGAAAAGACGTATAAAGTTGACAAACTTCTAGCAAATATGATAGAAAGAAAGAGAGAGAAAGAAGAGGAAAGGAAATATAATATAAACAATATTAGGAATGAGAAAGACCATAACTACAGAAAATGAATAAAGAATATGAAAGAATATCATAAACTTTATGCATATTAATTTGAAAATATAAATAACCTGAACAATTTTCTAGCAAAATATAAATTACCAAAGTTGGTTCAATAAGAGGTAAGAGATCTGAAGAGCCCCAAACAAAAGAAGAGAATGAAATGACTGTCAAAGATGTATGTCACTCATAAAGAGATGGCGTTATGGAGCTGATTCAGCTTTTCTTTTGTATGTAAACAGTTTTGGAGCACAGGAAAAATAAGCGTTCTTCATTTTTTTTCTAATCCAAATATAGTAGATATTATACCAAAGACGCAAGAGGGAGGAGATATGGGAACATATGTATATGTATAACTGATTCATTTTGTTATAAAGCAGAAACTAACACACCATTGTAAAGCAATTATACTCCAATAAAGATGATTAAAAAACAAAGTATATGAATATAAATGTAAACTGCCCTAAGTAAAGTACTAGTGATTTCCACTTTGCCCAGCACCAATGTAAAACAAAATGTACACACGTTAGAACCATGCGAGCAAGGGCATGGCTCTGATATGCACAAGTAGCAGTTAACATGGTACCAGCAAAATGAGGGCTGCCTATATTATCAAATTCAGGACTGCAGGAAAGCAATCTACATCGAGACCAGTAGGGATTATCAGAGTATAAGGATGATTCAATAGTAATAAATACTTCAATATAATTGACTCATTTATATATTAAGGAGAAAAAATATGAAGCTGAAAATTACTGAAAAATTATTTGAAAGAATATGCTATCCACTTCAAATTTTCAAAATGCAAATTAAATTTAGATTGGAAGAAAAAATATCCTCTTACTATAACGAAGAGTATTTAACAGACATGAACTATAAAAATTACACTCAAGATGAATCAAAACTACAATGAGGTATCACCTCACACCAGTCAGAATGACCATCATCAAAAAATCTACAAACAATAAATGCTGGAGAGGGTGTGGAGAAAAGGGAACCCTCTTGTACTGTTGGTGGGAATGTAAATTGATACAGCCACTATGGAGAACAGTATGGAGGTTCCTTAAAGAACTAAATATAGAACTACTATATGACCCAGCCATCCCACTACTGGGCATATACCCTGAGAAAACCATAATTCAAAAAGAGTCATGTACCACAGTGTTCACTGCAGCTCTATTTACAATAGCCAGGACATGGAAGCAACCTAAGTGTCCATCGACAGACGAATGGATAAAGAAGATGTGGCACATATATACAATGGAATATTACTCAGCCATAAAAAGGAACGAAACTGAGTTATTTATAGTGAGGCGGATGGACCTAGAGTCTGTCATACACAGTGAAGTAAGTCAGAAAGAGAAAAACAAATACCATATGCTAACACATATATATGGAATCTAAAAAAAAATGGTTCTGAAGAACCTAGGGTCAGGATGGGAATAAAGATGCAGATGTAGAGAATGGACTTGAGGACATGGGGAGGGGGAAGTGTAAGCTGGGACAAAGTGAGAGAGTGGCATGGACATATATACACTACTACCAAATATAAAATAGATAGCTAGTGGGAAGCAGCCGCATAGCACAGCGAGATCATCTCGGTGCTTTGTGTCCACCTAGAGGGGTGGGATAGGGAGGGTGGGAGGGAAACACAAGCGGGAGGAGATATGGGGATATACGTATATGTATAGCTGATTCACTTTGTTATAAAGCAGAAACTAACACACCATTGTAAAGCAATTATACTCCAATAAAGATGTTAAAAAAAATTACACCAAGATGAAAACATTAGAATCTTTTTTATGAAGTCAGGAATAGGATGAGAATGATGAATATCATTGCTATTATACAACAATGCTCTGAAGATTCTGGCCAACCAAGTAAGACAAGAAAAAGAAATTACACACACACACACACACACACACACACACACACACACGTATGTATGTATATATGCATATAGGAAAGGAAAAAGACAAAACATAATTGTTTTCTGATAATCTAATTGTTGGTCTAGGAAACTCCAAGAGATTCAGTCGAAAAGCCATCAGAAAGAATAAATAGGGTAGCTGCATACAAAATATAAAAAGCAATAGTTTTCTTACATACCAGTAAAAACCAGTTAACATAACTTCCCAATAATCATGACACCCAAAACTCATCTGGTTTCAGATTTTTATGCTGTCACTTGCAACTCCCTACTTGCAGGTGTTAATTTCTCTTTGTATTAGCTGGGACTTGTGTGGTTGCAAGAGAGAGACCGAACTTGAAAAAGCCTTGGCAAAGAGGAATATCAGAAATAGTGGATTTCAAGGCCATCAGGGCTCCACCTCTCACCTCTGCTTCTCTGTACAGAGCTGCTTTCTTTATGTAGCCACTTAGCACTCCCCAAGGGTTATATCTTACAGCTTCAGGTACTGGCAAGAGTCCAACTCTCACTTTCAGTAGAAAAAATGTCTAAAGGAAGGATTCTGACTGGCCCAAACAACCAACCAAAAGGTGGGCCACTGTACTAACATAATGGCTTCTGCAATAACCATGGGGATTGTAGGAGAAGAATGGTTCCTTAAATAAGGGGTGCTGAGCAGAAAATCGTACTACGTTAGTGTTTAAAAACAAAACAAAACAAAACAACTAACCTCTGATAGCTTCCTTTTGCCCTTCAGATAAGTTCCAAACTGTTTACCTTGTATGCAGGCCTTTACAATCTGCTTCCACCCTATGGTAGATTGTTTGCAAAGACAGCCACAACCATCTCTCCCCTCCCTGTTCTTAACACCCCTTTGCAAGGTGACTCTGCTGCTCCTCCCATCAGGAAGTGGAATCTATTTTCCCACCCTTGGAATCGAGGCTGGCCATGAATTAATTTGGCCAATAGAATGTGGTAGAAATAACAATGTGTGAATTCCAAACCTAGGCTTCAAGGGGTTCTGTTTTCATCTTACAGGTTCTTACAGGTTTGCCTCCATTGTCGTAGTACACGATGTTGCCATGTAAGGAAGCCCAGTTAGACCTCAGGAACGTGTGACTCAGAGACAAGCTGCCTCCCATCTAATATACAGATGACTGTACCCACATGAGTATCCCAAGTGAGACCAGTAGAAGAACCACTTCTAGCTGAGAAAGCCCCGTATCATCATGAGCAAATAAAATGAATGTTCTGTTAAGCCACTAAGTTTTGGGGTGGTTTGTTATGCAGCCACAGATAACTGATACACACCCTATTTCTCTAGCTTAATCTTTTGTTCTCTTTATACTCTGTTGCTTCACTGAACTTTGTGACATTCGTAGGAACCACAGGGCTCTTTCATGCTTCCAAGTCTTTGCATATGCTATTTCCTCTGCCTAGAATGTTTTTTCTTCTAACCTTCTCTATTTGGAAAACCTCTATTCCTTGTTTCAGATCTAGCTCAAATTCTGCTGCCTATATAAAAGGCTTCTCCAGCTTCCCTAAGCAAAGTTACTCTCTCACCTGGGATCCCAAGGCACTTAACTTAAATTTTATTATGGCCCTCTCCATATTGCACAGCCTTTTATCTATTTATATGTCTGTCTCTCAAAGTGGACTGAAAGCTTCCTGAATGCAAGAATGACATCTCATACATGACTGGTTCTTCATGCTGAAGACCCTACCAGAAGGCCTGAAATGTATTATAGATACCCAATGAACTGATAAACATGAGTTAAAGCAATGAATTAACCCCGGAGTCAGGAGAACCAAAGCTGACTTAGGGTGCAGAACCCTAAGAATCAAGGAGAACCCTCGACTATACCACAAATTTCAAAGAAAAATCACAGCAAAAGCAATTCCTGAAGAAATGTCAAGTCACAAAATGTATATTCTTTGTACACAAGAAACCGTTCATTCTGGCCCATGTTGCCTGCCTCCTTAGTTTTCTCAGACTGAGTTTTGGTTGATAATTATTCCTCGAGGTCTTAAATTGTTATGAAGACATTGCAGGAAAGTATTTTCCTTCATGAGCCACTCTGAACATCAAATTCACCATGGATTAAAAATTGGGCTTTTTTTTTTTTTTAATTGGCTGCACCAGGTCTTAGTTGTAGCACACAGGATATTTAGTTGCAGCATGCACGTGGGATCTAGTTCCCTGACCAGGGATCGAAGCTGGGCCCCCTGCATTGGGAGCGCAGAGTCTTAACCGCTGGAGCACCAGGGAAGTCCCCAAACTGGGCTTTCTTGATGTGAAAATGACCAAAGAGAAGTAAGAGGTTGTCATGGGGCAGATGACTCCAGGTGGCAAAGAGCAGTATAAGAAGACTGACTTGCTTGGCAAATCCCAAAGTTCTGGAACTATGTAGCAATCCTTGGCAACTGAAAGGATTAGACAAGTAAAACCAAGAATTACTTTGGGAATGCCTCAAACTCCCCTTTGTGATAATCTTGACTAGGGGATGAAGAAAGTGGAGAAAATGCTTGTGAACTACAAGTACTCTAATAGGAAAAAAAAATGAATCTTGAAGTAACCATTGCTGACAACAAAAATGACTTCATTTTTGCAGTTACTAAATTTCACTTTATTGAGAAAGACAGGTATTGAACTTCAAGATGCTGTATTTTCTGAGTGAGGCTAAGGAATATGTAGATCAATGAGACAGCAACTTTGAGGGAGATGTATCAGTGAGGATTAGGTCACACTTATGAAGAAAAAAATACCATGTGGAACACACATAGTACATCACAGAGTGATGAGAGTGTGAGACTGGCAGGGTACACTCTGCTAACTTAGATGACATTTTGAAGTCTGATTTGACTCTTTGCTTTCCTCCTTGAAAAAATAACTAAATTTGAGGTTTACCAACTGCCAAATAATGATAAACAGCTGTAACCTAGCTTGTTTGCTGCTAGCTATATCTATCTTTAAAGACACACTTAGACTAAAAATACCTTGCACTGAGACCAAAAAATGAGATTAAGACTATGGTCCCTGATGCCACAATTCCTTCTTTTAACAAAAATACTGGCTAATGCTCTAAGAGACTGGCCTCTTTCTTAAGAATTTAATCATTAAAAATATTTAAGTGGCCCATGTGAGACAGAGGATTGAAATATATCTTCTTCCTCATCCATCATTCCTCCAAACAACACAGGTGAAACTAGAAGTGATGATAAGGCACACCCAACTGGACAATCGAGACATTTTCACCACCTGAGATGTATATGTTACCTATGCCATGAAGGTTATGGGGAAATGGGGCTCTTTTCATGGATTCCTGCAGGGAAATGTAAAGTTTCCCAGTAACGGACAACTGTCTTCATAGTGACTTCACAAAGTCTGGAAGACAAGATCCTCTGACCTAGAAAAGGTTAAGGTTAGGGGCTGAAGACATGGTGATGAGGGTCTATGAGAATAGATGAATTTTAAAATTATTATTAATAAAGGTGAAATTGTTACATTTTAATAGATTTATTTGCTTTTTTATTGTGGTAAAATATACATAATATAAAATTTACCATCTTAACCATTTATAAGTGTACCATCCATTGTCATTAAGTATATTCACAATGTTGTGCAACCATCATCACTACTCATTTCCAGAACTTTTTCATCATTCCAAACAGAAACTGTACTCAGTATACCATAACTACATTTCTTCCCCCGTCAGCCCCTGGTAACCTCTATTATACTTTCTGTCTTTACGAACTTGCCTATTCTAGGTACCCTACATAAATGGAATCATACATATTTGCTCTTTTGTGTCTGACTTATTTTACTTAGTATAACACTTTCAAGGTTCAGCCATGCTGTAAGCATGTATCAGTACTTCGTTTCTTTTCATTGACAAATAATATTCCATTGTATGGATATGCCACATTTTGTTCATCCAAATGATGGACATTTGGGTTGTTTGTACATTTTGGCTATGGTGAATAATGCTACAACAAATATTTGTGTACAGGTTTTTGTATAGATATATGTCTTAAATTTTCTTGAGTATATGCCTATGAATGGAATTGCTGGGTGAGAGTAACCCTATGTTTAACTTTTGGGGAACTTCCAGACTTTCCAAAGCAGTTGCATCATTTTGCATTCCCACCAGAAATGTATGAGGGTTCCAATTTCTCCACATCCTCATCAACGCTTGTTATTATCTGTTTTTCTTTTTTTATCCTAGTCTTCCTACTGAATGTGAAGTAGAATCTCATGTGATTTTGTCTTGCATTTCCCTGGGGTCTAATGAGCATCTTTTCACGTGTTTATTTTCGTCATAATAATGGTTTAATGTCCTTGTCTGCTAATTCTAAAATCTGTGTCAGTTCTGGGTTGGTTTTGATTGATTCATTCTTTAAGTGATATATTGATATTTTCTTGCTCCTTTGCATGTCTGGAAATTTTTGTTTAGTTGCCAGAGATTGTGAATTTTATTTCTTGGGTTCTGGATATTCTTATATTCCTATAAATATTCTTAAGGTTTGTTCTGGGACGTAGTTAAGTTACTTGAAAACTGTTTGACTCTTTTGGGTCTTGCTTTTTCCTAATTAAAAAAAAATTGAGATATAATTACCATATGACACTATATCAGTTTCAGGTGTATAACATAATATTTTGATATTTGTATATATTGCAAAATGATTACCACAATAAATCTAGTCAACACCCATCACCACACATAGTTAAAAATTTTTTTTCTTGTAACGAGAGCTTTTAAGATCTACTCTCTTAGCAACTTTCAAATATACAGCACCATGTTATTAACTATACTCACCATGCTGCACATTACATCCCCAGGCCTTTTGACCACCTTCACCCATTTCAACACTGCTCATTCCCAGCCTCTAGTGACCACCAATCTGTTCTTTGTAGCTAGGAGGATTTTTGTTCTTTGTTTTTAGATTCCACATATAAGTGAGATCATATGGTAATTGTCTTTCTCTGTCTGACTTATTTCATTTAGTATAATGCCCTCAAGGTCCATCCATGTTGTTGCAAACAGCAAGATTTTCTTCCTTTTTATGGCGAATCTGTATCTATACACCACATATTCTTTATCCATTCATCCATCTCTGGATACTTAGGTTGCTTCTATGTCTTGGCTATTGTAAATAATGCTGCAATGAACACAGGGATGTACATATCCTTTTGAATTAGTGTTTTCGTTTCCTTTAGATAAAGGATCGCATGATAGTTCTATTTTTAATTTTTTGAGGAACCTCCATACTCTTTTTCTATAGTGGCTGCACCACTTTACATTTGCTCCAGTAGTGCACAACAGTTCCCTTTTCTCCACATCCTTACCAACACTAGTTAACTCTTGTCTTTTGATAACAGTCATCCTAACAGATGTGAGGTGATAGCTCCCTGCGGGTTTGATTTGCATTTCCCTGATGATTAGTGATATATAGCACCTTTCCGTGTAGCTGGGTCTTGCTTTTAAGATTTGTTGGGTAGGGTTAGAGCAAAGCTCAGTCTGTGGCTAATTATTCTCCACATTTGATGCAAGACCTTTCTAAAGTCTCTACCCCACGAATCCTGAGGTTTTTCCAGTCTGACTGGTGGGAAGAGGTACTGTTTCCAGTTCTGTGTGAGCTCCAGGTACTATTACCTCTGATTCTTTCAGGCATCTTTTTTTTTTTTTTTTTTTGGCCAGCCTCAGGTAGTTTCCTCACATGCAGATGTTGATCAGTACTCAGCTGAATATTTGAGACCGAATAGCTTCAGTTCTTTCACGTTCTCTTTCTGTGTAGCTCTCTACTTTCGAATATTCTGTTATGACAATTCTAGCCACCTGGGTCTCTCTGGACTCAGTTCCGTTTCCTCAACTCAGCAAATCTGCTGGGCTCTCCTGCATGCTCCCTCCCTGCACCACAGCCCTGTAGACTCTTTCAAGGCAGCAAGCTGGGGCACATGTAAGGCTCACCTTGTTTCCCATCTCAGAGATCACTGCCCTTCTTTGTATATCATATAATACCTTGAAAAACATTAGTTGTATCATTTGTCTGTTTTTTGGTTGTTTCCGGCAGGAGAGTAAATCTCCTCCAAATTGGTTGGAAGTGAAAGAATTAACTGATTTTTCTCCTGGGCATGGGTTATATGTTCCCACTTCTTCCTATGTATAGTAACTGTTGATTGTATGCTAGAAATTATGAATTTTACATTATTAAATTCTGGATTTGTCTTATCTTTTCAATGTATGCTATAACTTCTTTCTAGTTGTTCTCAAGTCCTCAGCCACCCTGAGCTCTGATTTCTGTCTCCCCTCAACTCAGCAAGATTGCCAGGCTCAGTTTGGGTTCCCCTCCCTTTAATGCAGTTTAAAAATTGTCTCCAGGCAGAAAGCCTGAGAGGTGGTCAAGCAGCCATCTTAGGGATCAAGTCCTGTGCTGCCTGTTCTGTAGGAAGAGTTATTTCATTATATATTATGCCCAGCTTTCTAGTTGTTACAGCAGGAGAGCAATTCTGGACCCTTCTATTCCCTTATGGCCACAAGTGGAAATTTCAATTTATTTTCTAATCTGCTGGATCATTTTGATTAGTATGTTGTTGCTTTTTCATTTTTATAATTCTTTTCATTCTTTCAACAAACATTTCATATATCCTTAACCTATAATCTACTATCTAAAGTCCCTGGTGTCTAAATCTGTTCTTTGTTGTTTCTATTCATTCTCATTCATGGTGATTTACTTCCTTAAGTGGATAGTGATTTTTTTTTTCTTAATGAGCACACATTTAGTTGGTCTTAATCTGTGAAAAATCTGAACACCTACATTTTGGATGTTTCCCTCCAAAGATTATTAGCATATGACTCTGCAAGGAGCCAGGATGCTGACCAAGAACTTCTTTAGACACTTTCAGGGTCTGCTCCTCAATCAAGGATTCTTCAGTTTAGCTCCCTGCCCCTTCCCTTCTTAATGATGTTATCAACATAAGCCCTGAGGAAGAGCCCTGCCTTTCATACGTGCTTACTGCTCACACTGCTCCTGTTTTGATCCTGTGGATGGCTCCCTTTCTTTCTGCAAGTACAGCAGAAAGGCCCCTCACAGTATCTAGGGCACCATGCTGCCAGAAGTAGAAACCTGGATTTCCTATTTCATCTCTTGTTGGTGCCCTAAACACATCACCCAAACCTGGAGATGTCACCTGCCCTTGCGCTTCAGTTATGACTTCTATTTGCAATATCTTTGAATCTATACTTCCAGCTTTAACATTTCCCCCATGTTTTAAGTCCCACCTTCCCAAATGCTTATTCGACATAACCATCTGGTAGACATCTCTATTATCTAAACTCAACATATCCAAATCAAAATACATCTTTCTGTTCTGACTCTACAAGTCCAAGAAATTTCCCTTCTATTCACAACCCTCAAACATTTCAAGTTGGAAGAGATTCTAAGGGTTCATTTTACAACTGGGGAAATTGAGGACCAAGAATACTAAATACATTTTTGCTCATCACCTCCAATTAATTGCTCTATAATATTAGGTTTCTTATGTTCCTTCCTGTTCAAAAAAACTCAGTGTTTCCCTTTCACCTAACCCTTAAGACATTTGCAGATCTTATGGTCAGAGTGTTTTTATTATAACGGTCCCTTCTCTGCTGCCCACTCCCCCAATAATCCTTCAAATAAAATCTCTCCTTACAAACAAACACAAAAACAAAACAAAACAAAACTTCAATGGTTTCCCAACGTTCACAAGATTTCAGCTTGCCATTTAAGGGTTGTCAAAATCCAGTTTTATAGTCCACTACTCCCATATATGAAACCTCTGCTGCAGGCAAGTGGGTCTATCCCTCTAAATTTTACTCTTCCTTATGTGACTCAGCCTAGAAGACCGTTGTCTTCAATTCTGTTGAAACCCTACCTCTCCCTCAAAATACAGTTTAAATATCAATTCCTTTGCTAGTCTCAACAAACTGAAATTAATTTCTCCATCTGAATATTTTTGGCATTTCTGATCTATAAGTTCCGAGAACACGTATTAAATTCTGTTTTGTACTGTGGACATATTTCTTTCTATTTTATGGTCTTTCAAAGTTTCCTCAGGCAGAAAGTACCTGTTCCGTGTTCCCCACAATACTTAGCACAGTGCCTGGCACATGGAAGCTCAGTGAAGTTGACCAAAAGGAGAAGTAAACTTAAGGGTTTCTTACCTTGGTGATGTCTGTGTGATCTTTGAGCCCATTGGTCATACACCAATATCGCCACACATTCAGGGCATACCGTGTTGCTTTGGTCGTATTTGGGCTTACTGCACTGGTACACAGGTCATTCAAGTCATCATTCATATTAAATACAGGAAATTTGTTGAGCTTAGTAGAATAGGCTAGAAACAAAAACAATAAAAGGCATTAAAATAATTTGCCATTCCCTCCTTCACAGAATTGTATCTTTGGATCATGTTAAATAGGAGAAAACTCCTAAGAGATATAACACGTTAAAAAATGAAATTTCTATCAAGTATACATAAATTAGAATAAATACAATAGGGAACAATGTTTATAGCATGAAATCGATATAGTAACCATGCATTTAATCCCAACAATTTTGCCATATGTATTAACTGATATACTAATGCAGGCATTACAATAATAGAAGGGAAAAAATGAATGCAGAAAAACAAAGAATGTTCTATCTAAAATTTTCACTGTAAAAAAATAGCATTTATGTTAACAACAACGACAAAAGGATAGAAAGAAAGGAAGACAAGTTATACATCCTTTCTCTTTTCCTTAGCACATGAAGAGCTGTTACTTCTCTGCAACATATAGTCTCAAATATCTTATTTGTCATCCTGGACAGTGCTGAATTAAATGGTATTAGCATATTTCTTTATTTCTTTTCACAAATTGATAAAGAGAGAGAGATTTCAACCCTGACTCCACAACTCATCAGCTAGCTTAGAGTCAGAATGGAAGGTCAAGTAGAATATCAGGGAAAGAGTGGGATACTCCAGAGAGGCTCACATTGTCTCAGAGGAGAGCAAACAGATTTTAAATTGCAATTGTCGCTGCAGCCTGTGGATCAAAAACCACATTCACAGAAAGATAGACAAGATGAAAAGGCAGAGGGCTATGTACCAGATGAAGGAACAAGATAAAACCCCAGAAAAACAACTAAATGAAGTGGAGATAGGCAACCTTCCAGAAAAAGAATTCAGAATAATGATAGTGAAGATGATCCAGGACCTCGGAAAAAGAATGGAGGCAAAGATGGAGAAGATGCAAGAAATGTTTAACAAAGACCTAGAAGGATTAAAGAACAAACAAACAGAGATGAACAATACAATAACTGAAATGAAAACTACACTAGAAGGAGTCAATAGCAGAATAACTGAGGCAGAAGAAAGGATAAGTGACCTGGAAGACGGAATGGTGGAATTCACTGCTGCGGAACAGAATAAAGAAAAAAGAATGAAAATAAATGAATACAGCCTAAGAGACCTCTGGGACAACATTAAATGCAACAATATTCGCATTATAGGGGTCCCAGAAGGAGAAGAGAGAGAGAAAGGACCCGAGAAAATACTTGAAGAGATTATAGTCGAAAACTTCCCTAACATGGGAAAGAAAATAGCCACCCAAGTCCAGGAAGCACAGCGAGTCCCATACAGGATAAAAGGATAAACCCAAGGAGAAACATGCCAAGACACATAGTAATCAAACTGGCAAAAGTTACAGAGAAAGAAAAATTATTGAAAGCAGCAAGGGAAAAATGACAAATAACATACAAGGGAACTCCCATAAGGTTAACAGCTGATTTCTCAGCAGAAACTCTACAAGCCAGAAGGGAGTGGCATGATATACTTAAAGTGATGAAAGGAAAGAACCTACAACCACGAATACTCTACCCAGCAAGGATCTCATTCAGATTCGATGGAGAAATCAAAAGCTTTACAGACAAGCAAAAGCTATGAGAATTCAGCACCACTAAACCAGCTCTACAACAAATGCTAAAGGAACTTCTCTAAGTGGGAAACACAAGAGAAGAAAAGGACCTACAAAAACAAACCCAAAACAATTAAGAAAATGGTCATAGGAACATACATATCGATAGTTAACCTTAAATGTGAATGGATTAAATGCTCCAACCAAAAGACACAGGCTTGCTGAATGGATACAAAAACAAGACCCATATATATGCTGTTTAAGAGACCCACTTCAGACCTAGGGACACATACAGACTGAAAGTGAGGGGATGGAAAAAGATATTCCATGCCAATGGAAATCAAAAGAAAGCTAGAGTAGCAATACTCATATCAGATAAAACAGGCTTTAAAATAAAGAATGTTACAAGAGACAAGGAAGGACACTACATAATGATCAAGGGATCAATCCAAGAAGAAGATATAACAATTAGAAATATATATGCACCCAACATAGGAGCACCTCAATACATAAGGCAACTGCTAACAGCTCTAAAAGAGGAAATTGACAGTAACACAATAATAGTGGGGGACTTTAACACCTCACTTACACCAATGGACAGATCATCCAAAATGAAAATAAATAAGGAAATGGAAGCTTTAAATGACACAATAGACCAGATAGATTTAATTGATATTTATAGGACATTCCATCCAGAAACAGCAGATCACACTTTCTTCTCAAGTGCGCATGGAACATTCTCCAGGATAGATCACATCTTGGGTCACAAATCAAGCCACAGTAAATTTAAGAAAATTGAAATCATATCAAGCATCTATTCTGACCACAATGCTATGAGATTAGAAATGAATTACAGGGAAGAAAATGTAAAAAACACAAACACATGGAGGTTAAACAATACATTACTAAATAGCCAAGAGATCACCAAAGAAATCAAAGAGGAAATCAAAAAATACCTAGAGACAAATGACAATGAAAACGCGATGATCCAAAACCTATGGGATGCAGCAAAAGCAGTTCTGAGAGGGAAGTTTATAGCTATACAAGCCTACCTCAAGAAACAAGAAAAATCTCAAATAAACAATCTAATCTTACACCTAAAGGAAATAGAGAAAGAAGAACAAACAAAACCCAAAGTCAGCAGAAGGAAAGAAATCATAAAGATCAGAGCAGAAATAAATGAAATAGAAACAAAGAAAACAATAGCAAGGATCAATAAAACTAAAAGCTGGTTCTTTGAGAAGATAAACAAAATTGATAAACCTTTTAGCCAGACTCTTCAAGAAAAAGAGGGAGAGGACTCAAATCAATAAAATTAGAAATGAAAAAGGAGAAGTTACAACAGACACCGCAGAAATACAAAGCATCCTAAGAGACTACTACAAGCAACTGTATGCCAATAAAATGGACAACCTGGAAGAAATGGACAAATTCTTAGAAAGGTATAGCTTTCCAAGACTGAACCAGGAAGAAATAGAAAATATGAACAGACCAATCACAAGCACTGAAATTGAAACTGTGATTAAAAATCTTCCAACAAACAAAAGTCCAGGACCAGATGGCTTCACAGGTGAATTCTATCAAACATTTAGAGAAGAGCTAACACCCATCCATCTCAAACTCTTCTAAAAAATTGTAGAGGAAGGAACACTCCCAAACTCATTCTACGAGGCAACCATCACCCTGATACCAAAACCAGACAAAGATACTCCAAAAAAAGAAAATTACAGACCAATATCACTGATGCATATAGATGCAAAAATCCTCAACAAAATACTAGCAAACAGAATCCAACAACACATTAAAAGGATCATACACCATGATCAAGTGGGATTTATCCCAGGGATGCAAGGATTCTTCAATATACATAAATCAATCAATGTGAAAAACCATATTAACATATTGAAGAATAAAAACCATATGATCATCTCAATAGATGTAGAAAAAGCTTTTGACAAAATTCAACACCCATTTATGATAAAAACTCTCCAGAAAGTGGGCATAGAGGGAACCTACCTCAACATAATAAAGGCCATATACGACAAACCCACAGCAAATATATCATTCTCAATGGTGAAAAACTGAAAGCATTTTCTCTAAGATCAGGAACAAGACAGGGATTTCCACTCTCACCACTATTATTCAACATAGTTTTGGAAGTCCTAGCCACGGCAATCAGAGAAGAAAAAGAAATAAAAGGAATCCAAATTGGAAAAGAGGAAGTAAAACTGTCACTGTTTGCAGATGACATGATACTATACATAGAGAATCCTAAAGATGCCACCAGAAAACTACTAGAGCTAAGCAATGAATTTGGTAGAGTAGCAGGATACAAAATTAATGCATAGAAATCTCTTGCATTCCTATACACTAAAGATGAGAAATCTGCAAGAGAAATTAAGGAAACACTCCCATTTACCATTGCAACAAAAAGAATAAAATACCTAGGAATAAACCTACCTAGGGAGACAAAAGACCTGTATGCAGAAAACTCTAAGACACTGATGAAAGAAATTAAAGATGATACCAACAGATGGAGAGATATACCATGTTCTTGGACTGGAAGAATCAATATTGTGAAAATGACTATACTACCAAAAGCAATCTACAGATTCAATGCAATCCCTATCAAATTACCACTGGCATTTTTTACAGAACTAGAACAAAAAATCTTAAAATTTGTTTGGAGACACAAAAGACCCCAAGTAGACAAAGCAGTCTTGAGGGAAAAAAACGGAGCTGGAGGAATCAGACTCCTGGACTTCAGACTATACTACAAAGCTACAGTAATCAAGACAATATGGTACTGGCACAAAAACAGAAACATAGATCAATGGAACAAGATAGCCCAGAGATAAACCCACACACCTATGGTCAACTCACCTATGACAAAGGAGGTAAGGATATGCAATGGAGAAAAGACGGTCTCTTCAATAAGTGGTGCTGGGAAAACTGGACAGCTACCAGTTTTCATTTTAAAAGAATGAAATTAGAACACTCCCTAACACCATACACAAAAATAAACTCAAAATAGATTAGAGACCTAAATGTAAGACTGGATACTATAAAACTCTTAGAGGAAAACATAGGAAGAACACTCTTTGACATAAATCACAGCAAGATCTTTTTTGACCCACCTCCTAGAGTAATGGAAATAAAAACAAAAACAAGTGGGACCTAATGAAACTTAAAAGCTTTTGCACAGCAAAGGAAACTATAAACAAGATGAAAAGACAACCCTCAGAGTGGGAGAAAATATTTGCAAATGAATCAATGGACAAAGGATTTATCTCCAAAATATATAAACAGCTCATGCTACTCAGTATCAAAAAAAAAAAAATGCAATTCAAAAATGGAGGGAAGACCTAAATAGACATTTCTCCAAAGAAGACATACAGATGGCCAAGAGGCATGTGAAAAGCTGCTCAACACCACTAATTATTAGAGAAATGCAAATCAAAACTACAATGAGGTATCACCTCACACTGGTCAGAATGGGCACCACCAGAAAATCTACAAACAACAAATACTGGAGAGGGTGTGGAGAAAAGGGAACCCTCTTGCACTGTTGGTGGGAATGTAAATTGATACAGCCACTATGGAGAACGGTATGGAGGTTCCTTAAAAAACTAAATCTTGAATTACCATATGATCCAGCAATCCCATTACTGGGCATATACCCAGAGAAAACCATAATTCAAAAAGACACATGCACCCCAATGTTCACTGCAGCACTATTTACAATAGCCAGGTCATGGAAGCAACCTAAATGCCCATCGACAGATGAATGGATAAAGAAGATGTGGTACATATATACAATGGAATATTACTCAGCGATAAAAAGGAACGAAATTGGGTCATTTGTAGAGATGTGGATGGATCTAGAGTCTGTCATACAGAGTGAAGTAAGTCAGAAAGAGAAAAACAAATATTGTATGTTAACATACATATATGTGGATATATGTGCATATATGTGGAACCTAGAAAAATGGTACAGATGAACTGGTTTGCAGGGCAGAAATTGAGACACAGATGTAGAGAACAAACGTATGGACACCAAAGTGGGAAAGCGGTGCAGGGTGTGGGGTGTGTGTGATGAATTGGGAGATTGGGATTGACATGTATACACTGATGTGTATAAAATTGATGACTAATAAGGACCTGCTGTATAAAAAACAGATAAAATAAAATTCAAAAATTAAAAAAAAAAGGGTCTCTCCCTCCTAGGAGTAGGGTTCATGCCATGCTCCCTTGCAACCCTCCCTCCTCCCCCCTCCACCTCCTTGGTATTGATGAGGTCTGGGCTACAAAAAGAAAAAAAAATGCAATTGTCAAATTACTTCAGATGAAGACTGGTGTTCCTCAATGTGTCCACTTTAAATACTAGTCATCAGAGTAAATCCACAACCATTAGCTGGCCATGTTTCATACTCTGTAATCCACTAACACTGGGCTTAAACTGTTGAAATTGTTGTCTTTGGATAGAAAAAAAAAATCAAGGTAAACCATCTCACAGTGAAAACAATGCCAACTTGTACTTTTTCTAATGGTTCTGACCCTCTCTGGAATGTTTCTGTATTCAAACCAGGCACAGAAAGGCTGAGAAATAGCAAAATGAGTTAAGGCATTACCAAGGTGATATACAAAGTGGTTTCATCTAACTCACCTCATCTTTCTCTGCTCCCACTCAGGAACTCCAAACCACCAGCCTCTTGTTGTTCTCTAGCCTCTGCCTGTGCCCAGGACACCCACATCACACCTTCCCTACCCTTAGCCTGAGAAATCCCTCCATGGTCTTTGTACCAATCAAACAGTATCTTTTTTCAATTCCAATTCCAATTGCAAACTCACATCTATGTGATCTTTCCCCATACAAACCCAACTCCCTTATTCTCTCCTTCAGTATGAGCCCCAGATTTGCTTTATTATTCCTTGGAACTAATAATCTAATTGTGCCCAGAAGATCTCTTCAACTGGTTTATATGCTCCTTAAGACTGTGTCTTCACCCTTTAAGTCTGCTTTGAACTGCTGAACACACAATCTGCTTTAATAAATGCTTATAGCAAGAGAGCAGTAAACAGTGCTAGAAATGCTTTCCAAAGCAACTGAGTCATGCAGGCATATTGCTCTTACCACCCTCCTAAGCTGACATAACTCACATTATTGCTGGGACTTGCTTGATATTAATGAAAGGATTCTAGTATAAAATTTACTATCATTGCCTCTAGCACTAACTGAATGCTTACTACATGCCAAGAGTTATGTAAATTATCTGTAGTCTCTAAGCAACTTTATACCTATTTTACAGGTAAGGAAACTGAACCTCACACATTTAGTAACTTCATACATCACTCATCCAATATTTACTGAGGTACTCTCTCTGTACCAGGCACTGTGCTGTCCCAAGTCATGGAGTTGGCAAGTAATAAAGCCACAGTTTGCACCTGGGTCCTGCTGACTCTACGCCCTGGTCACTACAGCAAAGGAATCAGGTACTATAGGGATAAAATGCTTAGTAAGGAATACAGTTTAGATATTAGCCACTTGTGCTTCTGAAAAATATCCTTGCCTCCCAAATTTACTCAGATTAACCTTCATAAGTCTGATTTAGTTAAACAACCACTATAGCTTTTAAAAACAACAACAGCAAAATGATTTATTTGCAACACAGCCTAGTCCCCATCATTTTATTTTTTTGGCTGCTGCGGGGCTTGTGGCATCTTAGTTCCCTGAGCAGGGATGGAACCTGGGCCCTCGGCAGGGAAAGCAGGAGTCCTAACCACTGAACCACCAGGGAATTCCCCCCATTACTTTAATATGCAGAGGAGTAGAAAAGAGTCACACTGCAAGATAGGATGACTAAGTTTAATTATTACATTAAATAATTAAACGACCTTAACTAATATATTTTTTTATCACAGGACAGAGACGGTACACTGAAAATGGAAACCAATGTCCTAGTATATAGAGAAACAGGGAAAGAATGCTTGCACAGTTACATAATGGGAAAGAAATTTGTGAAAATGAAATGACATATACGATTCCTTCATGATTGTATTTAAGGATTATGTTTATTTAACTGCTTTTTAAAATTTTTGAGTAAAAGTTCTAGTGTTACAGTGCTGAGGACATTTTTAGGAGAGTATATTGATGGAGAAACAAACAAAAGTAAGAACTTATAACTGAATACAGGGAAAAGAAGGGACTACTAAAGGAGGATTTGAATTTTTTTCCTCACTAGAAAACAGGCAAACTCTGAGCTGAAAGTTAGGAAGAGCAGGCCGTGGGAGTGGGAGGGGACTATGGGATCATGGCAGTGTAACCTAAGGACAGCCAGATCTGAATGATTATCCTGCTTTCTATATGTAGCTGCCACTTACATCATTTACAGGACAGTGTGTAAAGTGAGGGAATCTGCTGTGGAAGGCTACCCTCAAGGTCAGAGAGAAAAGGGGCATTGCCTCAGGTAACTCTGGGCAGCCCCATTGGACAGAGAGGGAAAAAAGGAAAGCAGCTACAAAAAGCAAGAAATCCCCAAATGTACACCATCTCTCAGGTAGCACCTTCCCTGTGTCTAATCTGAGAGAGTTCCTGGCTTCCCAGCCTGTTTTCCTTTCATATACCCTGCAGGGAAGCTTATTCATGGGCTCTTCTTTGTCCACTCATTCAGCTAGGTGAAGTCCACCTGCAGAACCCTGTGCTTAACTATTACCTGCAAAAGTGAGCTCTGCCCAGGTTCAAACAGGAACCTTGAATAATGTCTAAGGAAATCCCTATAAGCTATCAATAATGATAAATCTAGACTTTCATTTTAAAATGTGAACATACAAACAAGCATCACTTGGCAACTGGGGAAAACTAAAAGCATGGAAGTTACCACATTACACAAGCAGAGCAACTAATTTCACATCCCCTATCCTCCCCCTGAAAACAGACTTAATTCAGAAAACCAAAGAAAAAATTTAAAAGATAGATACATATATTTGAGAGGATAATGCATCCTTAAAACAAGAACAGCTTTCATTGTAGAACAAGGAAGATCCTGGAAACTTTAAATGATTGAAAAAACATATTTTAAAAATTCTGAGAAGAGCTGAGTATGAGAATGAACACGGCTAAAGGACAAATTAGTGATTAGGAAGGAATTTTCCCTGAAGGGCAGGCAAAGTAATAAAAAAACTGATAATTATGTGAGTGAAGTTAAGAAGCATGGAAGACAGACTATGGAGAAACAAAATCCATCTTATAAGAATTCAAGAGAAAAGGTTATAAGAGGATAGGATAAAATAATCAAAGATATAATATATGAAAAGTTCTGTTAATCAAAGAAAGATTTTAATCTTTAGGGTGTTAAGGTTCATGAACTGTCAAAGAGACACACTGAAAAGACACATATATAAACATATCTTGGTGAAATTTCCAAAATCTAAGAATGAAAAGAAAATTCTATAATCTTTCTGGTAGGGGGGAAAAAGCCATCAGCAGAATAACAAGAATTAGATTTTTCATCTGTGATACTAAAAAACAATGACTCAGTCTCCTCAGAGCTGTGAGGGAAAAGGACCATAAGTGAAGAATTCTAATACCTAGCTAAAGTATCATTCAAGGCAAAAGAAAGATATTTTCAGTCATGAAAGAAGTAGCATTCAAGCACCCTTTCTTAAAAAAAAAAGTTAGTCATGGATATTTGCAAACAAAATGAAAAATGAATCAAAGAAAGGGAAATATACTGGGTACAAGGTATAGTAAGAAGCAAAAAATTACTTCTAACACTGAGTAATGTAGCAAGTGAGCTCAACACAATTGTTAAGAAAAGACTGTGAAAAGAGATGGGGTGTGATAGAACAAAATCTTGAACTAAAATTCCCCATAATTTCAATAAAATAAGGGAAAAGGGGAGAGGAAAGATAGAAAAAATATGATTAAGATCTCATCCTCTTTGGAAAGGATAAAAAGCAAAGAGGAAAAAAGAAGGGAGAGATTACCAATGTTAATTAATTTTTATATTAAAAATGTGTTTAAATCTGTTAAAAACAAAAGAAACAACTATTAGAATGGATATAGGATTTTCAAGTAAGAGTAAATAAAGGAGTATCAGCAGAAAAAGAGTTAAAAACAAAAATCCAACATCTGCAATCTATCAAGCAAAACTTGGGACAAGTTAACAAACAAAATAAAGAACCAAGAAAGAAAGCATGATGTAAAGAAGACGTACATATGGGCAACAGGCACATGAAAAGACTCTCAGTAACACTAATCGTCAGGGAAATGCAAATCAAAACCACAATGAGATATCACCTCACACCTGTCAGAATGGCTCTTATCAAAAAGACAAGAAATAACAAGTGTTGGTGAGGATGTGGAGAAAAGGGAACCATTGTGCACTGCTGGTGGGAATGAAAATTGGTGCAGCTACTGTGGAAAAGAATATGAAGTTTCCTCAAAAAATTAAAAATAGATCTACAGTATGATCTAGCAATTCTACTGTTAGTAGAAATTCAATCTAGTCGAAGAAAACAAAAACACTTATTTGAAAAAATATATACAACCCTATGTTCATTGCAGCACTATTTACAATAACCAAGATATGGAAATAACCTAAGTGTCCACTGATGGATGAATGGATAAAGAAGGTTTCTCTGTGTGTGTGTGTAATACTACTCAGCCATAAAAAAAAAAGGTAATGTTGCCATTTATGACAACATAGATGGACCTTGAGGGTATTATGCTAAGTGAAAAAAGCCTGTGAAAAACAAATACTGTATGATCTCACTTATATGTGGAACCTAAAAAGCAAAACAAACAAACAAGACAAAAACCAAAACCCAGACTCACAGATACACAGAACAGACTGGTGGTTGCCAGAGGGGAGGGAGGTAGGGGGGTTGTGAAATGGGTGAAGGGGATCAAGAAGTACAAACTTCTGGGGGACTTCCCTGGTGGCACAGTGGTTAAGAATCCACCTGCCAATGCAGGGGACACGGGTTCGAGCCCTGGTCAGGGAAGATCCCACATGTTGCAGAGCAACTAAGTCCTTGCACTACCACTACTGAGCCTGTGCTCTAGAGCCCGTGAGCCACAACTACTAAGCCCGCGTGCCACAACTACTGAAGCCTGTGTGCCTAGAGCCTGGGCTCTGCAACAAGAGAAGCCACCGCACTGAGAAGCCTGTGCACTGCAATGAAGAGTAGCCCCCACTCGCCACAACTAGAGAAAGCCCATGTGCAGCAACGAAGACCTAACACAGCCAAAAGTACATAAATAAATGAATAAATTTATATTAAAAAAATAAAGTACAGCATGGGGAATATAGTCAATAATATTGTATTAACTTTGTATGATGACAGATGACTGTGGTGATCATTTTGCAATGTATACAAATGTTGAATTACTATCTTGTACACCTCAAGTTAATATAATATTGAATGTCAACTATACTTCAATTTAAAAAATGTTGTCAGTCTACATAAGAAACAAAACTCAGCTATATATGTTCTTTACACATAGGAATTAATAGGGTATAAAAGTTGAAAGCAAAAGAATAAAAAAAAAAAGGGTATACCATGTGAACAATAAAGAAAGGAACGCTGGTATAGCTATACAGTATCAGACAAAACAGACTTTAAGGCAAGAAGCATTCATTACCAGAAATAAAAAGAGATGTTTTAAAATTCAACAGAGAGATACAACAATCCTAAATTTGTATGGACTTAACAATACAGCCTCAAAATATAAAAAGCAAAACTTGAAAGAATTTAAAAAAGAAATAGGCAAAACTACAACTAAGGTTTTAATACATCATTTTACATACCTGACAGAACAAGCAGACAAAAAATTGTACAGATATAGAAGATATGAATGATGCAAGCAACAAACTGGATGCAATTGATATACAAAGAACAACATAACAATGGCAGAATAGACATTCTTTTCAAAGGTACATGATACTTTTTTAAAAAATTGAAATATAGTTGATGTATAATATTATGTTAGCGTCAAGTGTACTACATAGTGATTTGACAACTGCATACATTATAAAATGATCACAAAGTTATTACCACATTACTGACTATATTCTTTATGCTGTATATTACACCCCTGTGGCTTCTTTGTTTTATAACTGGGGTTTGTACCTCTTAACCTCCTTCACCTGTTTCACTGCAGCCTCTATCCTCCTCCTCTCTGGAAGCTACCCATTTGCTTTCTGTATCTATGAGTGTTTTCGTTTTTTGTTTGCTTGTTTGTTTTGTTTTTAGATTCCACATGTGAGATCACACGGTATTTGTCCTTTTCTGACTTATTTCACTTAGCATAATACCCTCTAGATCCATCTATGTTGTAGCAAATGTCAAGAATTCATATAACCCTTTTACAAAAATAGAAGTGCTAGGACATAAAGCTAGTCCTCAACATTTCAAAAGATTAAGTCATTCAGAATATCAGTAGAATTTTTAAAAATCAAAGGGAATTAGGAAATACTTCAAAATGAATGATAATGACAATATAATGTGTCAAAGTTGTGGGACGTGGTTATTACAGTGCCTACAGAGAAAATGATAGCATTAAATTCAGAAGAAAGATTGAATATCAACTATACCAGGAAATTATAAAAAGAGAAACAAATACAACCCCAAAAATAAAAAGAAGGAAGCAGTACACATAAGAACAGAAATCAATGAAATAGGAAATAAACTTACAATAAAAAAAGTAACACTGGCTTCCCTGGTGGCACAGTGGTTAGGAGTCCACCTGCTAATGCAGGGGACACGGGTTCATGCCCTAGTCGGGAAGATCCCACATGCCACAAAGCAACTAAGCCCACGCGCCACAACTACTGAGCCTGTGCTCTAGAGCCCGCAAGCCACAACTACTGAGCCCGCGTGCCACAACTACTGAAGCCCGCGCGCCTAGAGCCCGTGCTCCACAACAGGAGAAGCCACCGCAGTGAGAGGCCCGCACACTGCAACGGGGAGTGGCCCCGCTCGCCGCAGCTGGGGAGGGCCTGCGTGCAGCAATGAAGACCCAACACAGACAAAAATAAGTAAATAAATAAATTTATTTAAAAAAAAAGTAACACCAAGAGATGGATTTGAAAGACTAACAAAATTAACAAACTATTAAGAAAAAAAGAAGAGTCTGTGCAGTTCAAACCTGTGTTGTTCAAGGATCAACTATAATGCCAAACCTAAAACTTCTGCTAGACAATAGAAAAAGAGGGAACACTATCCAATGTCTTCTATAGGGCAGCATAACTTTTCTATAAACATACGACAAGAGTAACACAATAAAATTACAAGCCAGCACAGCTCATAAACACAGACCCAAAATCCGTAACACAAAATAAGCAAATTGAAGCCTACCTCACACCTAAACAAAAAAAGCAATTCCAAACTTATTACCTAAATGTGAATGGTAAAACAATAAAGCTTCTAGAAGGAAACACAGGAGGCCATTTTTTTATTACCTTGGGGTAGGTATATACTTTTAAACAGAACATCAATATTATTACCTCAAAAGTGAAAATTTGATAAATTGGATTTCATTAAGATTAAAAAGACATTTATCAAAATGTACCATAAGGAGAGTAAACAGGCAAGTCATATATATAGTGGGAGAAAATTTTTGAAGTGCATATAATTGACAAATCAAATAGAAGGCAGATAGTCCAATTAAAAATGGACAAACTTGAATGGGCACGGCATAAAATAAGAAATATCATTTATATTTCAGGAAATATAAATTAAAATATACTCATCAATATGTCTAAAATAAAAAACAAAATATGCAAATATCTAGTGTTGATGAGGGTGTGGAACAACAGGAACACTATTACTCAGCTGGTAGGACTGTCGATTTGGACACTTTGGAAACCAACTGGCAGCAACTACTCAAGTTGAACAAACACACATTCTATGATCCAGCAATCCTACACCTAAGTATATACCACACAGAAATGTGTACGTGTGTACTAAATGGCCTGTATATATGAGTGTTCACAAAAGCATAATTAATAATAAATAGGGACTTCCCTGGTGGTGCAGTGGTTAAGACTCCATGCTCCCAACGCAGGGGGCCCAGGTTCGATCCCTGGTCAGGGAACTAGATTCCACAGGCATGCCGCAACCAAGAGTTCACATGCCACAACTAAGGAGCCGGTGAGCTGCAACTAAGGAGCCCGTGAGCTGCAACCAAGGAGCCCGCCTGCCGCAACTAAGAAGCCCACATGTCACAACTAAGGAACCCACGTGCCACAACTAAGGAGCTGGAAAGCCACAACTAAGGAGATGTCAAGCCTCAACTAAGACCTGGTGCAACCAAATAAATAAATATTAAATAAACAGCCCCAAACTGGAAATAACCCTATGTCCATAAATAGCAGAATGCATATGAAACTGTAAAATATTTATACAATGAGTTATTACATAATAAAGGAGGAATGGGCTACTGGAACAAATCATATGTACAAACATGGATGAATCCCACAAACACAATGTTAAGGAAAAGAAGCCAGACACAATAGAGTACATTGAAATGGTCCATTTATATAATTCAAGAACAGATGAAAATGACTCTATGGTGAAGTAATATAGTGGATACCTTAGGGAGATAACAAAGGGAGGAGGCCACACGAGGGAAACTTCTGGGGTTCTGTCTTCCTCTGGGTGGTTACAGCAATACGTTTGCTTCATAAAGATTTATCAAGTTGTACACTAATGATCTGTGCACTTTTCTGTTTTAAAATTCAATAAGAAAACTTTACCCCAAATCCTTAAAATTAAAAATGTACAGGCACATCTCATATTGCAGGTTGTTTCCACAATAAAGCGAATATCGCAATAAAGGTACACAATTTGTTTGGTTTCCCAAAGTGAATATAAAAGTTATGTTTACACTACACTGTAGTCTATTAAGTGTGCAATAGCATTATGTCTAAAAGAACAAATATACAAACCTTAATTTAAATGTACTTTGTTGCTAAAAAATGTCAACCAAAGTCTGAGCCTTCAGCGAGCTGTAACCTTTTGGCAATAGTGACATCAAAGATCACTGATCACAGATACCATAACAAATATAATGAAGAAAATATTTGAAATACTGCCAGAATTACCAAAAACATGACACAAAGACATGAAGAGAGCAAATGCTGTTGGAGAAATGGTGCTGATACACTTGCTTGATATCGGGTTGTCACAAACTTTCAATTTGTAAAAAAATGCAGTATCTGCAAAGCTCAATAAAGTGGACTGCAATAAAACGAGGTGTACCTGTATATACAAACTTAATAAATGAAAAGTTATACCATGTACCTGTATGGGAAGGCTCAATAATATAAAGATTTTTAACTTCTTCAAGTAATCTTTAATTCAATGTAATGCTAATTAAAATCTCCCTCTTTGTTGTTACTTGTCAGGTTGATTCTAAAATTTATCTAGAGAGTAAATGCATAAAAAAAGGAAGGCAATTTTGAAAATAATAACTGGCAGGCCCTGCCATGAAAGATAAAAACATGTACTATAACACTGCAATAATTTAAAGTGTTAAGTTCTGGTAAAGAAATGGACAAATAGATTAATGCTACTGAATAGTCCAGAAAAGGTCTGTGTAAATATGCAAACTGAATATACAGTCACCCAGGACCTGCCCCACCCTGACCCCCACAGATACCAAAATCCAAGGATGCTCAAGCCCCATATAAAATGGCCTAGTATTTGCATATAACCTATGCATACACTCCTGTATACTTTAAATCATCTCTAGGTTACTTATAATATCCAATACAATGTAAGTGCTATGTAAGTAGTTGCCTGGCAGAAAATTCAAGTTGGAACTTTCTGGGATTTTTTTTTTTTTTGATCCGAGGTTGGCTGAACCTGCAAATGTGAAACCCACAGGTACAGAAGGCCAACTGTATAATAAAGGCTCCAATTAAAATTGCTGGGGAAAACATGGACTCTTCAGTAAATGCTTTAAGAGAATAAGCTATTGAATTGGAAAAACAAAAACAAAGCAAATAATGTAAAATAGATAGCTAGTGGGAAGCAGCCTTATAGCATAGGGAGATCAGCTCGGTGCTTTGTGTCCACCCAGAAGGGTGGGGTAGGGAGGGAGGGTGGGAGGGAGACACAAGCAGGAGGAGATATGGGGATGTATGTATACGTATAGCTGATTCACTTCGTTATAAAGCAGAAACTAACACATCATTGTAAAGCAATTATACTCCAATAAAGATGTTAAAAAATACAAAAAACAAAGCAAATTTAGATTCTTATTTCATACGACAAGCAAATAACACATTTCCAAATGGATCTATTTTCAAAACGCTGTTTCCATAAAGAAGACAATTTTCATGATTTTGGGAATAAGGAAAGCCTTTCTCAGTCTGACACAACCTAGAGGTGTAAAAATAGATTAACAAATCAGACATAAACATTCAAAAGTTCTGCACTGAATAAATTTTAAAAGACAATAAATAGTCCTGGAGAAAATACCTATAACAAAGTGACAAAGTCCATATGAAAAGGTTCTCCAAATCAACTGGAAAAGACAGGCCCAGAATATGACACGCAATTATTCAAAGAAATACAAATAACAAAAAGCAATAGTAATCAGACATTATAATCAAAATAGGATGTAATTCATTTGTTAGATTGGCAAAAATACAAAAAGGTCCATATCTAAAGACTGCCCTAAGATATGGGGGAACTTGCACTAGTATAGAAAAAAATTTGCAAAAATACACATCACACTGGTTAATAATGACTTCTCTGGGATTTTTAAGTTTTACAATATTAATGTATTATTCTTGCAAATTTTAAAAATCACTAGGACTTTAGAAATGTGTATGTAGGAAAAATAAATTAAATGTTCTTTTTATTTGACCCAGGAATTCCTCTTTTAGAAATTTATCCTAAGGATTTAACCAGAGATATGTACAAAAATGTATGCTCAAGGGTGTTCTTTAAGGCAAATTTATAAAAGTGAAAAACTTGAAACAAACCCAAACCAACAAAAGAATTGTAAAATAGATTTTGGTACAACTGTGCAGTGAAAAACCATGTAACCATATAATTATCACATTTGCAAAGGCTAAATACCTTTTAAAATGTAAAAAACAGTAAAAACAATTTGACTACAATTTTTGAAGTACATTTATGCATAAAAAATTCCAAAATAAAACAGGAAAACATTAAAAGTTGTTATTTATGTGTAGTAAGATTCCTGTGATTTTTATTTCCTATTATTAGTTTTTGCCAAATTATTCACAATGAATATTTATTTATTGCCTTAACGTTTTTAAAACATTATAAATTTTAATAAAGAAAATGCTTTTTGAAAAAACAATAGTTCTGGGACTTCCCTGGTGGCACTGTGGTTAAGAATCCACCTGCCAATGTAGGGGACACGGGTTTGATCTCTGGTCTGGGAAGATCCCACATGCTGTGGAGCAACTAAGCCTGTGTGCCACAACTACTGAGCCCGCGTGCCACAACTACTGAGCCCGCGTGCCACAACTACTGAAGCCCGCGTGCCTAAAGCCTGTGCTCTGCAACAAGAGAAGCCACCACAATGAGAAGCCCGCGCACCTCAATGAAGAGTAGCCCCCACTCGCCACAACTTGAGAAAGTCCACGCACAGCAACAAAGACCCAATGCAGCCAAAAATAAACAAATAAAATAAATTAAAAATCCTTATTAAAAAAAAAGGGAGCATTATTCAATACAAAAGACTGGAGAAAGTAAATCAAATTCAAAAATAGTAGAGTGAATCAATAAAAATAAAACTAATGAACTGGAAAAGATATAAATTGGGATAGATAAAAAATGAAAATATGTAATCTTTGAAAAGACCTATAAATTTGACAAACTTCTAGTAAATATGACAGAAAGAAAGAGAGAAAGAAGAGGAAAGGAATCCCGCGCTCCTAGAGCCCGTGCTCCACAAGAGAAGCCACCGCAATGACAAGCCCGCGCACCGCAAGGAAGAGTAGCTCCCCACTGGCTGCAACTAGAGAAAGCCCGTGCACAGCAATGAAGACCCAACAGAGCCAAAAATAAATAAATAAATAAATTTATAAAAAAGAAAAATAGCTCAGTCTGAAAATGTCTGCTACCAAATTCAATGTTTTTTTTTTAACACATCTTTTCGATGATATATCGCCAACGTTAAGTATTTAATACATATTAGTCATTTTTAGTCAATTAAAGTTTTCTTAGAAAAGATTATCGTTAATAAATAAAAAATAAATAAAACTTTTAAAAAAAGAAAACATTTTCTGACTTGTAGGGTGAATATTCCTCAACTTGAATTCTAATATTTTTCCCCAACTGGAAAAATAAAATTTGTTACATTTTAAATGTATAATTTGTAAACACATTTGAAGATGAGGTCCTTGTTTCTAAAGTACTAAAAATACAAACTAAGCTATAACCATTTATAAAGTAGTTTTAATACAATTTAAAGTATTATAATACAAAAATACAGTAATTATTTCTATTTGGAATATTCAGCTTTCTATGGATAAATACTTTGGGAGACTATTCACAAACATGAAAGAAATTTATTTGCATTTCTGCAAAATAATTGTGAGAGAGAACGTTATATTTTCTGGGGTTTTAATTTACTTTTCTTTATTAAATAACTTTAATGACACAACAAGGATGTCTGAAGTTAATAACTAATCATTTTGAACAACCATTCTTATTCTGCTCAAAGAGCACTGTCAAATATGTTAAATGCAACAAATATCACATGGAGAATTTATCTGACCGAAAAGATTTTCCTAAAAATGAGGAAGTCTGGAACCTGACATCTACTTAGCTTGGTATGACTTTACACAAATGGCTAACAGAGCTCCACAGATGGACAGAAAGACAGAGTTTGCAGTGGAGCCTTCTGCTCCACTAACAGGATTTTTAGGCCTGGGGCTCCAGGAAGCATATGATTAATTAGCTATAAATGCCTTCCGAAAGTGTCTTCCCTACCTATATGCTGTGTCTGAGCACTCACATGTAGAAATGCTTCTCATTCCATGATTTCCCCCTCCTCCGTGGTTAGGAGAAAACACCTGACATGGGATGCTTTACTCAGTATGCACTGACTATATCCTGAGGCTAATGCACTGTGACCAGGACAATTTTTTTAAAAACATGGTTTAACTTGTCTTTTAAACTGTTTGTTGCAGCTACAAAAATCAGCCAGCTTTGCAGTACCATTTATTGAATGAATGAAGACTGGTCATACCCAAATACAGACAAAATACTGTGATTAAAGCATGCTCTCATTATAGAGACATCACTGATACTCATTAGCTGATTTTATTGGATTGTTTTTCTTGTAAGTTTTAGGCTGTACCAACAAATACTGGAAACAATAGAAAAATCACACTACATTAGAGGCAAACATTATCATACAACAGAATAAGCCACTGGGACATAAAACTAGAATTTTATTTAGAGCACAGGTACACAGACAAATATGAAGCAAAAACAGTGAGCTGATAAAGATGAAAACATCTTGGTATAAAAGATCAGTGAGCAGCAAAATAAAAACGAAACCTATAGTATATTCTTAATAACAAAAAAGTTCTATCGTATTATTACAAATATCAACTGGCAGAAGATTAATTAACCAAGAGTATCACAGTCACACATTTTAAATATTAACAGAAATTTCCCTCCATTTCAATACACCTTTCTCTTCTTTCTTTCACACATTATAATTGTAGCAGCTTAAAAAGAGAATTTTAAAAGTGAGCAAGCACACATATGCTTTTTTCATGTAAATCAGTTAAAAGCTACGTGGCCAGAAAATATATCAAATTGACTATCAAAAAGGGGGAAAGTAAATCCATCTTCAAAGAACAGTATCATATTTTTTCATAAAATTTTTCTAAGTATCGATTGTGGTGGTTATATTTCTAAACAGATGCCTAGTGTTAAATTATACTGACCAAATTGGTAAATTGACCTTTTTATTCCCAATTAACTTCCAAGTGGTAGAATAAAAGGAATTTTAAAATCATTCTTATAAGAAAGATGGAAGGGAAGAACTTATTTAAGTTGTATACAGCATTCATTCTATGAAATCACCAAAGTTCCTTAACAGATCAATGAGTCTCTAAATGTGATTGTGTTGAATCCAAAATGCTTCTAGTCATTATCTACCAGTTTTCAGGCCTATGGGGTTACAAATTATGTTTTCGGATTACAACGAAAATGTACAAACTATGAGGCTAATCTGGCAAATCTATGTCTAATTTCAGCAGTGAAAAAAAGGTTAAAGTCATGGTGGAAACAAACTCTAGAAACTAGAAACCTAATAAATATATATGTATTATTTGATTAAAAAATTGCCCTAGGCATAAAGGCCTCAGGACATACAAAAAGTACAAAAGACCCAAACAGGGTAAATAAATCCAAGAGCAGGATTCAAATAAATGTGTCCATTACTATCTAATAGAAACTGTTAATCATCATATCAGGACATATCACGCCATAATCTTTGGTGTTCAAAATATAAAAAGAATTGTAAGTACAAAGATCTTGCCTGAAAACTTCCAATGCAGGAACAAAGAAATATTTTAGTGTCACTCTGGAAGCCACTGGACAAGGGCGGAACTTCTTTAGAACATACATAATTGTATTTCCTTTTATTGCTTTGTCACCTCCATTGAGGGGCAAATGTTTAAAGCATATTCTGGAGAAAATGCTCATAGTTAAAATATGCCTTTCTTTTCCTGTAAGCAAAGATGTGGCAGGGGCCTTGAATTCATTTTAATATTCTTAGAATTAAATCAGCAATTTCAGAAGCAATGTTTCCAAATACAGCATTGGCTGCCACCATATATCTGACAGTCACACAGAAAGCCTCTATGTAACTAAGGAGACTGTCCCTTTATTAAAAGAATCTTATAATTATAAACTCACTGAACAGTCAGAATGAAACCCTGCATTACGTGAGCTTTGGAATGCTGGAAGGAAGAGCCTGCTTTTCTTAACATTTTATGATATTTCCCTTCCATTCTGAGTATACATGTATAAATAAAGTATAATGATATTTTCCCCATTTAACAAAGTATAGTAGAATTAATCCATTGAAATAATGTTCTCTCTAATGTCAGAGTTTGCTTGGAATTGCTGAGGCAAGCTGGAAACACCAGGAAGCAAACTAAAGACAGGTAGGCATGAAAAAATTCTGATGGTCATAAGGCAACCAAATATGTTAAGTAAGTCTACGCAAATGCTGAATATAAAAGTTAATATTTGGGAACTCTGAGGTTTCCATGGTCTCATAAATAAAATGAAAATACTAAATATTCTTATTAAATGCGATTTAAACAATACGCCATGATAACCAACAAAGATAATGTATGTGCCTCATAGTCTTCTGTTATTACATTGTTCAACCTAAAATATCTGGATCAAGGGAAATTATGCTGCTACATTGTCATTCTATTGAATTTCTCAAGTATCAGGGAAAAAAAAAGATTTAAGGGGGGAATATTAGGAAAGTTCAGAATTCTTGCTTTCTCTTTTTGCAAATGTTTCCCTTTCAAAGAGTTGGGGAAAGTGCAGAAGGAAAGCTGACCTGGAATCATACATATGAAGCAAGATTTTGAAGTTGGCATCACTTGACAACTATAACATTTCCTTCTGTAGAGGCCACTAAGTGCTGGTTCAAAATATTAAACAGCTAAGTACATACTTTCACAAGTCACACAAATGTTGACCGGCACAGCCTCTTAGCACAGTTTTTCAGTTTAACTACAATAAGTGATAGCAGCAATGGTTAACAATTCCACATAAATACCACAAACACACATATGAAAGAGCACCTAAAACATGCAAAATCTCAACAGCGACATCACTGAATATACACAATGCATAGAAATTGTAATGGTTTTTGGCAAGATGGTGTTTTTTTTTTTGTAACAAATACTTTATAAAACAAAAGTTCTTTTGTTATAAACGCTATTTAAAAAGTTGTAATATAATGAACTGTAGATATAAAAGTTCACTTAATCTGAGTGGATTAATACTAAGATGAACCTGCTACTTTATCCAGTATAAATAATCAATTATAAATTAATTTCTAGTGGAAGTATGTTAAGGTATTTGATTTATAAAATTTAAGAATTACAGAAAGTAAACAGGCATAAAAATCACTTAAATACAGTATGCACAATTACTGTTAGGATTCTATATTGCTGATTCTTCCTAATTCTACTTACCACAAATAAATAAACTATGCCAAAGCATTTTCAAAGCTCTTTGAAATGAGTGTATGATGGTAAAAATTTCTAATTCCAGTGTAATACGAAGAACATTAGAAGTCTAGTGAAATTCAACACTGAATTCAAGACATATAATTCCACTGTACCTTTTTAACATCCTAGAATTTCATCTTTTTTCTTCAACTATGATCTGGTAAACATAATTTATAAAACAAAAATTTGTTAGATTTAAAAAATACTTGTTTGAATTGCTTTTTAGAAGAGTAAGCTGGGTAATATAAGAATTTACAAATAGTTTGTATTTCTATGTCTTCCTGCTGTAGGTTTCTTTCTTTAGTTCTCATTTTCTTTCCCCTTCCTATCTCTAAGTAAATTCACTTCAGAAACATCCTAATTACATTGACAGAAATTTAATCCTTTTGATTGAAAATGTTCCAAACCTTCAAGATGATTTTTTATACTTTCCATAGACTAAAAAAGGGTATAGTACACTGTATTCAAAACCAATAATATAGATGCTATGTAGCTGGGTATTCAAAAGAATACCACTTTAAATAAAAAGTTACTTTTCAGTTCATAATCTATAACTGGAATTCATATACTTGAAAACTGTAGTTTGTTTCCCCTCCAGAAATGAAAACAATATAAATGGAGAAGGCTGAGACCTGTTCCTTAAAATAAAAGGTGATTACAGTTAGAGATTATCCCATCAAATCTCAAAAAGAAGTTGCTAAAAATTAAGGTGTAACATTACACAATGAAAAAAAGTTCACGTGCAAAATAGCCTATTTGGAAACTGGCAGCTTGAATCTAGTCCTTAATAGAAACTTGTTTGAGAGCTTAAAACACTATTAAAATTTTCAAAACAAGGATACCCCTTCTTACTCAGTGGGAAGGTAGGGTTGTTTTTCCTCCCTAAACCCTACCTATGGACTGGAAGTCAAGGTGCCTGGATCCTAGTTCTGGCTCTGATTCTAACAAAGTGTGTGCACCTGGGCATCCATCTAATCTCTCTGGGACTGATTCTCTCTTCTATAAAAGAAAAGGGATGGATTAGATTAGATGTTTTGAATCTTATTTTCCAGCCTGGCACACATGAAGGATGTGATAGAGGTAGTAGGTCATTCAGTCTAGTGAGTCTCAAAGTAGGAAGGTAGGGGTATAGGGAACATGAGAATTCCCGGGGGATCTGTGTTTCAGGATGTGTTCCCTTTGCGATCTCCATCCATCTCTGCCCTCCTTGCCTCCTCCCCCCAAGAAGACATGGTGACTCCTATTCTTCACAGCACTGAAAAAAATCACTGGGCTAGATGATCTCTTAGGTCTTTTCCAGGTCCAGCCTCTATGATTATAATTCACTCAACAAAGATGATGGTTACTTTAATACTCTGACCTATTTTTTTTTTTTTGCGGTACGCGGGCCTCTCACTGTTGTGGCCTCTCCCGTTGCGGAGCACAGGCTCCGGACGCGCAGACTCAGCTGCCATGGCTCACAGGCTTAGCCGCTCCATGGCATGTGGGATCTTCCCGGACCGGGGCACGAACCCGTGTCCCCTAAATCGGCAGGCAGACTCTCAACCACTGTGCCACCAGGGAAACCCTAATTAATATTCTGATCAAATTAGTACTCTGACCTAATTAAAACTGAGTCTAATTCAACAAAGGCATGGTTTACATAAAAACTCAATTTAAATGTATTAAAATGCTTTCTTTTAAAAAAATAATGCAATCTTCAGTACCAAATTAGGTCTTTTCTTCAGCTTTGGCAGGCCCAATTAGTCAATTTATAAACAGGATGGAGTATGAGAAATTTTGTTTATCTTTCTTTTCTCTGCTTAAAAAAGTAAAATCAGAGTTGTTGGCAGTTTACCAATATCATCCTCTCTTTTCTGTTTTTATATCAGTAGAAATACACCAACCACCAAAGGATGATATATGCAGTACATTTCTTTACCCCAGTTATGTTCTATGGCAAGGATCTCTTAAAATCACTCTATCTTCATCACTTTGCCTTATGAAAACCTATGTATTCATATCATCTCGGCCGGATCCAATGGGGAGGAGAAGCAATTATTCGAATACCATGCATTAAGGGAAAAACAACAAAAAAACAATTGAGGATGCCCTTGCCAATGATGTATTTCTTAATAAGTAACTATCTACATCATATCATATGGTAGATTTGTGGAGATATATCTTGTATAAAGGAGTTCTGTTTGAGAAAAATCTTTTAAACTGATTGATACAGAACTTAATTCCTTAGATTTATAACTAGTTTTTCAAGAAGGAACCTTTTAAAAAATACCTTAATGTAATAAATTATCATACACTCCCCTTGATTTTTTCCCCTAGGCTTAGCAATTTATTTCCTTTATTACATGGTAGAGACTATTTATTTATAGATGTTAAGTATTAAAGCTTTGTTTTGGCTAGAGGAATAAAGATCAAAGTGCTCTTTTCCTGTAGATAAAGAAAACCAAACAGAAGAAGGCTGATTGAAATCAGAACTGTTTGTCTTTTAATATCTAAAACTGTAGAGATAGTCAAACTAGAAAAAATCTGAATGGCTTTAGTTGATCTCTAATACTGAGAACCATAAAGATACTATTTCCCCCCAAAAGCTTTCTGTTAAAAACAATCTTGACTGATTAAAAAACAAAATAATAACAAAATCCTCTATTAAATAATTTGCTGGCACCAATTTGCAGAGAAGACCAAACTCCCTGGCAGATCGGCAATCAATATTCATACCTGGTGGATGACTATATCAGCTTCTAGGCTTAAGAGAGGTATTTCCTCTGCCCAGAACCTCCCTCTTCTCTGTCTGAATTATAAGGAACTCTTTTGAAATAGGATTTTTGGTTTATATGGGGTAAAAACAAAGGACAATCATTTGTTAAAAAAATATAATTAGGGACTTCCCTGCTGGTCCAGTGCTTAAGTGGTTAAGATTTCATGCTTCCAATGCAGGGAGTGCAGGTTCGATCTCTGGCTGGGTAACTAAGATCCCACATGCCGTGCAGCACAGCCAAAAAAAAAAAAAAAAAAAAAAACCATATATATATATATATATATATATATATATATATAATTATTTGTCCATATACACATTCACCTCCATGACAAAATTAAGAGTTCTTTAAAGAATGACACAAACTTCTGCTCTCTACTCATGGCGAAGGGGAAACAAACTTTGCTGAATGTTCCATCTCAAAATAACCACAGTTAGGGGGCCTATATAATTTTATGCTGACAAACATGCCAGGGGATGGCACTGCTCTCAGTCAATTCAGAGTTGAAAGAATATTGATGATTTTATTATACAAGGGATTCCACTTACAATTTATCACTTCAGAGAATCTAAAGAAGCACAGTAAATCACTTTGTGAACAGGCAGCCACAGCAGAAAAGGTTAGTGCGTAATGGTAGCTGGATATAGTTTCAGATCCTGATACCCTTATGTATTAAGTAATGTAGGCAACCTATCTGACTTCTCTGGATTTCCTCATTTATAAAAGAAATAATGATACTTACCCTCACAGGACTATTGTAAGAATTAAGTGAAACAACTTACAAAAGCACTCAGTACCATGGTACGTTGTAAGTACTTAATAAGTGACACTCATTGATGACAGTCTGCACATTCTTATGCATTGTGCATCTATGTGAACACAATGGATGGTGTAGAAATGGCTTTACCTTATTACTGACTTTAAAACAGGCTCTAAAAGATCCTCCACAAAATACTCAAAGCAGTATTACGTATTCTACAGCAAACCAACATATTCAATGGCTAAATAATGGACAAACTGTGTGAGTAAAAATTTGAGAAACTATGCAAAATAGTATTGGCAGATAGTTTTTTGCTGGGCTCTCAAAAATGAAACCAAACTTCTATTACAGTATCTTTTATAAATGTTTTGAAAGCAGGAACTATTTTGTATATCTTTGTACCCCTCTTAGTGTCTAGACACTAGGTGTTCAAATATTTGTTGATAGAACTATAAATTTTCATCTCAGTGAAGTCATCTGATTTCATGGCATCTAGAACCTAAGCCATATGACTTAATTCGATGAAAGTATCAGCTAACCATGACCTAGTTGAAAAACCAGAGACCTGATCTATACTAGAAAACTTTCAGACTATTCTTTTGTAGATCAGGAAGTGATTTAACATGGGGAAAATTTAACACAGGGAAAACTAACTATAATAAAAATATTTTAAGTACCTGATATATTATAAATCATATTCAGACCACCCCTACTAACTATGATAACAGATGGACTCTTAAGAATAAGCTCTGTTGGATAAACAACCTGACTCTCTCTAACCTTTTCAAGTATTATGTTTTTTTTTTTAAACTGCTACCATCTATGATTTTCAATAGCCAGGCACTCCCATGAATATAGAAGAAAAACAATTATGCAGCTTATGTCATCCAAATGCTGACAGATGGGTTTGGCATTTTTGTTGTAGACAGTGCAAAACTTCCAGAGTCATGTGAGGGGCACTGTGGAATTTCTTACATGACATTACATTGACCTTAAAGCGTAAACTGCAAATACAGTTTTATTGTTTTTGTATGAACCACAGGATTGCCTGGAAAGGCAGCATGTTCAGTTATAGTGAACACCTGCCGGACTGTTGAATTTTTGCTAAAGCACATACACGATTTTGGCATCAACCACTGCCGCAGTATGGATGTAATTTTTTAAAAAGTTAAAATAGCAAATAATACATATGGTATCTGGCAGTAGTATATCCTCAGTATTGTTTGTACAAAAACACAAAATTTAGAGGTAGTTGCCACTAATTTTTCATAATTTAATTATCCTCAAGAGTTACAATAATTCAGCTAAAATTCTACCAAGCCATTCTTTGTAAAACAGTTTTCTAAATTTAAATGTCACAACGTTCCTATTTGGTTTGAGTTATCAAAGCAAAATATAAATAAATAAAAAATAATTCACATTCTCAATCTGCGTTCTTCTAAATGAAACTGCTATAGGATTAAATAAGAGAGAGATTTTCAGTTTAGTACCTCAATATACACAAACAGGAATTCAAAATTTCCCAGTTCTGCTTTCTCAGTGCATACTGACTAACCTTCTTCCCCATGACAAACTTACTTTGCTGTCAAAAACAAGAGTTTTTATGCAGAAACAAAATGCACAATCACATTTTAAATGTTTTACAGAAATCTTTTTTTTAAAATGAGAGGTAACCTATGTTAAAAAAAAAAACAACTTATTTTTAAAACAGAGTTCTTTCACAGTAGGCTGTCATGTGCACTTCTGAGCCCATTACAGGGTAAGAAGAGGAAGGTTTTGTTAAGATAATTGGAAGAATGAGGCTCTGTGGTTCAAAATGACCAGAAGAGGGGGGACGAGGGGACACTGTGTGCCTTCATGAAAGATCACTCAGCCTTCCTTTTAATCAGACAGACTTGAGAGATGGGAAGGCACCATGTCCTCATCTCCAGCTCAAATCACTGGAAACTAATTACGGGTTGGAACTCAGAAAGGTAAATAGAAAAAACTCTGGAGTCAGATGACAGTACCATCTCCTTAGCTATAACCTGCTACATCTTGATCTCAACATAAAATGGAGATAATTAATCTTCTTTTCAAAGTTGTTGAAAGGATTAAAGACCATGTATACAGAAATAAATACGTATGTATTGAAATGTCTGAAGAAATATTTACTAAAATATTAACAGTGGTTATTTTTGGCTGGCAGATTTATGAGTACATATTTTGTTTTCTTTATGCTCATCTGGATTTTCTAATTTTCATAAATTAGTATTACTTATATAAGTGGTGCATGTAAGTCACTTAGCACACACGGTGCTGGTACACAGACTGGCTCAAAAATGGTGGCTACCATCATTATTAATACAAAAAGATAAAAGCAAAGTATCCTGCTCTTTCTTCTTGTTTCTGGATGCCTCTTTATGGAAGGAAAGTCATGAAATGAAGTAGATTGCATAACACAAAGGCCACGGCAGACTTCCCACTCCTGAGCCAAAGGAAAGGTCACAGCTTATTAGAGTAATGGGTCTTTATGTGTTTATGACTTAGTGTTGGGAAGAGCTGCCTAGCCATGGGAAAGCTCAGCTAACATGATGATTTAGCAAAGCAAATCAAAATGAAATTTGTCCTGGTCTGGTACAATAAATTAAAACATAAAATACCACCTAGCTTCCTAGCTAATGTGAATTATGAGGATGCTCTGAAGAACAAATACTTCCCAAATGAACGCCCAGATCCAACAAAGTGATTAAGATTTGGATTTTTTTTTAATGTGTTAATGATTATACAAGATAGGAACCTAGCTCATCTAAATTATTTTATTATTGAAGTATCTCAACTAATAATTCACCATTGGCTTGAAAATAAAGACCTTAGAAAAACCACCACAGAGAGTTGTTTAACCAAAATTATAATTATTATAATTGCAGGATTATCACACATAAATGCATTTGTATTTACTGTAGAAGAAACTGCACATTTTCAAGGTTTGAATTCAGCTAAATTTGGTAACAAAATGTTGTTACCTAAAATGAGTGTCAATATTCCTTTGATCTCAACTACAGAGTCAAGTAATCCCCTAGGGAAAACAGACTGAAGTTCAATGCTTGTAAATAAATAATTCAGGGGATTTGAGCTTTGAAGAGTATGAGGTTTTTGTTGTCTTGACTAGTGCTTCTAGATTTTTAGTAAGACTTTTCCATTCTCTACTTTCTCTTTATGTTTGATATACAATCTAATGCTTGGGAACATTTTCAAAGCTTTGGTAGTTTTAAATTTCTTGTAAATCTGATAATCAAACTTCATTTACATTGATTTCTTAGAAAACAAAAAAAAAATTCTCTCCAGGTTCAAGCACAACAGTAAAAATGAGCTAGTAACAGTCTTTTTTGCCATAATATTGGACTTCGCATATTATTTTAAAATTATATAGCTTCCAAAAAGAATGGCACCTTTATTCCCTCCTTCTACCCTCCTCTGCCCCCAAAAGAAGTTAGCTAAACATCTAGATTTTCATAAATTGCAAAAAACGAGGCACAGAGACTAAAATCTAATTATGCTTAAAAAAAAAACTGTAAATAATTTTTCTAGCTTATACCAACATTTTCTTATTCTGGATCTGACAGTTTTGTGTAAGCAGTAAAGTTAATGTTGTCTCCTCCTGATTAATGCAGAATTTTAAAAATTAAAAAAATAATGCCATTTATTAAGTAGACTAAAAATGAGAGGTGGGGTGGGAAGGAAAAGCAGGAGTTGAGGACACAAGTGTCTAGGCTGACTTTCAGTTTCCTTTTTGATAATTTTTTTAAAAAATGGAATTCTTTCTCTACTTTGTGTTGCCTGAGAACCACTATGGTTTTGTAAAGTCTATAACAGTAATTATATTTAATCACCACGAGTACATTTGTTTTAAGCCTATGAATACTACGTTAGTAATACTAAACTATCTCCATTGGCTTATTTGTAAAAAGAAAAATATATTATATATTTATATTCTTATAAAGTTAACACTGAGGGCCGAGGAAAGGGAACGAGAAGCAGTGTTTAATCACAGTTTCTCTGGACTCAATAACCAGACTGGGGTCTTGCTCAAGCCACCTGGTCAAGCAGTGTCTGAGGAAGAGTCATAGGAGGCAGAGACGATGAAATTGCCGCTGTTGGAGTGCCCGGCCACTGACTGGGCGGCCTGCTGGCTCAGATTGTTACAGATAAGCACCAGCTGGTTGCTCTGGGCCTCGGACAAGGTGCTGCAACTCTGATACACGCTGAAGTTGGTTTTCCTGCCAGGGATGTTCCCCTTCTCACACATGGTCTTCACCATCTTGGCCAGCTTGTTCTTGCCGAGGGCCTGGCAGTTGTACCAATGCAGAGCCGCCAAGTTCACGACCGGCTTAATGGACAGGTAGAAAGGGGCATCCTCATAGCGCATAGCAGGAGGACGCCGTTGGGCATACTCCTTATAGTCTTGTATGGGGCAGGTCTGTGGAGCATGCTGGGTGGCATACACACGGGAGTCTGTCCCCCCTCTCTTGGTTTTGGCATTTAGGTCACCAGTGTCTTGACCCATCCACTCCAAGTACTCCAGCCCCGTTTCTGTTACCCGGAGCCGAATATCACCCCACTTTAAGGTAGACCCGTGGAAGCCCGTACAGTGCCCAAAAGCTTTTGTGTTGTTGAGCCAGACGAGGTTGAGCAGACCCTCAGGGTTATAGCGGCTTAGCAGTCCCCTTTTCCGCAGAATGAGCTCATCAGCAAAGGTGAGCTTCATGGACTTGTGTGGCTTATTTCCTTTTCCTTTGCAGCGGAGTTCAATTTGCTTCTGTTTCAGGGCCTCTTGGGAGCGCTTGAATTCCTTATCCCTGGTGATACTGTAGCCATACCTGTGTTCTTTTAGGTACCGTTCAAGTCCACACTGGTAATTGGCCAAGCTGTTGGGTTCATACTCGGATCCATCCTTCTGCCTGGCATCCACAAAGAAAGAGGCCAAGTAGGCATCCAACTCCTTGCAAGGGATGACATAAATCTCTCTTGTTTCAGAAGGATACTTGGAGATGAGGAACTCCCGGAAATTGCGGAGCGCGGTCTGCGTGCTCCGGATGGTTTTCTCATTCTGCTCCCTGCTGAGCTCAGCTGCTCTTTCATCCTGGTCTGCAACAAATTGGGGAGGGGAGGGATAAAGAGGGTGTTGATGAGTTCAGACAATGCACTTTCTACTCTGAAATAAAGTTTCCTTTTATAATGAAAAAGAGAAAGAAGGAATCAATTTTACAGAGATTACTAATAAATGTTATTTACATACCTGTTGCATTATAATAGCCAACTTCAGTTTCACAAATGATGTACTAGACAAGAGACGGCCCACTACAATCAAAATGAGCTTCTCATGTCATTGGCACATAGTTTAGTGCACGAAGATTTGTGGAAAGAGTGGGATTAGAGGCAGCCTTCGTTTTAGGAAAAAAGACAGAGGTGTGCTATTTACCCTAATGCAGTGCGCGAGGGCCCCATCAGAGCAACACACGTATTTTAAATCACTTCATTTGTGAAACCAGAGGTTGTACTGGTTCCATTTTATTGAATTAAACAAAAATATTCGAATCTGTTATTTAGCATTATCTCTGGAGATCTATATTTAAAAATTACTAAATAGATCATTTACAGCAGTTAACGAGACACATTCTACAGCAATTCAGGTAAACGTGGTTTATAAATATTCTATATGTAATTGCAGGGCAGTTTATAATAAGTGATAAAAATATTTTGTGTTTTGCAAAATGAAAACAGACTCATAAATACAGAGAACAAATGGGTGGCTGCCAGACAGGAAAGAGGTGGGAAGGTGGGGCAAAATAGGTGAAGGGGATTAAGAGGTACAAACTTCCAATTATATAAATAAGTCACAGGGATATAATACACAGCTTAAGGAATATGGTCATTAATACTGTAATAACTTTGTACAGGGACAGATGGTTACTAGATTTATTGTGGTGATCATTTCATAATGTATGCAAATGTCAAATAATTATGTAATACACTTGAAACTAATATAATATTGTATATCAACTATATTTCAACACAAAAAAACTTGGTGTTTTGGGAAAGTAATGAGGATAAAACTTCACAGCTATAAAGACAGGACAATGAAATTTGAGTAAGGCTATTATAATCAAGATGTAAGGAAGGGGTATGTCTCTTGGATAGTTTAACTTTATTAATTTATTATTTATATTTTGCCACCAAAGACCGGAGGTGCCTCTTTCCATTATGGATCACCCATGATTAAGTAGTGTTGCTCTGGAGTAGTGGTTCTCACATTTTAGTGAGCTTCAGAATCACTCAGGATGTTCAATCAAAATCAGATTCCTCTATGCTCAGGATGAGGTTCAAGAGAACACACTGGGAGAAAAAAGATCTAGTGCTTATGGCTTATGAAGGAAGCCCTACTCTGTTTTACTAGATTTTTTTCTTTACAATGATTAAATTCAGTGATATCACTTAAATGATTTTCTCTCAGTAACATGTAATTTAAATTTGGGATGTTAACATTAACAATAAAATCATTTTGTCAAAAATGACCACAATTATGTCAGACATGGTCTGGGTGGAACTCAAAAGAGAAATTCTAAATATGAAATTACACAATAGAAAAAACAGGCTATCCTATTGATGTTGAGAGGCCAACACTAAGGTTAATTAAAAACAACATAAAAATGTAATTTCTGATTCTAAAGTATAATATAAAATTATTTTGTTTATCCCAATTATTTTATTTAGGAAAACTTTAGATTTTTAAGGCTGCTCAGTGGGAAGTCTTTGAAATAACCACATACAATAAGAAAAATAAAATTTCGAATAAACTGAATTTTATTCACAAACACTACTTTTTGTATTACTATACACATTTATGAATGTCCATATTATTTTAAAATGACAGTTGTAAGGTATAATTGCCAAAGTTCTCATAACTTTACAAAATTAAATGAATTAAAAAATCACTAAACTAGCTAATTAGATATTTTTATAGGCATATTTTTTGAGAGCATATTTCCAAAATTCAAATACACAACAGTATATTTTATCCTTCATTAGACTTAACTTTTGGCTATGCTATCTTCTTCCAGTTGAACAATAAAGATGTATATCTTTCCATTAGAAAGGTGAAGCCACATGTAACCTTTTACCATGCTAGCTTCCGTGACTGTTTACATGCAAAGCCAAAGGGGTCAGCACATCTGTTTACTGTGGCTACTTGTTCAAATATCTATCACAACAGTCTTCAAACTTTAAACAAAGACTTTCTAAGAAATAAACATTCAAAGACAATTTTAGGGAAAAACATTTCCAGTTCTTCAACTTTCACATGGAATCCTTTCTAAAATTTAGTTTTCTGAGATGAAGACCGAGTTTTCCATCCCAAACCTACTGTGTTACATACTCTGGGGCATTAAAGACTTTGAGGAGCCAAACAAAATTTATAAGTTATAAATCGATGATTAAATCCAAATATTGTCCACATTCTTGTCCTTCTCTGTCTTATACACATTCTGATATAGGTGAAATTTGCCATTGCAAACAGGGTATTTGGCCTGAATTAAGGTGTACTGAATTCAGGATTTTTGAAAGGGTTTTAGGTTAGTGAAGTTGATTCTTTTAATTGGAACTGGAATATTCTGCAGGACTGCCAAAATGTTCCAAATAAAGTAGAAGCTTAAAATTTTATTTAATTTTTTCATATTTAGCATGCTTTTGTTCACAAGATGCCTAACAACTATTATCAAATCATATGAAATACTGATTCTAGTTACAGTCAATCCTCATCATTTCATAAAATATTCAATATTTTCTACCTTTTTACAAAAATAAACTGACTGAAACAGATCCACATTATTAGCACCCTGCTAACACACTCACAGTTGACCAACACCACAGCACTACTTCAACATCCTCAGCCCAGCATTTCCAAGCCTTTTTCTACTTTCTATTTGGTCTCAATCTTAGTTAAGAATCTGTGATATGGTGATTTATAAAAAAAAAAAAAATATATATATATATATTTGGTCTTCGTCCAGGTTCTTGGCACAGAGCTCATAAAAGCCTTAGAATTTTCTGTGATGAGGGCGATCAATGTGTCTTTTGTTAATGTTCATGAGGTAACTTTTGGAAAGCACCTACGGGTAGGGGCTGGTTGTCAGTGGAGGCAAGCAGGAGATTTCTGGGGTGGAACTTTCAGTACTAGCCTACTTCTCCACCTTTGGGGAGGGGAGAGAGGCTGGAGATTGGGTTCAAACACCAATGATTTAATCAACTGAGTTTATGTAATGAAGGCTCCATGAAACCCCAAAAGGACAGGGTTCAGAGAGCTTCCCGGCTGGTGAACATGTGGAGAGTGGTACACATTGCCCTGAGCATCTTCCATGTGGCTATTCCTGAGTTATGTTCTTTTATAATAAATTGGTAATCTAGTAAGTAAAATGTTTCTCTGAGTTCTGTGTGCTGCACTAGCAAATTAATCCCTGCCAAGGACGGGGGCCTTTGTAATCTTCTATTTATCATGGGTCAGTCTTATAGGACTGAGCCCTTAACCTGTGGAATCTGATGCTACCTCTAGGTAGGTAGTGTCAGAAGTGAACTGGATTACAGGACACCCAGCTGGTACAGGAGAATTTCTTGGTGGTGTGAAACCCCTCTACTGCCCAACATCAGAACTGGGTATATAACTGTAGAGTCATTCCATCTGTAGGAAAATAAAAGTAGAGTGTCACATTATTATATCCTTTCCTAACAGCCTGGAATTCTTCACAAGAGGAGGTTGGAAGGGTAGAGAAACCCTCATTCATTTTGCATGAATAGGGGGAAGTAAATGGCTTTAAAGTCAAGTAATAGTAATACGCTTTTTGGCTAATGACAAAAATCAAATAAAACCGGGGAAGACTGATAATAAAATATAGAACTGTTAATAATTATCTTGCATTTATCTCTAGTTTTAGAAATTCTTCTGATCCACTTCCTTTTAAAAACTTTTTGTTAGGTATAACATGCATACAGTAAAGTAGACCAGTCATTAAGTGCGTGCAATTATTTTTCACAAATTGAGTCCCATGCCTAGATCAAGAAAAAGAGTATCAGGAACTTCCCTGGTGGTCCAGTGGTTAAGACTCAGCACTCTCAATGCAGGGGGCCCGGGTTTGATCCCTGGTCAGGGAACTAGATCCCGCATGACGCAACTAAGAGCCTGCATGCCGCAACTAAACGATCCCGCACGCCGCAACGAAGGTCTCACGTGCCACAACTAAGACCTGGCGCAGCTAGCTAAAAACACAACACAACATAACATAAGGAAAAGAGTATCACTAGCACCTCCGAAACTTTCCTCACGTCCCCTTCTTCCAGTTGCTCGCTCCCACCAAGAATAACAGCTATCCTGACTTGAAATAGCATACGTTTGTCTGGCCTGTTGTTACAACTTATATGAATGAGATCTTAGAGGATGAACTCTTTTGTGTCTGGCTTCTTTTGCTCAACATTATGTTTGGAAGTTTCATCCATATTGTTATGTAGTTGTAGATAATTTATCTTCTTTACTGTGTAACATTCCATTGTGTGAATTTATCACAATTTATTCTTCCACTCTATTGAACATTTGGGTAGTTTTCAGTTTAGGGCTATTTCCAATAAAATTGTTACGAACACTCTAGTAGGTGTCTTTTGGTGAGTCACATGGATGCATTTTTTTGGGTGTATACTTAGAATCAGAACTGCTAGGTCATAGGAAATCACATGTTATGCTTTAATAAATACTAATAACCAAGTTTCCAAAGTGGTTGTACGAACTTGCTTTCTCCATGAGTGTAAGAGCTCAGATTGCTCCATATCTTCAGCAACACTAAGTAATGTTAGTCTTTTTTATTCTAACTATTCTGTTGGATGTGTAATGCTACTGCACTGAACTTTTAAATTTTCATTTCTCTGATGACTGATGAAGCTGAACAGCTCTTCACAGGTTTATTGTACACTCAGATATTTGCTTTTGTAAAGTGCCTGTTAAAGTTATTTTCTACTGGACTGTCTGCCTTTAATGGTTTTTAAAATTTTTATTGTATTTTATTATTTATTTTGGCTGTGCCAGGTCTTAGTTGTGGCATGTGGGCTCTTAGTTGTGGCATGTGGGATCTAGTTCCCTGAACAGAGATCAAACCCAGGCCCCCTGCACTGGGAGCACAGAGTCTTACCCACTGGGCCACCAGGGAAGTCCCTGGCCTTTACTGTTTGCAGGAGGTTTTAACATATCCTGCGTATGAGTCTTTGTCAGATAAGTGTATTACAAATATCTTCTCTGAGTCTGTGGCTTGCCCTTTCACTTTCTTAATAGTGTCTTTTAAAGAACAAGAGTTCTTAATCCTAATATAGTCCAATTATCAATTTTTTCCCTTTATGATTCATGCTTTTTTGCATCCTGTTTAAGAAATTCTGCTTATTCCAAGATCATGAGATATCTATTTCTTCCAAAAGCTTTACTGTTTCAGTCTTTACATTTTGATCTGCCATCTACTAGAACATCCATCTATATGTTCTAAGATAGAAATTAAGAGTAATTTTTTTATATGGACCTCGATCCTTTTGATTTTAATAAAATTTGAATAAGCAATACAGCATATGGTACAGTATCTAAAAGCTACAAATGGGTAGAAAGTAAAAGTAAGTCCCCCTCTCATCCCATCTCCTTGTCACCGTATTTCCCTCTACATGGGAACCAATGTTATCAATTTATTGGGTATAATTTTGGGATTTTCTATGCACACACACTTATTCTTCTCCTTTCAAAAAGGGTGGAGGAATATACTATGCATCCTATTCTGCAACTATGCATCCTATTCTGCACTTTGCTTTTTACCATTAACAATGTATTAGCAATAGCTCTATATCATTACACACACAGTTGCCTCAATCTTTCTAATAGCTGTAAATAAAGTATTTTATATGGATACACTAAATTTATCTGATTCCCTGCTGATGGATTATCTGCATTATTTCCATCCTGTTCCTATTATAAAAAATGCTGCACTGGGTATCCTTGTATACATGACATTTCCTACACATGAGCAAGTATATATACAGAATAAATTTCCAAAAGTAGAACCGCTATATTGTTGTTGCCCTGTACATCTGCTGCGCCAATTTAACTTCTGTGATAAGGTATGAGAGTGCTGGTTTAATCATATCTTCCGAGATATAAGGTATTATCAAACTTCTTAATCTTTGCTTATTTAATTTGTAAAATATACATTGTGGTTTTTAAACTTTCATTTCTTTTATGATAAATGACATTTAACATTTTTCAAATACTTATTAGCCCCCTATATTTTCTCATTTTCTATCTGCGGATTCTTTCTGTCCTTTGTCCATTTAAAAAAATATTTATTTATAGGAGCTCTAGATATATTTAGCCTTCTTTTTCTTCTTATTATTATACTTAGCCCTGTGTAATGTATATAAAGATGTGTATATGCGTATTTTTTTTTGGTTGCCTTTTGTATTTGTGACTTGGTTACATTTATGGGATTGAATTTATCTGTTTTTAAAAATATTTCCTACATTTTGTGTTAGACATATTTTCCCCACTGTGAAACCATAATACAATTCTCTTTTGTTTTCTTCAAAGCATTCTTAATTTCATTTTTATTTTATTTATTTATTTTGGCCACGCCACGCAGCATGTGGGATCTTAGTTCCCCCACCAGGGATCGAACCTGTGCTCCCTGTGGTGGAAGCCTGGAGTCTTAACCACTGGACCACCAGGGAAGTCCTTTTAATATTTAAAATATTTGATCATCTGAATTAAGTTTGGTTTAAGGTAGGTACCAACTTATATTTTTTCCTAGATAGCCACCTAGCTGTTATCAATAAATAACAGTGGTGATTGTGGTTGTAGAGAAGTCAATGGTCAGCATAATCTTTCTCCCTTCGGGGTCTCTTGATTGCACTTTGGGGGTGGGAGCTGGGTAGCTAAATGATTATTTCTTTATCTGTGAATGGCTACAACTTTACTAGGCTATATTTCAGTGTTGATCACTGTGCACCCATCTTTTTTCTGGTACACAGTGTGTCCTTTCAGGTCATAAATTCAAGCATTTCTCCACTGCCTTGTTGCAGTGGCAGATAACTTCCCATAAAGATGGCAAATGTGTATGTGGTCCTCTACTCAGTCTTGCTTCGTCTGCTACTCTCTGCTGTCAAATAGGGTCCAGCGAAGCTCTGATCACCAACCCAAACTCCCCATTCCAGTTCTTCAAAAGTGATTGTTAATTTTGCCACTCAGCAGTAGAAAACTGAGGTCTCATACCTTCATCTGAGAGCTACAGTCACAGTTCTCTTGTATCATATCCAAATCCCTGTTTCATCGCTGTGATCGGCAACCTTTCTTTGTATACTGTGGTTCTAGCAGAAGACTTTTAGTTTATTTGAGAAAATGTTTCTGTTTCTCTTTCTTGTCTTGAAGTGGTTTCAAAGAGAAGTCAGAAGTATGATCCAGCTGTTTGCATTTGAATGAGATCGCTGCAACTTCCAGTCCCTAACTTGATGCCATGCACTTAATAGAGATCCCATAAATGTTCACTGAATGCTTTTTGATCCATGAAATCTACTCTGAAGAAGGGTTATATTCCTGAAGATTTGGGCATTCATCAAAAACTCAGCAGTCAAACTTGATTAAATTTTGTTTGAATGTACGTGGTAAGAAATAGAACTTGGATTCTAAATAGCAACAAAAATTGTTTTCAACACAAACAAAAATGATAAAGATCACTTTCAATTTTCTTAAGAGAAGTATGTATACGGTCCAGCAAACTGAATGAGTCACTGTCATCAATAAAGAAAATGCACTGAGATGAGCAAAATGGTTTTATTATATCAAGAAAGTTGTGATTAATAACAAATTTTAAAAGCTGAATGTGGGTAAAATCCCAAAGGTCTAGAAAACTGAACAGAGAAGACAAGGTAACAGCCCAAAATATGCAAGTACAATTTTTTTTTCCTAAGCAGATCAGGTATTTAACAATTGGAAGCAAAGTTTTAAAGATGGTGAATGAGTAGGCATTAGAATCATGTTTCTTATGGCTCTCGTGAACCTAACACACCTAACAGTCTAATCACTATATGTGTCCAGACCTAAAACGTAACTTAGCTCTGTCTCCACAAACTTGCTCTTTCACCCAGTCAGTGCCTCCATCACCTACCTAAGTGCCCAAGCTGAAACCTGAGCACCATCCTTGACACCTGCTCTATCTACCCCCTTCTACAGCTAATCCATCAAGTCCTGCTGGGCCACCTCATTTCATATGCACTTAATGAGTAACTAAAACATATTAGGAATTAAGTAAAAACTGGGTTTAAAGGATGAGTGCTTTTGTGGAATTTACCATGACAAAATGACAAATGCTATGAAGAAAAATAACAGGGTACTGTGAGAAAGAATAAGTGACCCACTTAAAGACCTGAAAATGAGAAGCCAGTCATACAAAGTATAGGAGGAAGAGTAGAGGGAACACCACATGAGAAGTTCCTACAATGGAAACTGAGTTTGAGGACCTGAAAGAATGTCAGTGTGCCCAGAGTGAAGTGATTGAAAGGAGAGTGGTACAACGAGAGGTCTGAAAACTCACAGGCCGGATCTTGCCGGGCCTTGTCTGTAAGTCATTATCAATGACTTTGTATTTTATCCTAAGAAAACTAGTTGTTCAGAAAACTACATGGTCAGATTTGCATTGCTCTGTTATGATATAAACCTACCTCCTACCATGCTAAGAAAATCTTCAATAAACTCTGCTTTATATAAGTAGGGCTGAGTTCACAACTGGATGATCGGGTGGAAAACACTCCCAGACAATGAAATGATCCATAATCTGAACCTTCTTGATGGAAGCAGAAGGTCAGAGCCAGAGGGAGCAAGAGAATATCCAAGTCAACCACCACCTCCCCTCTTCTCCTCCCCAACAACAACAACAACAAAAAAGGTATTAGAAAATGTATGAAGTTTTAAAGCAGACAACTTTTCTATACTCATTTAGTCTCTATGCCCCATTAATTACATTCTTTTTTCATGTATTTATCATTTGGGAATCCTGAGTACCCAGCATATGTTCCCGCACAGCAGAGCTACCAAATGAAGACTGGGTATGAAGACTGAAGTCTGAATATGTACTATTAAAAGAATTTTAAATCCATAGATCCTATATATTTTTTTTTTCTTGCGGTATGTGGGCCTCTCATTATTGTGGCCTCTCCCGTTGCGGAGCACAGGCTCCGGACGCGCAGGCTCAGCGGCCATGGCTCATGGGCCTAGCCACTCTGCAGCATGTGGGATCTTCCCGGACCGGGGCACGAACCCGTGTCCCCTGCATTGGCAGGCGGACTCTCAACCACTGCGCCACCAGGGAAGCCCCTCCACATATATTTTGAATGACTGAACATCTCGGGCTGTGATCTGAGTTTGATATAAAAAGGGAGAACTTCTGGACATGCATGGCTTTCAAAAATGTATTCTAAAAAGGTCTGCCTTTCCCCAGACCTTCAGTTTGTATTACCTTCCCTCTCCCCACACCACAGCCTGCTGGGCTACTATTTTAGTGGTGCTGGCTGTCACTGTATCACTAGTATGGTTTTGGTTTTAAGTAGGGAGGTTGGATAAACTCTGTATGCAGAAGATGTGAGTGACCTTGGTTCTTAAAGTGGATACATTTCTTGCCTGTACCATCCTCGAGAGCCATATTTATTACTAAAACTTACTTGAAGTTTCTCAAAAGGGGAAGCCACCCCATAAACCTAGTGTAGTGAAACGGGTCTCTGATAAACGTAGCCAACAGACTGAAAAGTTTTAGATTACTGATTTCCAAGAGATCCGTGACCTGGAGCAGGGCCCCAGGAAGAGCCTCAGCACCAGCCCAGGGAATCTTTGGAGAGCCTGAGTAAAGCTTTTATGCAGACAGCTTTTCTGTACTTATTTACATAGTCTCCATGCCCCATTAATCCAATTATTTCCTCCCTTGTTAGGAGATGGCATGGAAAAACACATAATTAGTGCCGTATCTTGTGTTCTCATTAAACCTGAGGAGATTTATGTTAGATTTAAATTAGATCCATTTGCTTCTATTACTGTGGCACTCAATTTAACAAAAAATAAACTTAGCTATCACATCCCTTTTGTGATTTTATTAAAGCAATACATCTGAAGCAATAAGAAACATTTCCTGATGTTTAACTTCTTTTTAACACATTTAAGAAGAGTATTTTGTCTTTTTACTTGATAGAGAAATGATGTTTAAATTCTCTTTATAAATCAATGAATAATAAGTCCATGAGCTTATTAAATAAGAATATATTTTAAATTTGAAAAGTAAAAAAAGCAAAAGAAATCTGGTGAGTAGATGTATTTATGAGGCTGCAGTTGGAATTAATATTTAATCCACATTTGTGGCACAGGCTCCAGGTTCTATAGGAATTCAGAAAGAAATAAGAGAGAGAGAGAAGTCAAAAAAAGAGTTTGAGCTGGGTTAGAGCTCTGTTTTGGGGAACAGGGACTTGGGTTAGGTATTAAAGGATGGGTACCATTTGGTTAAGTGGAACAGGAGGGTAGGGCATCCCAGGAAGAAACTGCATGAGCAAAGGGAAAGGTATGGGAAGGCTTGCGCTAATGAGGACTGTGAAACACCGATCCTGGTTTGGGGGTTAGAGTGGGAATAAAGCCAGGTCAGTGAGATAGACAAATGGAGGGTCTTATATAGTAATTATAAAGATATACACCAAGGAGAGGAGACTGAATATGCTAAATGCAAAAGACCTCTACATGCCAAACATTTGAAGAAGGTACTTTAAAAAAAAAATAAATCAACAGCCCATTTCTCCACCTCTGACATTCTTTACTCCCCTTACGCTGTTATCTTCTTCCATACTCCTATTACCATCTGACATAATACATATTTACTTGATAACTTGTTTTACCATCTCTCTCTGCCCACCCAGTGGGCTGTGAGCTCTTTAAGAGCCAGGACTTCGCTGCTTTATTCCCAGGGTCTGAAAAAGCACCTGAGAAGTAGTAGCATTCAGTAAACATTTGTTGACTGAATTAACAACAAAGCTGAAAGGAAAGTTACTGAGATAACTCTGTGTGTGTAATTACACAATCCACTTTAGACCAACTATACTGACTGCATCGAGAAAGGACTAAAAATAAAAATCAGTGACATAAAATTAAATTTTGCGTCTCACAATCAGAATCTCAAAGTCACCTTATCCTTTATTAAGGTTCTTCAGAGTTAGCTGTGGTCAGGGCAGGTGATCTGGATGTCTATAATAATGAAATGATTTATAAGGCCACTGGAAGCTTTTCCCAGGGCTAATTTCTCAGGAAATAAGGACCTATCAGCTCTCACACAAATTGCTGTAAGACAATATCTTTATCTTAACTATCAGGATAAGGAAAAACAAGTAATACTTTAACAAAAGTCCATACCAGAATTAATATATCCATAAAATCAAGGGACAGCTCCCTCCCTCCAATGCTGACCTCCACTTTATTTTAAAAAATATTTATTTATTATTTTTGACTGCGTTGGGTCCTAGTGGCACGTGGGATCTTTCACTGTGGTGTGTGGGCTTCTCTCTAGTTGTGGTGTGAAAGCTCCAGAGCGCACAGACTCTGTAGTTGTGGCACACAGGCTCTCTAGTTGCAGCATGCGGGCTTAGTTGCCCTACAGCATGTGGGATCTTAGTTCCCTGACCAGGGATCAAACCTACATCCCCTGTGTTGGAAGGCAGATTCTCTCTCTTTTTTTAAAATTAATTAATTTATTTGGCTGCCTCGGGTCTTAGTTGTGGCACGTGGGATCTTCGCTGTGGTATGTGTGATCTCTCGTTGTGGCGTGCTGGTTTCTCTAGTTGTGGTGCACGGGCTCCAGAGCACTTGGGCTCAGTAGTTGCAGTGCGCGGCCTTAGTTGCCCCACAGCATGTGGTATCTTAGTTCCCTGACCAGGGATCAAACCCGCGTCCCCTGCATTGGAAGGCAGATTCTTAACCACTGGACCACCAGGCAAGTCCCCAGACCTCCACTTTAAAAAGAGATTATACTGACATTATGGTGTCATCTATTAGGTACTTCTTCTATACACATATTCATTTGATGTAAATTTTCTTATGACTCTATGTTCAAGGGAAATGATCTTGGTATTAAAAAAAATATGCCCTGGTTGGTAATCTTACAAATAGGCCTACTTCAATTTTATTTGTCAGGGGTTACAAAACTCATATTTGCCAACATTCATGTTTCATTTTTAAAAATAGCAAAGGTCCTAACCTCTGCAAATTTATTTCAAAAAAGAGTGAGGTATATTTACTTTAAAGGTGGAAAAAAATTGAGATTACCTTATAACTACCATAAAATGTATTAAAGGGCTTCCCTGGTGGCGCAGTGGTTGAGAGTCCGCCTGCCGATGCAGGGGACACGGGTTCGTGCCCCGGTCCGGGAAGATCCCACATGCCGCAGAGCGGCTGGGCCCATAAGCCATGGCCGCTGAGCCTGCGCGTCCGGAGCCTGTGCTCCACAACGGCCCGCGTACCGCAAAAAAAAAAAAAAAAGTATTAAGAAGTCAGTGTCTTCTTTCTCCTTTAAATACCCAAATCGTTGCACATTTCAATGCTTTTTCCTAAAACTTTAAAACACAGGCTATTTTCTAGGATTGTTAACATCACTAATTGAAGCCAGACTTGTATGCTATTATAGCTGTCTGACCAGCAAATTATTTTTATGCTCAGTTAATCTTCTCCAATAATGGAAGTAAAGCACATTTCTTACATACACATTCATGAGCATGAAAATTTAGCACAATAGTACCAGTTAGTCTGGTATGATTTTTGATAGTATTTTTCACTGAAGTAGAAATCACTTAAATAAACATTAGTCACCTGCTCATTTCTCCTGGTTGTATGTCATGTGACTCTAGAACCTCTGGAGAATTCTCTCCTTGATAAAAATCTAGAAATAAAATAGGGCACAAAAAATACCAGTATTTATTAAATAAACAAAGTGCAGGCAAAAACCTCTTCCTCACCTATATTCACTGTTGCCTGTATATATGAATTAAATCAGGCCAAGGTGCTGTGTTTGTTGGAAGGTAAGGTGAGACATCACTTGTGTAAAGACTAGGCACTATCCTTGCAGATCCTCGCCACAAGGAATTAATTTATGGCCAACAGGGTGCAGGAGTCTCCATTTTTAACAAGTTCTCGGGTAGTTCTGATATAGTTTCGGTCTAAGGCCATGCTTTGAAAAGCAGAGCTTCATCTCTCCTTCCCCCTAGAAGGCCTAAAAAATGACTCTTCTTTCAAATAAGTCTCAGCCCAAGCCTCAGTTACAGCAGGTGACACAGAGCTGGGATGGCAGATTTCCGGATCTGAATGTTTTTATGTCCCAGGCAGAACAGTTGCTTCATGAATAAATAATAAATGTTTAAAAGTGGCTTCTGTTTCAGTGAAAAATACTATCAAAAATCATACTGGACTAACTAATATTGTTAGTCAACAAAATAATGAATGAGTCAAAGAATTACTTCCCTCCGAAACCCACTGGATTCAGATTTTTTCTTTCATAATGTCTCTGAATTTATTAAGTTCAACATTGTTTCCCTAATTGCCAAAGATCATTTTTAAAATCTAACCTTGCCTGGTCCCTTTCAGGGCAGTTGACGTAGGTAGTGTAGTTAATGGTTAATGGCTCCAGCTTTGCCAACAAGAATGCCTACATTAAAATCCCAGCTCTGCTGTTTCACCATCTATGTGAATCTGTATAAGTTTTTAAACTTAAGCCTCTGTTTCTTCAACTGTAAAATAAATATAATAATTGTACCCACTTCTTAAGAGTTGTATGAGAATTAAGGTAGGAAAGCAAACCACTTAGCTCAGTGTTGGACACATAAATCATCTAGTTCAACTCTTTATAAATATTGCTGCTGAGAAATGTGTTCCAACCCACTAAATCAAAGTCTTCCTACTTCACTCGAGTCCTCCTCTACTGATGCTTTAATTTGCAACAAATATTTACAAATTCTTCCAAGATAGATCTATAAAGGCCACCCATGTTGGGCATTTGTGCATAACTGAACATATCCTGCCATGGGCATATGGAAACAACTGGAGTTAATATCTATATCTAAAACAGCTCTCAGATACTCTGGTTTCTCTTCAGAACACATAAGTCTTTCGCCTTTTACTAAAACAGCTCTCAGGAGACCTTCCATTCCACATGACCTAGAATCCTTTTTTTATTTGTTATAAATTTATTTATTTAATTTATTTATTTTTGACTGCGTTGGGTCTTTGTTGCTGCACATGGGCTTTCTCTAGTTGTGGCGAGCGGGGGCTACTCTTTGTTGCGGTGCGTGGGATTCTCACTGCGGTGGCTTCTCTTGTTGCGGAGCACGGGCTCTAGGCGCATGGGCTTCAGTAGTTGTGGCACTCGGGCTCAGTAGTTGTGGCATGCGGGCTCTAGAGCACAGGCTCAGTAGTTGTGGGGCACGGGCTTAGTTGCTCTGTGGCATGTGGGATCTTCCCAGACCAGGGATCGAACCTGTGTCCCCTGAATTGGCAGGCGGATTCTTAACCACTGCGCCACCAGGGAAATCCATGACCTAGAATCCTGTGATTTGACACACTTAGTGTGTTACTATAAGAAGAGACATTATGTGACTGTATGAATTCAGTACAGTAATAAACAAAGGTATAATCATGGAATTCTCTCTTCTAAGAATGCTGCTCTTTTGGACTAAATGAAGAAAATGAAGGTTTCTCCTCAATTGCTCCTTCCACTCAAAAAGAGACGCAGCATCCCAGGTGTGACCTAATAAGCCTTGAGGGCAGTCCTGTTAGCTAGGGACAGCTCGAGGCTATCCACATTTGCTTACAAGGGAGTAAATTCAAACAAGCTTCACAAATAGAGGAGATGTGGCATTCAGTGACGACTAAGACACAAAAGGTAAAAGGGAGACCAGATGACAGGAGTGAATAAAAACCAGATGAAGCTTCTCAAATCTCAAACTTAATTTCAAGTCACATAAAAGAAATTAAGCAATCCAAAGGTGAAAAGAATAGAATAAGAGAATAAATATTGTACTGGATTAATCACAATAAGGAGACTTTCGTCTTGGCCAAAATATATTCTTAAATCAACTTTAGAATGTGGCTGCATTTTCAAGCTTAGCAGCACGAAACCCACATGACTGTAATTAATGTAATAAATCATGTTGTGGAATTTTCTACAGAATCTGACAGCACTCACTGATACATTGCTTATTAGAGACTAGAGATTTCTCATGCAGTTTTTTATTATACTGCCAGAGACACTGAATCAAGAGTACCTTCTGATGTGTCTGAAATATCTGCTGCTGGTGTGATACATAAAATATACAGTGAGCTGCTATCAGACTTTGATATACAAAACATCATACACAATTTCCCAAAAGACTTGTTTTTGAATTCTTACTTTTCTGGACTTAGGGCAGTCATAGACGATACATGGATTCATTATAGATGTGACATTTACATTTTCCACGGTTTCATTCATAAAGTCCCAGCTTTACACACATGGCTCTCCTATTCAGTTCACTCTATGATGACTTCATTAGTATATAGCGCAGAATACTGTTAAACAGGCATTATTTCATCAACCTCTACATGTTCTTTCATTGTCTTTCAAAATCTGACTCTTAAGTAAAATTTTAATGAATTTAACTTATTCTCAAAAGTAAAAATTAGTCCTTGCACAGTTCAGGAATTCAGTCATGACTGCATTTCACCTCAGTGAGTTTACATACCCTTAAATATGCTTTGCATATATAAGCATCTTCTAATTTAGAAATATCTGAACTTTAAAAAACTATGGTTTAATGGCCCTTTATTCACATGGGTAACTATTCAAATGAGGAAAATATTATTTTAAGTATACTTCCCCTAATAAAATAAAAATAATTTTATCATAAAAGTAACACATTTAATAATAAAAATCATTTTATTAATTTTATCATAAAAGCAACACACTTAATATAAAAATTTTCCCCAGAAAATAAAAATACAAAGAAGAGAGCAAAACTGCCCATAAATTCATCCTTGAAAGACAGCCACTGGATACATTTTGGTATATATCTTTCCAACTTAAAATTTTAATTAAAAATGTTACTCTTTAATAACCAAGAACTAATCCATTCTGTCTTAACTGTACACTTCTCTTGTGATTTATTTTATTTTTTTCTGGAAATATTGCTTTGTCTTATGTTTAAGAGGAAAACTGTTAACACAGTTATGCCTCGATAAGTTACTATTTTAGACATATTCCTTTTGATCATCTAAAATGATATATTTTAAGACTCGAATAAGAGTTTGGCATTGGATTTATTATCCACTGGTGACACAGGAATTCCTTTCTTAGCTACTGAGAATTCCCTATATCCACTCTTGCCCCCTTTCAAACTGTTCTCCATACAGAAGTCTAAGTGAGTTTTCCTAAAAGAAAGCAGAGGAAATGAAAGTTATCTCTTATATTCTTTCTGGAAATTTTAGTATTTGCATATTTGCTTCAACGTTCAACAAAAATATATTTGGCACCTCAACACGGCAGGCACTGTTTTAGGCACATCTGTATATGCTTCCTCAAGCATATACAGATGTGCCTAACACATCTGTACAGATGTGTTTAACACTTTAATTTTCATTCCTTCATTGTGGAGACAATTAGACAATAAAAGCAGATGGAGACTGGGACTAGAAAAGGATGAACAAAAGTAGAAGTCCTGGCAAAGTTTTGGAGAAATGAAGAAAACTAAGGGAAAGTTGGTCCAGGTCCTAAAAGAGGACATTTAAGTGCTAAGAGGATGGATGCTGAAATGTGTAAGAGAAGCATCACCATGGCCAGTGAGCCTAGTGGTTAAGAGCATGAACTTGGGAACCAGACTGCCTAGGTGAGAATCCCAGCTCTCCCATCCTCTTATTGTGTCACCTTCGGCAAGTTCAACCTTTCTTTGCCTTAGTTTATTCATCTGAGAAATGGAGTGCATTATAGTCCTAACTTCATAGAGTTGTAAGAACTGAGTTACCATAAGTAATTAGTGAGAAAATAAGCATTCTGTAAGTACTGGCTATTATAATTGCTATTCTGTATACAGTAACCAGAGAGCTAACAGCATATGACCCTGCCTACTGAAAAGCATCTTGGAAGTAAAACAGTCATCACCATTTGTTAATAGTTCATCAGTATGTCAGAACTGAGTATTTGAAAAGCACTTTTCATGAGTTTGCTAAAATTCTATGGCTTCGATGAGTGAGAACAAACTTAAGCACAATACGTGAGGCAACATTTGATGAATTTAAGAGATGAAATGCTATACCACAATAGAAATAGTTACAACAAACTTTTGATTAGAAACCATTTCTTCCTTTAAATTTACATTCAATCTACAGGACTGCATATCTTAATTAGTAAGGATCAAAATGTGAAGGCATCTTTTACTGAAAATGCATAATACAGTAAAAACTACAAAGGAATTATTCATCAACTTGAAACAAAAGATGTATGGCATATAAGTAAAGGAAAACAAATAACACACAAAAAAATGCACAAAACTCTAATAAATTACCTCCTTTTCTGAGTTAGGCTATTAATATTCATTAAATTCCATCCAAGAAGTAATAACCTAATGGATAGGAGGCTGCTCATTTCTCTAATTGTGTCAGTGGATAATAACAAAACATATTTTTGAAAAGCTCATTATAAAATAAAAATTAAAGTATTTTTCTATATGGATTGGCTTCCTATTACGTATTATAAGTGCAGACAAAACAGGAAAATAAAGCTTTTTTCTTAACAATGAGATAGCTGTTTTCCATTACATAAAATAATAATTTAGCAGCAGTAATTATAACAGTATGAAGGTGCTGAAAAGCTAGTGACCTGTAACATAAATCTTAATATACTCTAGAGACTAAAAATATTATATAAAATATAATTTCAGGTATTATTTTTAAGGAATATGTGCTTGTATTTATTGAACCAAGCCCTAAAGTCAAATTCACAGAAATAGCACATTCTAGGATTATAAAGATTATTTTTCCTGCTGAATGGAGTTAGGGGTGAAAAATTAAGTAATACTTAAATCATTAAAAAAAAAAATTTCTCAGGGGAGTGACATCAGCAAGGTGGCCAAGTAAGACAACCCCACCCCAACCCCCCAAAATAATTTGGCATCCATCCATGTACAAAGTTCCATCACAGGAATAGGCCTGCAGGTCCAAGGATACAGCAGGAAATGCTCCTGTTCACACAACTGGAGATGCTAAAAGGGCCCTATACTCAGACAAAACTTTGCTAAGGAAATTGAACCCATCGTGTTGGGAGAGCTGAGGCCTCTAATGTGGGTGCTCGCATCTGAGACTTGTCTTTGGAGGCCTGCTAACCAGCCACCAATTCGCCACCCCCCGTCTCTATAAAGGGTCCTGCCTGGCAATACCTACTTTTCACTCAGGAAAGGGTCTAGGGGAAGCAAACTTACTTACACAACTGCAGAAGAAACCAACACCAGATTCCTGTCCTGTGTTATTAAATGTGAACAAACAATTAGACTAGGTGTCAGAAGAAAAGTAGCAGCATTAAAGAGAAGGATGAAGAAAAAGAAACATAAGAACTGAAGGAAGAGTTAATTCAAATACAAAATATTTTTTAAAACCCCTCTAATTAAAATTCTCAAAGAGGTTTGATAGATTATTATAATCCTCATAAAAGGAACAAGTACTAAAGGAAACCTTTTTTTAAAAAATTTATTTACTTTTGGCTGCACTGGGTCTTCCTTGCTGCACACGGGCTTTCTCTAGTTGCAGCAAGCAGGGGTTACTCTTCGTTGCTGTGCGCAGGCTTCTCATTGCGGTGGCCTCTCTTGTTGTGGAGCACAGGCTCTAGGTGCTCGGGTTTCAGTAGTTGTGGCACATGGGCTTAGTTGCTCTGCGGCATGTGGGATCTTCCTGGGCCAGGGTTTGAACCCGTGTCCCCTGCATTGGCAGGTGGATTCTTTTTTTTTTTTTTTTAACATCTTTAATGCAGTATAACTGTTTTACAATGGTGTGTTAGTTTTTCTGCTTTATAACAAAGTGAAACAGCTATATATATACACATATCCCCATAACTCCTCCCTCTTGCGTCTCCCTCCCACCCTCCCTATCCCACCTCTCTAGGTGGTCACAAAGCACTGAGCTGATCTCCCTGTGCTATGTGGCTGCTTCCCACTAGCTATCTATTTTACATTTGGTAGTGTATCTATGTCTATGCCACTCTCTCACTTCGTCCCAGCTTACCCCTTCCCCTCCCTGTGTCCTCAAGTCCATTCTCTATGTCTGCATCTTTATTCCTGTCCTGCCACTAGGTTCTTCGGAACTTTTTTTTTTTTAAGATTCCATATATATATGTGTTAGCATATGGTATTTGTTTTTCTCTTTCTGATTTACTTCACTCTGTACGACAGACTCTAGGTCCACCCACCTCATTACAAATAACTCAATTTTGTTTCTTTTTATGACTGAGTAATATTCCATTGTATATATGTGCCACATCTTCTTTATCCATTCATCTGTTGATAGACACTTAGGTTGCTTCCACGTCCTGGCTATTGTAAATAGAGCTGCAATGGACACTGTGGTACATGACTTTTTGAATTATGGTTTTCTCAGGGTATATGCTCAGTAGTGGGATTGCTGGGTCATATGGTAGTTCCATTTTTAGTTTTTTAAGGAACCTCCATACAGTTCCCATAGTGGCTGTATCAATTCACATTCCCACCAGCATTGCAAGAGGGTTCCCTTTTCTCCACACCCTCTCCAGCATTCACTGTTTGTAGATTTTTTGATGATGGCCATTCTGACTGGTGCAAGGTGATACCTCATTGTAGTTTTGATTTGCATTTCTCTAATGATTAGTGATGTTGAGCATCCTTTCACGTGTTTGTTGGCAATCTGTATATCTTCTTTGGAGTAATGTCTGTTTAGGTCTTCTGCCCATTTTGGGATTGGGTTTTTTTGTGTGTGTGTGGTACGCGGGCCTCTCACTGTTGTGGCCTCTCCCGTTGCGCAGCACAGGCTCCGGACGCGCAGGCTCAGCGGCCATGGCTCACGGGTCCAGCCGCTCCGCAGCATGTGGGATCCTCCCGGGGCACGAGCCTGTGTCCCCTGCATCGGCAGGCGGACTCTCAACCACTGCGCCACCAGGGAAGCCCAGGGGTTGTTTGTTTTTTTGATATTGAGCTGCATGAGCTGCTCGTCAACTTTGGAGATTAACCCTTTGTCAGTTGCTTCATTTGCAAATATTTTCTTCCATTCTGGGGGTTGTCTTTTCGTCTGGTTTATGTTTTCCATTGCTGTGCAAAAGCTTTTAAGTTTCATTAGGTCCCATTTTTAAATTTTTGTTTTTATTTCCATTTCTCTAGGAGGTGGGTCAAAAAGGATCTTGCTGTGATTTATGTCATAGAGTGTTCTGGCAGGCGATTCTTAACCATTGTGCCACAAGAGAAGTCCCAAGGAAAACTTTAAAAAATCATGTTAGAGGAAAGGAATTTTCAGCAATTTAAAGACTCAAAGTTTGGGACTTCCCTGGTGGCGCAGTGGGTAAGACTCTGTGCTCCCAATGCAGGGGGCCCTGGTTCAATCCCTGGTCAGGGAACTAGATCCCACACATGTGCTGCAGCTAAGAGTTCGCATGCCACAACTAAGGAGCTGGTGAGCCACAACTAAGACCCGGCGCAACCAAATATATAAATAAATATTTAAAAAAAAAAAGACTCCAAGTTTACTTCCCACCTATCTCTTCTTGGGAAATTATTTTATGAACTCCAGCAAAGAAAAGGAGAAAGTAAAGGGAAACATGAAGTCTAGGGAACAGTGGTTGCAACCCGGGGAAAACTCGAGTGGGTGGGATGGTCACCTTAGGCTTACATTAAATCAACTTGTCCAAACTGCAGTAGGAAGACTGAAGGCCCAAAATAGGAATTTTGGAGGGACTACACAGATATGATAAGAGCACACTGTTCTTTTGTCAAAGAATGCTATCAAAAATTTTAGGAAAACACACACACACACACACACAACCTCCAAACTAGAATAATACCATATTTCATTGATTGTGAGATGCACTTCTTCACATTTTAACATCTCTGAAATTTGTCTCACAATTCCTGGGAATTATAGTTTAATTAGTAGCATGCTTTTTATTTCTTTGTGGAACACAAAATAATGGTATATCTTACAATCAATGATATTTCAGATGCAATGAAATACAGTAGTAATAATAATAATGCTGGGACATACTTATTGAGAACTTACTCTCTGTACCAGGTATTGTTCTAAACCCTTTACATGGATTAAGTCATTTATCCACATAACAACCCTCAGGAACATTCTCCTTTCAGTGTCCCAGAGTTTGTGAAATTCATCAGGATGAAAAGAAATTCAATCTTAGAACACTAATAGCTATGAACAATATTTACACTGTCAAAATAATATAAACCAATATATAATTGGTTTTGAACGTTTAGAGTCAACCTAAGGATAAAGCAGAAAAGACTTAGTTGTGGCCATAGAAGAGAATGAAAATATTGACAACCTTGTGAAATTAAGAAGATGGTAAGAAGGGAGGGGAGAACAGAAGAAGGTAGGATAAGGACACTAATATCTTCACCCTTAGGTTGAGAAAGCATATTTATTTCATCTTTCATTATCTTTAGTTTTTCTATTGGTAATGTGTTTTAATGGCATAACAATCAAATAATGGGAGGGTAATGAAACTGAATTAAATCATCATTTATAACAAGGAGTCTGTAGATATTTTCTGAAGTTGATAAATCAAGAAAAAAAATCAAGAAACAGAAGTATAAAAAGTTTGTGTAAAATTTTGGAAGAACTGAAAATAGAAAGACTCAAAAGAAGTTTCCTTTGAAGAGTGGGATTATGAGGTGATGAGAGCTGAGGCGAGACTGCTATTGTTCAGCAAATTTTATGGATTGCTGTGTACATGAATAACTTTGAAAAAAATGAAGAACATTGAAAAAGGCAATAAAATTATTGCTTTTTTCTAAGAAAGCAATCCTATAGTTTTAAGGCAGTACTGAAGAATCAGCCTGGTATGTGTATGATAACTGAAATCAATAAACCACCTAAAAAAGACATGCAAAAATATAAATAAATAAAAATAAACCACCTAAGATACATCAATCAACTCAGATTTACTGTTCTCTGATCACTGTACTGATCAGTGTTCTCACCTAAAATAAAGCTTAAATCACCTTGTAGCCACAGAAGCATAATTCATCATTTTTGCCATGTTATATAAATACTTCTTCTGGGTCTAATACACCCTTGGGAACACAAGCCATTAGTTACATAAATGAGATCTAGACTGAAAGAGAGGTATTGCTGGGCCTAAACTACAGTGGATCACCTGCATACTGCCCATCCCTGCTGTGACCCAAGATGGTCAGGCAGCTCAATCTGAGAGGAGCAGGAGGAATCTGCTGCTTCTCGGAGGAAAACAGATACAGGGATGATGTCTGAAGCTAAGACTGTGGTACTCGATGACACTGACTTGTCTGTCCAGGGGTTGTACATTATTTCATCTCTTCAGACCACAAGGAATGAATACCAAGGCTAGAAAATCAAGGTCAATGCCTCCTCAATTCTGAACTCGTGCCTAGCTTCCTAGCAGTCTTAGTCAAATCCAAATTCATTGAAGAGAATTATATTCTGAGGTTCATAGCAATTTGCTCGTCTGCTACATTTGGGTGCATTCTGCATATCAGGAGGTCTCAATTATATGTATGTGAACTTTAAGTATATAAAAACGGTTCCTTACTTCAATGGTATAGTACAAAAAATGCTCCTATTCTAAAGAAAAAGGAAGTCAACTAGGAAGATTTTCTTGTAAAATATTAAGACAAATGACACTTAGGAAGTGCAAGCACTGGAAAAAATGCTGATAAAACTAATTAACTTCTCAGAAAATTATGCATTTGTACAACAGAGAGCAATTAACTTGATTTTCTACTTTTGCCTTTCAGAAAACTAGTAAACAATTATATTTTTAATTCTTAAAGATAGATCACTAGTTGTCTGCAAAAATAAGCAATATTACAATTTTAATTTTACTAGGCTCATGTTATTTTTAGATATGTAGAAAGTGTCTTGAGTAAATTATATTGTGGAAAGGGTTGCCTGTAGCCTCTGCACTTTTAATTTCCCTCTAAGAAAGACTTGCTTTCATTTATCATAGTGGTTTAATTGTTCACTTAACCACTTTTAGCCATATATCATCCTAGTCTTTATAAATATGTTATCTAAAGGCAACCAATTTAGTATTAGAAAGCCACTCACAGTTTAACAGCATCTTCGTTCAGGAAATATTTTAAACAGCTTTTTAAAAAAGTTCGGAATGTTTTGAGAGGGCTAGAGTTAAGGTGTCTCTCCCATTCAGAGTGCAGGCTGTGTGTGAGCAAGAACCATGTTTTCTGCCTTGTTCATTGGGGTATCTGCAGTACCCAGCCTGAACTTGGCCTTGGTAGGCTTCCAATGGATATTTGTTGAATAAATGGTCACGGCATGTTTCAGAACTCCTAACGGATGTTTCATCCTATATGCAGAGAATTATGACTACATTGTAGATATATGGGTCCTGAAGACCTTTCAGCATTACCTACAACAGTGCTGTGCCTTTGGACAGAGAATACGAGGGTGGCAACAGAGATCCCAAGAGGCCAAACACTCAGAAGTCATCAAGTCGAATTTCCAAATCATCTAACTCTGTTTCCTCCATACTAAATGCCTTTATTGTTGCCTCATTCGAGCATTTATTGCCATCTCCCATCTGGATTACTGCAAGTAATGGCCTATAAAACAGTTCTCAGTCCGTCTCTACTTCCCCACTGCTATCAGTGTGATCTTCTAAGATAACGAACTGTGTCCCTCGGCTCCCCACGTTAAGTTTGTGACATCACATGAAAAGCCTTTCACAGGTGACTCCAGCCCATCTTTCCAGCAGCAATTCTCCTAACCGCTTTGAAATCTACGCTCACACCACACTCAAACCTTTGCTTCCCTGCATACGTTCCAGCCCTAATTTAATGTCTTTGCTCATGTTGTTCCATCTACTTGAAATCCTCTTCCCTGTGTCCCAAAAGGCTGAGTCAACTGCTCCTTATGTTCCACAGCATTTTATATACCTCTTTCTATACACTTGGAGTTGGAGTTGTTGGTTTGTCTGCTGCCTTCTCTGCACAATGATGTACTGGGGTCAGGGAATTTGCCATTCATCTTTGTATTTTCACTAGTCCTGTCATATGGTTGATCTTGAAATAAATGTTTGATAAACTGAAGTGCAAGTGACTTGTCCAGATGCTTAGTAGAAAAAGAGACTTAGATACGTGCTTCCTGTTTCTGATAAAGCGAATCCTTCTATTAAACCCTAGGTCTTTTTAAAAATGATTCTCAGAAAAAAATAATCACTTTAGGATATACTCTAGCAGACTAAACTTTGGAAAAGTTATAGGCATGACCTAAAAATAAAAGAAAGGGAAGGGGAAGCAATTAGTGGTGTAGTCTCTTCCTACACCAAGACAAGCAGAGATAGGGACCAGCATGCAAAGCACCAACCCCTCCTCTCTTAGTTAACAAGCAGGAGACCACACTTCTTCCCCTGGAACTCCAAGCAAATCATCTAGTTTCTTTGTAACTCATTTCCTGTCAGTAAAATGAAGGAAACAACCTCTTCTTCATGCAACTCAAGTAGTGCTGATCCTGGAAATGAAAGTGCTATATATCCATAGATAATAGAGGACATTTTGTTTTTGTGGTTTTTATTTATTCCAACAGAAGAACTTAAAAAAAAAATTCTCCCATGACAACATCACATCATAATCATAAGGAGGAAAGCCACAGTGAAATCTGTGAGAATAATTCTCAAATTCCTTGTGCATAAACAAGTATACTGGGAGATAATGGTAGTAAAGTTTGCTCTCTTACCAAAAAACCCTCTATATTCAGTAAAAACAATAATGTCATATGCCTTCATCTCATAAATATTCCACAATCAACTTTATTTATGCTTCATGATCTATGTTTAAAAAGTAATCACATTTAGAAACATACAGAAAAGTATGCAGAATACTAAATTATGCTTACCATGAACCAGAGGGCTCTGTATGGATTACTTTAATCCTTATATCAACCCTAGAGAATAGATACATTATCTTCTTCATTATACAGATGATAAAGCTAAGCCAACAGAGAGGTTAAGTGACTTGCCAAAGTCACCCAGAAAATGAGTGGCAGGGCTGGGATTTGCATCCAGGCAGCTGTGTGCCCAGATTTTCACAGTTAAGCACTGTGTTTATATTGCCTCTTGTATAACATATACTCATGTTCCTGCCAGATTTAATAAATGTTAATAATGTCATATTTGTTCCATGGTTTTAAAAGAAAATATCACATAAAGAAGATGTGGTACAGATATACAATGGAATATTACTCAGCCATAAAAAGGAACTAAATTGTGCCATTTACAGAGACATGGATGGACCTAGAGACTGTCATACAGAGTGAAGTAAGTCAGAAAAAGAAAAACAAATACCATATAATATTGCTTATATGTGGAATACAGAAAAATGGTACAGATGAACTTATTTGCAAAGTAGAAACAGAGACACAGATGTAGAGAACAAACGTATGGATACCAAGGAGGGGAGGGGTCACTGGGATGAACTGGGAGATTGGGACTGACAGATATATACTACTATGTATAAAATAGATAACTAATGAGAACCTACTGTATAGACAGGGAACTCTACTCAGTGCTCTGTGGTGACCTAAATGGGAAGGAAATCCAAAAAAAGAAGGGATATATGTATACATATAGCCGATTCACTTTGCTGTACAGCAGAAACAATACAACATTGTAAAGCAATGATACTCCAATAAAAATTTTTTTAAAAATTAAAAAAATAAAATATCACAGATATTCAAGTTTCCTGTGCACCCATTCTCATCCCCCCTCTTTCCCAAAGGCAACCACTATCATGTACTGATGCATCATGGGTCCTTCCAGCCCATGTTTCATAATTGATTACTGTGGTATGTGAGAATGTAACATACAGTACATAGTAATGCCTGTTTGTTTTTTAGGTATTGTACTCTAAATATTATTCAGCAACTCCGTTTTCAAGATTTATCTACATTAATTAATGCAGATCTGCCTGATGCATATATTCCATTGAAAAATACATCACAATTTATCTACTGACAGACACTGAGGTTGTTAACTGATTTTTTTCTTGTTATCACAAAGAAAGTTGCAATGTATACCCCTCCACATTTCTCCTTTTATAATATGAGGAAATTTCTCTAGGATAGATCCTAGAAACTTAATGCCAAGGTTATATGATATGCACATCTTTAACTTTATTAGATACTATAAATTGCTCTCCAAAGTGGTTGTACCAATTTATATTCCCACCAGCATGTTCCCCATACTTTCAACAACGTCTGGAGTAAAAATTGATAATTTTTGCCTTTCTGATGGTATCGTATTGTTGTTTTAATTTACATTCCCCTGATAACCAGTGAGGTTGAACATTTTTCATATGTTTATTAACTGTATGGGTTTCCTCTTATTAGAAGCACCTCTTCATTTCCTTTGCTCATTTCTCTACTGGATTATTTGACCTTTTCCCTACTGACTTGTGGCAGTTCTTTACATATTCTGTATACGAATATTTTTCTTTATGCACATTAAAATCATCTCATAGATTATTGCTTGTCTTTTAACTTTATGATATCCCTGTCCCAGCTAAGATTTTAAAGGCTGTCAGCATTTTCAATCTTTTCCTTTATGGTTTGTGCTTTTTTGTGTGTCTCATTTAAATAACTGTTCCCAACACCAAGGCTGTTTTGCAAGATTTCCTTCAAGCAGTTTTAAGTTTTATATTTCCATATTTAGATCTTTAAATGAGTTTTATTTTCATGTCTGATGTGACGTAAGGATCTAATTTTATTTTGTTCTACACGGATGACCAACTGTGCAATATCATTCATTGTCTGGTCCATCCTTCTCCCACTGATTTGTGATGGCTCTATTTCACATACAGTTCACATATATGTACAGGAGTGTTTCTGGGCTCCCTATTATGTTCCATGGCTCTATGTGTCTATCTTTGTTGCCAAACTATTCCATTTTAATTACTACAGCTTTATAATAAGTTACATATAATAATGTTATAAATTATATAAGGTATAGTGGGTTTTCATTACTGCCTTGGTAAAACGTTGGTGAAGACCTAAATACTTTGAAAAGACATGACGATATAGCCAATTATTTTTCTTTTCATAACAGAGTGACTGTACTTAATCTCATGTCTCCCTCCCATACTCCTTCCCCAGTATAGAAAACAAGCCTAAAAACTAATTAAAAACCACAACTTCGTCTTTTCTAAGAATTGCAAAACAGGAAGGAAGGAAGGAGGGAAGTGCCCCTCAGCCAGAGGCTGGAGACCACCATCTCCAGTTCCTTAAAAACATTTTGATCACGGGAGTTCTACTATACATGATAAAACCTAAGACAATCCCCCACCACCACTCTGAGAAGTGCCCTTTGATCAGCTGGGGAGAGAAGACCCTGTGACACTCAAGTAGGACAGTCAACAGCTGGTGATCTTCAAGTACAGAAACAATTGAGACGTGTGATACTCAGCAGAGGGGTGGAAGGTGCCTCCAAAAGCCTATTAGAAGGGGTGCTGATAGTAATATCTGAAAGGGTTCACAGTGTTCAGTAACACGCTTAGGGATCTATAGCTTCATCAAGGTTTTGACCTGCTCTCTCTTCCTATGGACATGCAGTCCCATATCACAATGGGAGAGAGGGACCTGATTTCTTCCCTGTGCAATTAGGTGAGTGGAGTGTTGAGTGGAACAAAGTTATTGACTTTAGATGATGTTGCTAACATCAAGCAGTGAGTCCTGGAAACTCCTGGGAGCAGGTACCTAACTTTCCCCCTGGACACGTTCTCAACACTGACTACTTACCGACAGGATGACTGCATGTATACTACGCTCAAGGCATTGGGACTGAAGAGAAGGGTGCTTGGTAGCTCCATTAAATCCTCCCTCAGTATTACAAGAGAAGGGGTACAAGAATAAATTAGGTAAGCATCTAGTCCATTTACTTTCTTCTAAGAGGCCTAATGAAATGAAGCTCACTCCCTTTTACCAGATCTTACCAAACTTTCCACATTTTTACCACCCACTACCGATGTCAACTCAAGGGTGAAATTATGCAAAGAGAAAAAGAAATGGAGGGTAAAAAGGAAGGAAAGAAATAAAATATATGAGACAATATGAAATGTCAATGTGCAGATTTCCTAATATCCTCCATATTTGGGCTACCTCCTGGTGATTTTGAAGGTCAATCAATCTCTCTGTCTCAGGGGATCAAACTGAGAAATAGTAAAGAAATAAAATAGATCATTTCAGGAAATAGTAGCACCATGTGAAATGACATGAGAAAAAATACACCTAAGAGAAAACTAATCATTCAAAATTAACTTTTAAGAAATACTCAACACTGTGTTAAGAAGCTCCAACTGTGTTTTCTCTCATTTTTCCAAAACTGCTCTTAAAGCCCATAGCTGAGTACAAAGGTACTAAGTACCTCCTTCTCATTCCCAGTTCAGTGGAACTCCCCACAATGGACATATTTCAGCAAAAACCCCCACTGGGAAGAGAGAGAAGGTTTAGGGCAAGGAGAAGCTATCTCTACCCCTCAGCATCTTAAGAGTTGCTTACAGTTTGTATAGCAAGATAGCACACGCTACAGGGCATGTTGTATTAGTGGTTACTTACCAAGGGGATATTTATTTTAGCTAAAAATATAAACCTAGTGATAAAAAGAAAATTATTTTATTTTTCATGCCACATCTAGGAGAGGTGAACACCTTTCCTGGGTTCAGAGGTTATATTCCTCCAGCTTCTTTGTTTAAAACAATGAAAGCCCAGTCTAGCTAGTTTAGGCAAGAAAAGAATTTAATAAAGGCCACACAATTTCCCACAACACCAGGAAACCAGGTTTAGAGGTGACCACGCCACAGATTTGCACTGTTGGAGACAAATCAGCCACCAAACTCCAGCTTGGGCTTCTAACAGTGGAACACTGGTCCTGCTGCCTCTAGAAATTGGACTGTATTTACCAAAAACAGATCCTTCTAGGTACTTCTTCCTTTTTTTTTTTTCGGCTGCATCGCACAGCATGTGAGATCTTTTTTTTCCTTTTTTTAAAATTTATTTTTGGCTACGCGTGGGCTTTCTCTAGTTGCGCTGAGCAGGGGCTAATCTTTGTTGTGGTGCGCAGGCTTCTCATTGCAGTGGTTTCTCTTGTGGAGCACGGGCTCCAGGCGCACAGGCTTCAGGAGTTGTGGCACGCAGGCTCTAGAGCGCAGGCTCAGTAGTTGTGGCACACGGGCTTAGTTGCTCTGTGGCATGTGGGATCTTCCCGGACCAGGGCTCGAACCCGTGTCCCCTGCATTGGCAGACAGATTCCTAACAACTGCGTCACCAGGGAAGCTCCCAGCATGTGGGATCTTAGTTCCCCCACCAGGGATCGAACTCATGCCCCCTGCATTGGAAGCATGGAGTCAACCACTGGATCTCCAGGGAAGTCCTAGTACTTCTGATTAGAGTCTAGAGTGAGTGCATTTGACTGGCAAAGTTTCAGGTCACTAGATTGTGCCCTCACTGAAATATAAACTTGGAAAAGTGAGTTTCTGGCCTCTCCAATGGGAAAGTGCAGATATACAAAGGAGGGAATTCTCTCAAAGGGGAAGAGTATTCAAAGTCACAGTGAAGCCAGAGGGGATAACAATGTGCCCTCTAATGTGGAAACTGCATTTCCTAAATCCCTGCTTCTCAAGCTTCAGTGTGCAAACAGATCACCTGGAGATCCTGTTAAAATGCAAATTCTGATTCTGTGGGTCTGGGGTGGGACCTGAGAATCTGCATTCCTAATAAGTTCCCAGGTGAGACTGGTCCACAGACCATTTTAGTAGATGAATAGATGTTACTGCATAAAATCAGAATCTATTATACTTGACTATTCAAGAGTATTGAGCACAGTCTAATAATGGCAGCAATGATGATAACAATGAAAATATTAATAATGGTGGAAACTATTATTTACTGAATGTTTATCACATGTCATGTACTCTCTTTACTGCTTCACCTATACTTTGCATTTGGTCTCACATGTCTGTGAGACAGACATGTTATTATTTTTCAAATGAGGAAACTGAGTCTCAGAGAAATAAAATGACTTAGCTAAGGTCACAAGGCCAGTAGGAGGTAGGGCTGGGAATCAACCTAGGCATGTCTGATCCCAGACTCTGAGTGGCCAAGCTCTACTATCTCAGTGCCCAGCACTGCCTGCCATATCAATCCTCAGATGAGCACCCCTTTATGAAAACGAGGGAAATGATGGTATTAACTGAGCCTGAATTTTAATTTTGCCTCTCTTACCTTTCAGAATTTATGTTGCAGGTCTTCCTGCAGGAAGGTACAGGAAAGGATGTAGCTAAGAAAGCAAATTTAGTCTTGTTCCACCTTGTAAGAAGAGGCATATATTTCTTGTAGGATAAGGAAATATATAAAATAATGTATGCATGTATATGTATGTATACATATGCATATATATACAGACATAAAAGCATATGCTTACTTATACATATTTCTATCCCTTATATTAGAATACTGTTCTAGTATACCTAGTCTTTGAATGACACATATAAACAACTCCTCTATCTGCCCACACAAAGAAAACTAAATGCTCAAATAAACAAACAACAGCAACAAAAACCCACCCCACACAAATAGTAGTAGGTGTCTCTGGTGTGCTACCTCTTTCAAGATTAGAATCCAGAATGTCCCTGGAAGAACACTCCCACCTGACCCCAACACTCAGCTGTGGGGTCTACTTAGGAATGGTCTCAATACAGTTCCCAGGGTATGAGCTTGATGCTTCAAGGACTAATTTGGGGGTTAGTGGGGAGGCGGTGGCACAGGCTCTGTCCACTGCTAGGCATGAATCCCAGCAACACTTGGCAACCGCCTTGGAGACCAAGCAGGGATCAAGTATCTATAGGTGAAGCTAATACAGAGGAAGCGGAGATGAGACATGGTAAGAGAGAAACTATAGACATTGTTTGAACCCTGGATAAAAGCTCATTTGAAGATGTGTCCTTCGACTATAACGCAGTTAATTGTCTTTATACATTTATTTTAACTCAGATCTTCTGTTTCTGACAAGAGAAACCATTGTTTATTTGTGTCAACACAGACCAAATAACTAGAAGTAATATGCAACTTAATTTTTAAAACCTCACTGAACTCAATTTTACATGAGTAGGTTTCAAAAAGTATTCTATTAAATGCTTTAGACTACATCCATTTTTCTCTGAATGCATTGTTTTATAGAAAATATAATCAATTAGTAAAAATTAGAAAAAAAAGATAAAGAGATTAAAAAAAACCCAAAACTGAAAATCTAGAAATAGACCCAGTTATAAACAAAAATGAGATACATAAATAAATTCAGTGTACAATGGGAATTATTCAATAAGTGATGTTGGAACATTTGACTACCTATAAAAATAATGAAGTGAGGTTCCACCCTAAAATATATTCTGATTGTAGAGTTAAAGGTAAAAAAAGAAAGGAGACAGAAGGGGAGGAGAGGAAAAGAAAAACAAAATACAAAACAGAAGACAATATAGGAAAATATATATTTGATTCAAGACAGGAATTCCTAAGCAAAATGCCAAAGGCAGAAGAGATGATAGCTAAGTAGACAGATAGATAGATAGGTAGGTAGAGGTTGAAAAAACAGCCTTCATAAAAATTAAGAAAATCCATACCTCAAAAAATCCCATCAACAAAATTATATAGAAATTAATGGTGGACTCCCCTGGTGGCACTGTGGTTAAGAATCCACCTGCCAATGCAGGGGACACAGGTTCGAGCCCTGGTCCGGGAAGATTCCATATGCTGCAGAGCAACTAGGCTCGTGCACCACAACTACTGAGCCTGAGCTCTAGAGTCCGTGCTCTGCAACAAGAGAAGCCACCGAAATGAGAAGCCCACACACTGCAACAAACAGTAGCCCCTGCTCACTGCAACTAGAGAAAAAGCCCGTGTGCAGCAATAAAGATCCAATGCAGCCAAAAAAATTAATTAATTAATAAAAAAATTAATGGTAAAGTGGGAAAATGTATTTCCAATATACATGGATATGTATTTCCAATATATATGATAGACTATGAGTTAATATTTCTAATATATAAAGAACACATATGAATCTATTAGAAAAAGATAAAGATGTAGATTCTCAAAAGAAAACACATATATTACAAATGTGAAAAGCAAAAGTTGATTGCTTGCTACAATAAAACTTCTGGGAAAAAAAGCTGACTAATAAAAGGGGTTCTCCTACACTGTTGGTGGGAATGTAAGTTGGTACAGCCACTATGGAAAACAGTATGGAGGTTCCTCAGAAAACTAAAAATAGAATGACCATATGATCCAGCAATCCCACTTCTGGTAATATATCCAGACAAAACTATAATTCAAAAAGATACATGCACCCCTACATGCACAGCAGCACTATTCACAACAGCCAAAACATGGAAACAACCTAAATGTCCATCGACAGATGAATGGATAAAGAAGATGTGGTACATAAATACAATGGAATACTACTCAGCCATAAAAAAGAACGAAATAATGCCATTCACAGCAACTAGAGATTATCATACTAAGTGAAGTAAGTCAGAAAGACAAATACCATACGATATCACTTACATGTAGAACCTAAAATATGGCACAAATGAACCTATCTACAAAACAGAAACAGACTCATAGACATAGAGAACAGATTTGTGGTTACTAAGGGGGAGGGGGGAGGAAAAGGGATGGACTGGGAGTTTGGGGTTGGTAGATGCAAACTATTACATTCAGAATGGATAAACAACAAGGTCCTAATGGATAGCACAGGGAACTATATTCAATATCCTGTGATAAAACATGATGGAAAACAATATAAAAAAAGAATGTATACATGTGTATAACTGAGTCACTTTGCTGTATAGCAGAGATTAGCACAACATTGTAAATCAACTATACTTCAAATAAACATGGGGGGTTCTTGCACAAAATCATAAAAGAAGCTGTGTGTATGTATGTATATTTAAGAAATATACACATAGAAACCCAACTCATGATGCAATAAAAATTTAAATTTATGACAAATGCTCCAAATTTACATAAAAATCTCAAAAATTAATGGAATTGAAACCACTGCGAGATAGTCAATAATTCTTCTAATAATGTATGTCCTCTTTACTCATGACTGTTTGCTAAGATTTGAGTTGAGCATTGTAATAGGGCTGACATGAAAATTAATAATTTTATCCACACATTGTTAACATTTGTTAACTTTGTGAGTTTAGTTCTAAACAGAAATAAGAACGGTTTTCCAATAGGGAAACAGATTTTTTTTGGCCGCACTGCGCATCTTGTGGGATCTTAGGTCCCTGACCAGGGATTGAACCTGGGGCCACAGCAGTGAAAGCACCAAGTCCTAACCACTGAACCGCCAGGGAACTGCCAGGAAATAGAATTTAAATGACATCAGTAAAACTAAACAAAGTGGAACAATTTCTCTTTGTTTCTGTCTGACTAGTCATTTGTCAAATTATTTATTTTAAAAATATTATTCAAAGGTATGCAGTATTTCTACAATGATTTGATAAAGACTTAAGGTTGCACAACATCCATTTTAAAAGTACCCGATGTTGCTTTGAGCTAGTTCTTTCAGAACCTTTCTTCTTTGCTTAGTCCTAAGTATGCTTTACATATTAAGTACTTAAGGTCCATTTGTACATATTCATTCACATACATTTGGATGTGCTGGAGTCTAAATTTTTTTAAAAAAAACCTATGTTTAAAATAAATTTATTCTAATATAAATAAATATGCAAATAAATAAATAAAACTTTTAGAGCACAGAGCCTAGTTTGGGCTCTACAGAACAAAGGTAAATTATAAGTTAACTTTATATATCTCTCATAAAAGAAAAGTATCAATCAGATTTTTATTTGTCCATTGATGTTTCCAGTCCAAATAGTATTTCTCTAAAGCTAATAATATCTTAGCAATATAATATCCTTCCACAGAACAATGGATCAAAACATCAGGATCATTCTTTAGGAAATTCCTATTACAGTCAGTTTGAGCCTCAATGTCTCATTTACTATACACATACTAGTGGACTAATATCCACAAGGCAGATGCAAGGAAATCTTTCAACTTACTTTTGCAGGGGTAAATTATTAGAAGGATATGCAATACAAACAATAGTTTTACTAAGCTGTTTTGCTATACTGGACCACTTTATAAAATACATTTCTGAATTCTACCCTCAAATATAAACTAAGTGAGAATGTAGAAACTCTGTCAGGCTGTCTCCTATTTTACAAAAAAAAGGGAGGAGGGGGACAAATAAATAAACCAAATTCACAACTATTTAAGTGAAAAGGTACTACTTATACCCTATATGTATCAAGAGTTAGAGTCTTAATACAAAGACTTTCACAAGCCTAATAAAGATAATATTGTGTCTAATGATGTGAATATTGGCCAAAGACCATGTTGTGATTAAGTGATTGAATTAAAACTAGAAAGGAAGGAAGGAAGAAGGAGAGACAGCCCAGGGAATGGGACAGAATATTTACAAATCGTATTTAATAGAAGACTTACAACCAGAATCTATAAAGAACTCTTATAACTCACCAATAAAACGACAACATAACTAGAAAATGGGCAAAGGATCTGAATGGGTTTTTCTCAAAAGAAAGATATACAAATGGCCAATAAGCACATTAAAAAATATATAGTCATAAGGGTAATACAAATCAAAACTACAACAAGTTACTACTTCACACACCCAGCAGGATAATTTTTTCAATGGAAAATAACAAGTGTTGGTGAGCATACGGTGAAATAGGAATCTTTTAAAATTGTTGGTGAGATTGTAAAACAGTGAAGCTGCATTGGAACACCGTTTGGCAGCTCCTCAAACATAGAGTTACCATATGACCCAGTGATTCCACCTCTAGGTAGCTGCCCAAGTGAAATGAAAATATATGTCCACACAAAAACTTGTATATAAATGATATTAGCAGCATTATTTACCACAGCCAAAAAATGGAAACAACCTAAGTATCCATCAGCTGATAAAGGAAAAACAAAATGTGGTCTATTCATACAATGAAATAGAAAGGAAAATAACACTGATAGACGCTACCACACAGATTAACCTTAAAAAAATTATGCTAAGTACAAGAAGGCCATCACAAAAGGCCACAAAATAAGAGTCTATTTATATGAAATGTGCACAACAGGCAGATCCATAGAGACAGAAAGTAGATTAGTGGTTGACTGGGGCTGGGAGGAGAGAAAGAATTACTGCTAATGGGTATGGGGTTTCTTTCTGGGGTGATGAAAATATTTTGAAATTAGATACTAGTGATGGTTAATAATAGCCCAGATTAAATAAATACTGAATGTTAGAATTACAGAACATTTAGAATGTTAGAATTACAGATAGGGGCCTCATATAATTATTTCTTTCTCCTCTCAATCCATTCCAGTTAGGTCCATGTATTCCAGAAATGCAAGTTATCTGATTATTATAAATTTTGAGAGAAAAAATAAAATACTTCTTTGAGATATATTTGTTGCTTTTTAAAAAAACTTGTTTTAAACTGCCACACCAACTAAAATGAATAAAGTGCTAAATTGGTTCAAATAAATAATACTGAAAAAAACATCAGGTCCATTTTCAAAGTATGCCTAAACCAACATCATTTTGGCTTCAAAACAGTAACCAAGAGCATTAAAAAAAACTTTCAAAAATAACTTTACTTATAAAAATTCAGCTTAAGATCAGATACAAACCTTAAATACAGCCATGCAATATCAACAGCACAATCCTACAGCTGTCCTCTCAGCCCTGAGGTACATCGACTGGATAGATGGCCTTATTTCAGATGAATTTCCTTTACTGTATCACCTGGATGTATAGTATTTCATTATTTCTATCTTTCTGAGAATAATAAAGGCCCAAATTCTAGCAAATTGAGCCAGTGGTTTTAGGAGTGCTGACGGCGCAGAATTCTCTGATGTACGTGGATGAGGGACTCTGTCACCTCACGTGCCATACCTGGTATGCACTGTGCCGTGGCCTCAGTGGTTATGGTCGGAGCAACTGGGGGCTGCTGCTGACTGGAGCTCACTTCTGGCTCTGTGTTAACTGAGGGAGAAAGGGCCACCTCACAGGAGGAGACCTGGCTGGGCAGATGGGACAGGAACTCTTCAGAAGCAACTTGCTCATCCTGTCCAGGCAGCTGCAGGGCAGACAAAGGGATGCTGATCTGTTTGTTAGGATGGGATGTGCTCACCGGCATCTGTATGGCCACCTGCTGGCTGGTGCCATGGGCACTAGTGGGTCCTCTGTTTGGTGAAGCCAAAGATACCCTACCAGTCTTCTGGACGACTGGTCTAGACATCACAGAGGGGGATGCAGACATACCATGTGGGTCTAGCTCTGTGCTGATGGCAGATGTTACATGGGGAATCAGCTTAGCAGACCCTATACAGGAGGGACCAGCATGAGTCTGAGGCTTAGGTTTTGCCATCTGCGTCAATGAGAGGGCTGGTCCATCTACCCCTCCGGTCAGCTCTGCATTCGCCACAATATAATAATCTTCAGGAATCTCCTGTTTGATTTTCTTAATGATCACATCACTGCTGCATTCATCAATCATCTGAGCTTGGGAGCTTGAATGGAGAGAAGATGGGACTATTCCAGGCCTTTTTCGAGCAATGCTTTGAGGCCTTTGGGTTTGGGGTTCAAAGTCACTATCCTCATCTGTAACAGAAGATTCACAAACCATGTCAAACAGAGTGTTTTCATCTTCATACTCTTCAACAGCTTCATCCAGTTCAGAGGGCTCACTGCAATAAGAGAAGTCACAAGAGTCTCTGGTCCGATTACAGTCTAGCTTTGCTTTCACTGGTCTCCCAGGGTACCTTTCAACGGGGCTAGTTTGTGTCTCAGAGGGCACTCCAATTATACTGGGACTATCAGAGTTAAAACTTCTGTTATCCTGGAAACAGACCCTTTCTTGGGAGCCAGCTCTGCAAGTAGCTGTCAGTGGCCAGTGATAAGCATGGCCCGCACTACAGCCCCACATTGCTGTCAGATTCCCATGGGAACCTTCCGAAAGCAAATGTTTCAGGTTTGGAATGAGGCTGCAAATGGTCCCATGGCTGTGGGCCCAGCTGACCAATTTGGATAGATTCTCAGATGAGGTATGAAGGCAATCCTCCATGTTACAGGATCAGCAGTGTCTTTCCTAAAGGAAAATAATGAGAATAAGAAGCTATTATTACCCAAGATATTCCCATATCTCAATCACTTCAATTTCCTTAAACTATGATCATATGGCATTAAAAAAATGTACTTCAAAACTGTATCCAGTTAATATCACTGCATATGGGCAGAGACTGGAAGAGAATACAGGAAAAAAACTAAAAACAATCGATGGTTTATGGCTATGGGACTTGAGAAACTTTTTGTTAATTTCCTTTATTGTTATAATGTCTACATAAGAAAAAAAAGTAAAAGAAAAAAAAAAGAAACAAGCAATAAAAAAGAGGTGAGCTTTTTCATAGTACATTTTACTTCCAAAGTCACACAGACAGAGGTTCAGTCAGCCCTGTAATAATAAAATGTGTGTATTATTTGTATTAACCAGGAGGATGAACTTCTAACTTCACCTTCTGCTACCATAAACTTCATTACTAGAGGCAGGGCCACCAAAGGCTTAGATCCATTCTAGGATGGATGTCACAGAAGGGAAATCTGCTGGGCACCAGAAAACAAATGACACTACTGGGAGTCCAAGAAGAGAATGAGGGGCTGTATCTGGGAAGTGGGGAAGAAAAGTTTTTAACAGAGATGGGAAAACAGTCTGGGAGGGGAGCCACTAGAGGCCCCTGCTGGGGTCAGGGGCACAGGCAGGCTGTAGACCAGAAGCAAGGATGGGTAGGCCGGGTGCCAGCACCCTAACCAAATCTTAGGAGCAGGCTCCCCACCTCCTTGCTGTCTGAAATTTCTGAGACATTGCCTTTATCTCACAATTTAGAGGTAAAAACATGCGTCTGGTGTATTTCACCATCTGAGGTTCCTAAACACCCAAGTTGGTATATAATCAACTACCACAGAGGAATGAATCATTCCTTATTGGGAAGAGGTCAAAAAGAATACTTGTTATGGGTCCTTGACTGGGTAAGAGTGAGGACAACATGATGAGCAAAAAGAGTAAAGAGGCACGTGGAGTCCACATGTGATTAGAAAGATTTAATAAGGCTCTGTCAAAAGGGATATCCTGGGAAGAACTAGGGAGGAAGGAACAAGGATCTTTTTTTTTTTTTGAATTTTTGAATTTTATTATTTTTTTATACACCAGGTTGTTATTAATTATCCATTTTATACATATTAGTGTATACATGTCAATCCCAATCTCCCAGTTCATCACACCACCACCACTACCACCCCCCGCCACTTTCCCCCCTTGGTGTCCATACATTTGTTCTCTATATCTGTATCTCTATTTCTGCCCTGCAAACCAGTTCATCTGTACCATTCTTGTAGAGGAACAAAGATCTTGATGTGTGTTCCCTGGTAATCTGCAGCTGTGGGTGACAAAAGGTACCTCGCTGGAAGTGGGTTCTGCACTAAGGTGCCAAGGTCCAACTGCAATGTCATGTGACCATGCAAAAGGGCGCATAAGAGCCTCCATTCTCTGCCCTGCCTCCATGGTACACCAACAGTAGTGTTTGGTCAATTCAAACCCTTTAACATGTTTTGTAACATGTGTGATATGGCCTCTGTGATACGGCCACGGCTATAGTCAACATCCCGACCCTCATTTTCTGCTACTACTATGGCCTTTTCCCATATTTCCTGTCTCCTCTCTAAACAGTTTCTCACCCCCACTGGGCCTCTAAAAACTCATTCTTTGGCTTGATATGTAGCCTTCCTCTTTCTTCACCTGGAAAACCCCTTCAAGACTGACCACCTCCTGTTGATGTCTTTCTAGATACTCTTTCAGTCTCAGAGATTTTAGATTTTCTTCCTGTACTTCCATTATCTCAAGAAACTTGGCCTTTGCTGTACTGTTATCAATGGACATTCTTACCCATTTCCCAGACTTGACTGAGGATTACCTGAGGACTGGGACTATGATATAATTTTTCATTCATCAATGAGGACCTACTTAGGGATACAGAAGTTAATAAGATATGGTCCTGCTCTTGAGACCTTATAATCTATTGCTGGTGCTGAATAAATGAATGAAGAGTGAATGAATGAATTTATAAATGCTGGCAGCACCATCAACACTAACAAAGTAAACATATAAGACCCTCAAATAAGAAACAAGAAATTTCCTCCTAAGACTTTTATTGTAATCATTCAAGGGATTAGAGGCTTTTCTCCCCAGTGATGTAACCAAAACACGGCTGTCTTGTGTATGTAGCAGAGTAATACATGAACATCCAGATTTTATGAAGCAGCACAACAAATCAGAAGGACAGGGACTAGTGTGGGAGTCAAGAACTTCAAATTTTCATCCTGGAGCTCCTGTCTGTGGCCTCAGACAAGCCACTAATTATCTCTAAGCTTAAAATGACAGGACTATAATCTTTATGTTTCCTTCGTACTCTAGCAATTTAGGAACTTACTTCATTTATATTCCTTTCATATAACTTTAAAGTAGAAATGCAGAAAAACAGAAAGACTGGGTGGGGGGTGTTGATGTTTGTTTGTGTGTGTGTTGTCTGCGCCGCACGGCTTGCGGGATCTTAGTTCCCCAACCAGCGACCGAACCTGAGCCCTCGGCAGTGAAAGCACAGAGTCCTAACCACTGGTCCACCAAGGAATTCCCTGATGTTTGTTTTTTGAGCTTTCTTAACATATCTGTTTAGTTGGTATGGCAGAGACTGCTGTTTGCCTACCCAGTATCCACTGTCTCTTATTCATCACAGAGTCCCAATCTATTGGGGCAGCAATATGCTCACCTAAAACATATTTCCCAGCTTCCTTTGAAATGGGAAATCGTATGACACCATTCTGGCCAATAATATGTAAACGGAAGTCACTGGGTGGGGCTTCTGCAAAAGCTCTTTGAAGCACAGACTTGTCCCAGTTTTCGCCTTTTTCCCTTTGTCCTTCCCTTTCTTCCTGCCTGGAATAAGGATATGATGGCTGGGCCTGCAGAGGCTATCTTAGGAGCATGAAATAAGGACTTAAGGATGGGAGAGAATAGCCAGACGAGCTTGCTGACATCATGGAGCCACTGCATCAGCTCTGAACTGCCTAAGATTCCTTGTTACTTAAGGGAAAGATAATCCCATGATCTTGCTTAAGCCACTGTTGTTGAACTATTTGATTACACACAGCTGAACTCAACTACTAACTGATACACAAAAAATAATACATTCACCTCTGGTTTTTGAAACCTCAGAGCAGAATCCTTCATTTTCTTTGCACTATACTCTAGGTTTCTCAGACTGGATTCCACAAATAAATCTTGGGAGGTCTATAATTTTATGGCATAATGTTTATAATTGTTTTCATTTTTATCATAATAAAAATACAGTTAATATAAGCATATTATGAATTATCTAAATCTTATATCTAAGTATCACCTTGTAATTTTAGTTTCCCTTTGCCTTTGTATCTATACTCATATTAGTGTCCACAATCAACTAAAGTAACATCACTCAACTTCCAATTTGTTGGGAAACTTTTTCATGCTGTACTCTTTCTAGCAGATATAAATACAAAACTACTTTTCGGCATTAATAATTTTCAAATGAAAAGTATTATGATTTGACATCATGAAAATGGCATATGTAATGTGAAGCAAAATACCTCTTTAAATGTCGTAGGCTAACGAGAAAAGAAATAAATGATATATGCTCACAGAAAAAATCATATACATTATGGCACAATATTTGAATGAAGTCATTGTAACAGTTCAAACTGTAAAAAATGTGGCAGAATCAAAACACAAAATTGTATAAGCCTGAGGAAGTCAAAAGTACTTATTGTCCAGGTAAAAGCTACTATACAGTAGTAAAATAGTAACTTTGCTGAAGACCCGCAGCCAGAAAAAATTATAATTAAAATAAAAGACAAAGTGGATAAAACTTTAAATTTTGTTAAAAGCTTATCCACTTAATTCTATAATAATCACCAACCTCTAAGAATCAACAGGTAGTAATCATAAGTCACTTTTATTACATTATGGAACTTACTAGCAATCTCATGAAGAGGCTCTTAAACTTTTCTTGAGTACCATAAAATAAAAATATTTTTCCAGTATTACTATTAATATAATTCAACCAGGCAACCAATGTTAACTGGTAGCTTTGAGAGCATAATTAGCTAATATTTAAGGTACTTAAATGGATTGAGACTAAGCTGACAAGGAATAGCTATCAATATACTGCAATATATTCAAAGTTTAATACAAAACAGAACCAACCATAAGACAATCAAGGTACTTTCAAACTGCTGAGAATAAGTACAGCTAACCCTTGAACAATATGGGTTTGAACTGCGCAGATGTACTTAAACAGTGATATTTTTCAATAGTAAATAGTACACTACTACACAGTCAGTGGTTGGTTGAACCCTGGATACAGAGGGCCTACTATAAATTATACACAGATTAACTTGGAGTTGTTCAAGGATCAACTGTAGTTTCTAGGATCTACTAATTTCCTTCAGCAGTCTGATGATAAGCTCTATGCTGAAAAATAATGTTTCTTCTACATTTTCAAGAATAGAAAAATGACTTCAGATAGGATTTTCCCATATTTTCTATGAGCAATGATTGGATTAGACACTAAGCTTTACAGAATTATCATGGGATATGTCATTAAAAATTGGCCAAGGAGGCCTGCCTAGTAGGTTAAGTATGAGATTTGATTATCCTAAATCAGCAAACAAAGCTATAAAGTTATCATCACCACACTGTTAACTTAGGCAAGCAGATATTCTATCATTAGTATTTATATTGTTGAAGTCAAAATCAGAAACATTATAGAATCAGACTTTCTACCATTAAACCTAACATTAGGTTTCAGAACAACATAAAACTATTATTATATCTAACATTCACTGAACAATTACTGATTGCCAGGTACTACTCTAGGACTTGACATATCAATAATCCTAATTATATCAACAATCCTAATAAATTAGATAACTTATTATCCTCATTTTACTTGGACAAAGTAATGGTAGAGCCAAAATTTGAACTTCAGTCTTAACTCCAGAGTCCACACTGTTAATTAACATACTATACTGCCTCCAGCATTATAATAGTAGAAAGATACTGTCTCAAGTCTGGTTCTCTTATCATATTAATGTTGTTAATCTGAACTTATGGTGTTGTAATTTTACTTTAGTTGAATTTGTACGTCTGTTTTTTTTCTTTTTGCGGTATGCGAGCCTCTCACTGTTGTGGCCTCTCCTGTTGCGGAGCACAGGAGCCGGACACGCAGGCTCAGCAGCCATAGCTCACGGGCCCAGCCGCTCCGTGGCACGTGGGATCTTCCCAGACCGGGGCACAAACCCGTGTCCCATGCATCGGCAGGCGGACTCTCAACCACTGCGCCACCAGGGAAGCCCAGTTTTGATTTACAGGTTTATTAGAAGTATAAGCATATATTTTACGTATAAACATATTTAAATAACATTGTGATGAAAATGACTTAAGCCAGCACTAGGTATAAAGAAGGTTCATGAAAATATTTTTCTTTCAAAAATTTGAGAAAAACTTTTTTTTTAGAAAAAAAAAGGTATAAAAATATTATGTCACTTTTCCAAAGCCTGACAATGAGCTACCAGTCAAACACCATGAATATCTTGTTGGCTTTCACCTGACTTTAGTTACAACAATTTGCCCCACAGTTCATATAGTCTCTCTCTTTATGAGGTTCTGAACCTTTTAAAGGACTTGGTGTTGCTGTTGTTTTAATACCACGAAATCTCAATTACTGAGGCATAACAAAATGACACAAGAAGAAACAGAAAATCTGAGTAGCCATTTATCTATAAAATAAATTGAATTAAAAAAAATCTTGGGCTTCCCTGGTGTTGAGAATCCGCCTGCCAATGCAGGGGACACGGGCTCGAGCCCTGGTCCAGGAAAATCCCACATGCCACGGAGCAACTAGGCCTGTGAGCCACAACTACTGAGCCTGTGCATCTGGAGCCTGTGCTCCGCAACAAGAGAGGCCACGATAGTGAGAGGCCCGCGCACCACAAGGAAGAGTGGCCCCCGCTCACCACAACTAGAGTAAGCCCTCGCACAGAAATGAAGACCCAACACAGCCAAAAATAAATATAAATAAATAATAATAAAAACAATCTTTTCCAAAAAAAAGATTTCACTGGTAAATTCTATCACTCATCAAGAAAGAAATAATACCAAAATTATGTAAATATTTTCAAAAACTAGGAGGAAGAACTACCCAACTTGTTTGAGGCTAGCATAACCCTTAATACCAAAACCAGACAAAGATATTACAATAAAGAATATTATAGATCAATATTCCTAATTTGATGTAAAATGCTTTAAAAACTTTAGCAAGCAGAATCCAACAATATATAAAATGGGTAATACATCATGACCAATCCCAAGAATGCAGACTTATCCCAGGAACGCAAGGTTGGCTGTTTATTCGAAAACTAATCATACTCCAATAAAAATTAATAAAAACAAAAACCAAAACCTAATCAATATAATTCAACATATTAACCATCCACTGGGGGGCATATGATCAATTTCAATAGATGCAGACAAAGTATTTGACAAAATTTTAAATCTATTTATGATAAAAACTCTTAGCAAACTAATAATAGTAGGAACTTCCTCAAACTGATAAAGTACATCTACAAAAAGTCTACAGCCAACATCATACTTAATATAAAAGACTGAATTGTTTCCTCCCAAGATCAGGAATAAGGCAAGAATGTGCTCACTTGCATCGTTTTTATTCAACATTGTACTAGATGACACAGCTACTGAAATAATACAATAAATGAAAAGGAAGAAAAATTAGAACAGAAGAAGTAAAACTTGTCTATTTGTAGATGATAGGGTTGTTTATGTAGAAAATTCCAGAGAATTCACAAAACAACAGCTAGAACTCATAAATAAATTTAGCAAAGTAATAGGATACAAGATTAATATTTTAAAAATCATATACCAGCCTCAAAATATTAGAAAATTAAAGTTTAAAAAATTATATTCATAGTAGTGCCAAATGTATTAAATACTTAGGAACAAATCCAAGACTTCTATACTGAAAACTACAAAACACTGCTGAGAGAAATTAAACATGACCTAAATAAACAGAGATATATACCTTATTTGTAGACTGGGAAGATTCAATATTGTTAGGTTGGTATTATTCCCAAATTGATCTACATATTCAATGCAATTCCAATCAAAATTCTAGCAGGCTTTTTTAGTAGAAATTGACAAGTCGATTCTAAAGTTTATATAGAAATATAAAGAACTTATAGAATAACTAAAGCAAAATTCTAAAGTAAGAATAAAGTAGGAGGACTCACTCTACCTGATTTTAAGACTTACAATAATTTCCAGCTACAGTAATCAAGATCGTGGGGTACTGACAAAAGAATAGACACATATATCAATGGAACAGAGGAAGTAGCCAAAAATAGACCCACACATATTTGGTCAATTGATTTTTGACAAAAGTGTAAAGGTAATTCAACAGGAAAGGAAAATCTTTCCGACAAACGGTGTTGGATCAATAGGATATCCATTAAAAAATATATATATATCAACCTTTAGTTACACTACACGTAAAAATTAACTCAAAATGGATCACAGACCTAAATCTGAAACTAGAAAACTCTGAGAAGAAATCATAGGAGAATATCTTTGTAACCCTGGGGTAGGCAAATGTTCCTTAGGATGCAAAAAGCACGAGCCATAAAAAATTCTGATAAATTTTACCATATCAATTGCTAATGGAATATAACTAGCTTTAGCAGGGATGGACAAGGGATCCATTAAACTTAAACACACTCAACATTGCTACCTTCTTTCAGGAGTTCCCTGAGTAACTTTCAATGCAAAGGAAACTTGGGTATGCTCTAAAAAGCACTGATGATGTCTCAACTAACAGACCAGTGATTTAAAAACCTAGAAACAACAACAAAAATAAAACAGAACATGGGAAGCAACAGTTCTTTTAAAAAAACAGAAATAAGGTTACTCTGTTTTTTCTTATGGAGAATGACGTAAACTTCCTATTTTATTTT